>NC_064930.1:5130694-5432500 GCF_023897955.1 Schistocerca gregaria | reverse complement strand
CCAGTCTGCCCGCATTGTAAGCAAGCGCACTTCCTCCGGCAGTGCCCCAACCTTCAGTCTCCTCCCTCCTGCAATACCTGCAACCTCCAACACCCTACCTACTCCCAGAAATGCAAGGCTCGACCTCCTCCATCCGCTCCTGAACTCACTGTTCCTCTCCGCCCTTTGGATGACCCCACCCCTCCTGGCAATTCCCTCCGTCCTCCCCCCACCGCAGAGGACATCATCAGGTTCGTCACAATAGTGCTCCAGAACGTCCATCCCTTTCAGCGTCCCCACACCCTCCACCAGATTTCCCTCGCTGCCCGTTCCGTGTTCCACCTCAACACCTACGCCACCTATTCCCACAACCAGGCCCATTTCACCTTCTCCCGTCTCGACACCCTCGTTTAAATTCCCATTATGGCACGACAGCACCGTATCCTGTTCAATAACATCCGCTCCCTTCCCACCAACAAGCACCTCCTTATGCATACCCTTACGACCCACCGTGTGGATGCCTTCCTTCTGAACGAAACCTTTCTTCAGCCCCACCACACCGTCCACACCTCGCCCTACCTCCTTCACCGGTCTGACAATCCACTCCAGATAGCGCGTGGCGGAGTTGCCATTGGCCACCACCGCCAGATCCCTGTCCGGCTCCAACCCCTCCTTCCTGACCCCACAGAACACTTGATCCTTAGTCTCTTCTTCCCCGGCCTTACCCTTACCTGTGCCACCATCTATGTCCGCCCCGCTGCACCTATTCCTTTCGACTTCCTTTCCCACATCGACCGTACCTTCTCCTCCTACGTGATCGCCGCCGACCTTAACATCCATAGTCGTTCTGCCGCCCAGTTACGGCGGTGGCATCGGTTCCTTGCCACCCTCCAAGGCGACGTCCTTCCAATTCCCCAACACACCCGCCCTGAATCCAATACCACTCCCGATGTCGTCCTAGCCTCCCCCACCCTGCTTGGCCGCATAGCGGTGGACGTCCTTGATCCCATTGGCAGTGACCATCTCCCTGTCCTCCTCACTGTATCAGACGGTCGTCGCCCCCGTCCCGACCCGCGCCATGACCCTCCCCCGAAATATGTCCATGACTACTCCCGTGCCAACTGGAATGCCTACCGGGACTCCCTTGCTCTCCAGGTCGATAGCCACCCCCTCACCTACCACCAACCTGATGACGTTACCCGTGCTGCCTCCTTTCTCCAGCAGACCTTGTCTGAGGCCGTGGAGGCCCACGTCCCTACCATTGCCATCCATCCGCACCGCCCCACCTTACCCCCACAGGCCGTCCTTCTCCTGCGTGAATCCCGCCGGCTCTACCGTGCCTTCCTTCACACACGTGACCAGGACACACTACGACGCCACCGGCAACTACAGCGACACATCAGGAACTTACTCACGGCAAAGAAACGCCGGGACTGGCGACAGACATGCACCCGTCTTAATGCCACCTTACCTATCAACTCGTCCAAGTACTGGTCAGCCTTCCGCCGCCTTACCGGATCTAAACCCTCTCCCTACTACCCTCTCCTTCATGATGACCACCCCTTCCCTGATGCCCTTAGTAAGGCCAACCATTTCGCCTCCTACCTCTCCGATATCCTTACCATCCCTGACGATCCCCAGTTCGATTATTCCCTCTTTCCTGATGTCCGTGATCGAACTGATACCTCTGTCCCCCCGCTTGCTCCTGGCTTCCAGTACTTGGACAACATCACACACACAGAACTAAATACCCCCATCACCACTCAAGATATCATTGCTACACTTCGCCCTAAACGCAACACTGCTCCCGGTCACGATCGTGTTACTTACCGTCACCTCCGTGAAGCTCCTGCCTCCTTCCTCTCCACATTGGCCAGGCTCTACAATGTGGTCCTGTCCACCGGCTACTACCCCGACCTGTGGAAAACCTCCCGGATCCTGATGTTCCTCAAGCCCGATAAACCACCTTCCGCTGTCTCCTCCTACCGTCCCATCAGCCTTACCTCGGTCTTCAGCAAGGTCCTGGAATCCATTCTTACCCGCCGCCTACACAAGCACCTTCACCAACACCGCCTCCTCCCCCCTACCCAATGTGGCTTTCGGCCGTCCTTCTCAGCCGATGACCTCCTCCTTCACCTCACTCACCTCCTCTCCGAACAACTCAATTCCCGTCGTTCCGCCATCTTCCTTTCCCTCGACCTCGAACGCGCATATGACCGTGTGTGGCATTCCGGTCTCCTTTTCAAGCTCCAAACCTTTGCTCTTCCTCTCAACTATGTCCGTCTGGTCGCTTCCTTCCTTTCCCACCGTCCTTCCTATGTCACCATCCACAACACTGATTCCTACACCTTCTACCCCTCCGCCGGTGTGCCCCAAGGTTCCGTCCTTTCCC
The DNA here is from genome assembly GCF_023897955.1 of Schistocerca gregaria. Classification (NCBI taxonomy): domain Eukaryota; kingdom Metazoa; phylum Arthropoda; class Insecta; order Orthoptera; family Acrididae; genus Schistocerca; species Schistocerca gregaria. The sequence continues at coordinate 5,430,129 of NC_064930.1, read as the reverse complement.
CTCTTCTCTACCTCCTTTACACGGCAGACATGCCTCCACCTGCACCTCCCCTACACCTTCTCCAGTACGCCGATGACACTGCCTTCCTTGCCCTCGCTCCCACCCTGCAACGCTCCCAGCACCTTCTCCAATCCTATCTTGACCGGTTCACCACTTGGTGTAACCAGTGGTTGCTCAAGGTCAATCCTTCCAAGACCCAGGCGATCATTGTAGGCAAAACCACTCGTTCCTTCCGTCTCCTTGATTTCTATCTTACTATTTATGGCCGTCCCATCACCCTCACACCTACTCTCAAGTACCTTGGTGTCACCCTCGACCGTCGCCTCTCCTGGAACCCACATCTCCGGACGATCCAAGCCAAGGCACGCTCCCGCCTCCGCCTCCTTAAGCTCCTTTCTGGCCGTACATGGGGTCTGGACCCTTCCACCATCCTCTACACCTACAAGTCCCTCATCCGTCCTATCCTTTGCTATGCTCATCCCGCCTGGATCTCTGCCCCTCCTACCTTCTACAAGTCCATTCAGATCCTAGAACGCCATGCGCTCCGCCTCGCCTATCGCATCCGTCTCCCTTCCCCCACGCGGATCCTCTATGACCTGATTCCCTTCCCGCACCTCCTCCTTTTCCTCGAACGGTTACGGATCCTCTACACCTCCCGCAAGCTTGATCCTCCACACCCTCTTGTCTCTCCCATCCTCTCCCACCCCAACCCGCTGCCGCGCCTGCATTCCTATATCCCACCTGCTCTCCATCTTTACACCCTCCACACCCTCTCCCTCGGTGGCTTCCGTCAACTCCCCCTCCCTGATGATGCCCTCCTCCCCTCCATCTACCCCTCCTACCAACTTTGAGCCTTACCTTCCCTCTCCTCCTTTTCCTGTGGGCACCCTCTCTCCCTTCTCTCCCTCCCTCCCCTCCCCTTTCTCCTTGGGCTTCCACTCCCCCTACCCTCCCCCTTCTCCTCCATCCCTCTCCTCCACTGGCATCTTCCCCTCCCCCTCTCTCTCCTCTTCCCCACACCTTTTCCCCTTGGCAGGCCACGACTCTGCTGTCTTCCATCAGTTACTTTCATCGTCCTACGCCGAAGACCATCGCATGTGTTTGTGCCTCGACTCTCCTGCAGTGTGTTTGTGTTTCGTCGTTTGTGCTCCGCTGGTTCACGTGTGGCCATCTGCCATCTGCGTTTGTGCACCGTGTTTCTCCGCTTTTATCCATTGTACTACGCACGTGACCGACTCCGTTTTAACTCTGTTTTGTCTACTGTTTGTACCCCGCCGTCTTGATTGTTTTTATATCTCACTCATCTCTGTTCTGTGTATACTCTGAGGCCGAAGAGCGGCATACTTGGTCCGCTGCCGGCCTACCTGTTTGTCACAGGTATTAAAATCACAATAAAGGAAAAAAAAAAAAAAAAAGCGTGAGCGTTGCGTGAGCGTCGTGTAAAGTCGGAAAAGTCATCTGCATGGGTGATTGCCAAGTTTGGGGAGCGTTTCGTAGTACGATCAGTGCAATGGAGACGCGGAAACTTGTTGTGTCCCAGTGTTTTTCAGTTGGACGACAAGAGTTTTACACAGTAGCAAAGAGCGAGGCACTGAGTTGGCATGAACAATGGAGAGCACAATGGGGCTCGAGATGTGCTTGTTACCTCAGGTGCTGTGTGATTGTCGACAAGGAGTGAAATGGACCAATTTGTGACCGCCCTTTCAATTTAAGACGTTCAAAACAGACGGAATTTGCATTCGTAATACCAGAGCATCGAAACTACTAGGAACTCTTGTGTATATGAACGTGTCCGCGCCTTTGTATTCTGGTACCTTCGCCGCTACAAACCAACCAACCATCGTGTCCGTGCACATCAGAGTCGCAAAGAATGGAGAATAGCCAGGCTTGGTCGTGTGTGTAGCTGTAGCTCAGTTGGCATATCGTTCGCTTAGCGTGTGAACGGTCTCGGGTTCAAGCCCCGGCTCCTCCATGTTTTGTGGTCAGTGCATGGTAAGTGTTGGTCGCGGCGAACATAAACGCACGCAAGAAGTTGCAAAACCAGCGTCACAGACTGATATGATGTATACTGTCATAAGGAGAGCAAGATGTAAGTGTGAGGACCGGCTGTTATCGTGGTGTCATCGTGTGCAGATCTGTCTTAGGTATCACGGCTTAACGTCATTGAAGTCTAGAGGTGGACAACACGTTCGTCTTACTCAGAGCGGTGTCTGAACTCTATTTTCTACGTTATGCGTGCCACTTTCATTGTGGCCAACTACGATTCGATACAGAATGCACGAAACCTGAAAGACACCCTCACTGATACATAGAGAGTAGTGTTTGTCTGCGGAATAATGGGAGTGCAAGGGTCTGTGACGTTGATATGACTGTATGTAGCACTACAAGTTATCGGGGCGGTGGGCGTAGCTCAGATGGTAGAGCGCTCGCTTAGCGTGCGAGAGGTACTGGGATCGATACCCAGCGCCTCCAGAATTTTTAACACACCCACACGCGCACCTTGCCATGCAAGTGGAATAATTCCCAACCGGCAGAGGTGTGTAGGCAGATACAAGCGAACGATTAGCATCCACAATTGGCGAGCGTGCTTTTATTCGTGCGCAGGAAGCACCCTCCTCCCACACCTACACTTAATTTAGAAACAGTACAAATGTTCCCATAAGATTCTCAAGCCTACGTCGGAAAGATCTGCCTTGCGCCGATTTCACGTAAATCCCACTGCACGTTCCCATTCTTTGCGTGCAGTCGGCTGCTACTGGTGTTGCTGGTTGTGACTGCTGATAACAGATGCCGTAGCAATCAATTCATGGAGTGAGTTGTATGTTTTGCGATAGTCTGTCTCTGACAAGGAAGCACAGGTGATATAGGTGCGAACACAGGAAGCTTGCAGCCCCTCGCTGCCTGCAGACACAGAGCAGCCACACTAGAAGAGCGGCCTAAGCCGTAGGCGAAATGTGCTCATTCGCTTTGGCGCGACGTCGAACTGTAAATAAGGCTGTCACTAGCGTGAGCGTCGTGTAAAGTCGGAAAAGTCATCTGCATGGGTGATTGCCAAGTTTGGGGAGCGTTTCGTAGTACGATCAGTGCAATGGAGACGCGGAAACTTGTTGTGTCCCAGTGTTTTTCAGTTGGACGACAAGAGTTTTACACAGTAGCAAAGAGCGAGGCACTGAGTTGGCATGAACAATGGAGAGCACAATGGGGCTCGAGATGTGCTTGTTACCTCAGGTGCTGTGTGATTGTCGACAAGGAGTGAAATGGACCAATTTGTGACCGCCCTTTCAATTTAAGACGTTCAAAACAGACGGAATTTGCATTCGTAATACCAGAGCATCGAAACTACTAGGAACTCTTGTGTATATGAACGTGTCCGCGCCTTTGTATTCTGGTACCTTCGCCGCTACAAACCAACCAACCATCGTGTCCGTGCACATCAGAGTCGCAAAGAATGGAGAATAGCCAGGCTTGGTCGTGTGTGTAGCTGTAGCTCAGTTGGCAGATCGTTCGCTTAGCGTGTGAACGGTCTCGGGTTCAAGCCCCGGCTCCTCCATGTTTTGTGGTCAGTGCATTGTAAGTGTTGGTCGCGGCGAACATAAACGCACGCAAGAAGTTGCAAAACCAGCGTCACAGACTGATATGATGTATACTGTCATAAGGAGAGCAAGATGTAAGTGTGAGGACCGGCTGTTATCGTGGTGTCATCGTGTGCAGATCTGTCTTAGGTATCACGGCTTAACGTCATTGAAGTCTAGAGGTGGACAACACGTTCGTCTTACTCAGAGCGGTGTCTGAACTCTATTTTCTACGTTATGCGTGCCACTTTCATTGTGGCCAACTACGATTCGATACAGAATGCACGAAACCTGAAAGACACCCTCACTGATACATAGAGAGTAGTGTTTGTCTGCGGAATAATGGGAGTGCAAGGGTCTGTGACGTTGATATGACTGTATGTAGCACTACAAGTTATCGGGGGGGTGGGCGTAGCTCAGATGGTAGAGCGCTCGCTTAGCGTGCGAGAGGTACTGGGATCGATACCCAGCGCCTCCAGAATTTTTAACACACCTACACGCGCACCTTGCCATGCAAGTGGAATAATTCCCAACCGGCAGAGGTGTGTAGGCAGATACAAGCGAACGATTAGCATCCACAATTGGCGAGCGTGCTTTTATTCGTGCGCAGGAAGCACCCTCCTCCCACACCTACACTTAATTTAGAAACAGTACAAATGTTCCCATAAGATTCTCAAGCCTACGTCGGAAAGATCTGCCTTGCGCCGATTTCACGTAAATCCCACTGCACGTTCCCATTCTTTGCGTGCAGTCGGCTGCTACTGGTGTTGCTGGTTGTGACTGCTGATAACAGATGCCGTAGCAATCAATTCATGGAGTGAGTTGTATGTTTTGCGATAGTCTGTCTCTGACAAGGAAGCACAGGTGATATAGGTGCGAACACAGGAAGCTTGCAGCCCCTCGCTGCCTGCAGACACAGAGCAGCCACACTAGAAGAGCGGCCTAAGCCGTAGGCGAAATGTGCTCATTCGCTTTGGCGCGACGTCGAACTATAAATAAGGCTGTCACTAGCGTGAGCGTTGCGTAAAGTCGGAAAAGTCATCTGCATGGGTGATTGCCAAGTTTGGGGAGCGTTTCGTAGTACGATCAGTGCAATGGAGACGCGGAAACTTGTTGTGTCCCAGTGTTTTTCAGTTGGACGACAAGAGTTTTACACAGTAGCAAAGAGCGAGGCACTGAGTTGGCATGAACAATGGAGAGCACAATGGGGCTCGAGATGTGCTTGTTACCTCAGGTGCTGTGTGATTGTCGACAAGGAGTGAAATGGACCAATTTGTGACCGCCCTTTCAATTTAAGACGTTCAAAACAGACGGAATTTGCATTCGTAATACCAGAGCATCGAAACTACTAGGAACTCTTGTGTATATGAACGTGTCCGCGCCTTTGTATTCTGGTACCTTCGCCGCTACAAACCAACCAACCATAGTGTCCGTGCACATCAGAGTCGCAAAGAATGGAGAATAGCCAGGCTTGGTCGTGTGTGTAGCTGTAGCTCAGTTGGCAGATCGTTCGCTTAGCGTGTGAACGGTCTCGGGTTCAAGCCCCGGCTCCTCCATGTTTTGTGGTCAGTGCATGGTAAGTGTTGGTCGCGGCGAACATAAACGCACGCAAGAAGTTGCAAAACCAGCGTCACAGACTGATATGATGTATACTGTCATAAGGAGAGCAAGATGTAAGTGTGAGGACCGGCTGTTATCGTGGTGTCATCGTGTGCAGATCTGTCTTAGGTATCACGGCTTAACGTCATTGAAGTCTAGAGGTGGACAACACGTTCGTCTTACTCAGAGCGGTGTCTGAACTCTATTTTCGACGTTATGCGTGCCACTTTCATTGTGGCCAACTACGATTCGATACAGAATGCACGAAACCTGAAAGACACCCTCACTGATACATAGAGAGTAGTGTTTGTCTGCGGAATAATGGGAGTGCAAGGGTCTGTGACGTTGATATGACTGTATGTAGCACTACAAGTTATCGGGGGCGTGGGCGTAACTCAGATGGTAGAGCGCTCGCTTAGCGTGCGAGAGGTACTGGGATCGATACCCAGCGCCTCCAGAATTTTTAACACACCTACACGCGCACCTTGCCATGCAAGTGGAATAATTCCCAACCGGCAGAGGTGTGTAGGCAGATACAAGCGAACGATTAGCATCCACAATTGGCGAGCGTGCTTTTATTCGTGCGCAGGAAGCACCCTCCTCCCACACCTACACTTAATTTAGAAACAGTACAAATGTTCCCATAAGATTCTCAAGCCTACGTCGGAAAGATCTGCCTTGCGCCGATTTCACGTAAATCCCACTGCACGTTCCCATTCTTTGCGTCAGTCGGCTGCTACTGGTGTTGCTGGTTGTGACTGCTGATAACAGATGCCGTAGCAATCAATTCATGGAGTGAGTTGTATGTTTTGCGATAGTCTGTCTCTGACAAGGAAGCACAGGTGATATAGGTGCGAACACAGGAAGCTTGCAGCCCCTCGCTGCCTGCAGACACAGAGCAGCCACACTAGAAGAGCGGCCTAAGCCGTAGGCGAAATGTGCTCATTCGCTTTGGCGCGACGTCGAACTGTAAATAAGGCTGTCACTAGCGTGAGCGTCGTGTAAAGTCGGAAAAGTCATCTGCATGGGTGATTGCCAAGTTTGGGGAGCGTTTCGTAGTACGATCAGTGCAATGGAGACGCGGAAACTTGTTGTGTCCCAGTGTTTTTCAGTTGGACGACAAGAGTTTTACACAGTAGCAAAGAGCGAGGCACTGAGTTGGCATGAACAATGGAGAGCACAATGGGGCTCGAGATGTGCTTGTTACCTCAGGTGCTGTGTGATTGTCGACAAGGAGTGAAATGGACCAATTTGTGACCGCCCTTTCAATTTAAGACGTTCAAAACAGACGGAATTTGCATTCGTAATACCAGAGCATCGAAACTACTAGGAACTCTTGTGTATATGAACGTGTCCGCGCCTTTGTATTCTGGTACCTTCGCCGCTACAAACCAACCAACCATCGTGTCCGTGCACATCAGAGTCGCAAAGAATGGAGAATAGCCAGGCTTGGTCGTGTGTGTAGCTGTAGCTCAGTTGGCAGATCGTTCGCTTAGCGTGTGAACGGTCTCGGGTTCAAGCCCCAGCTCCTCCATGTTTTGTGGTCAGTGCATGGTAAGTGTTGGTCGCGGCGAACATAAACGCACGCAAGAAGTTGCAAAACCAGCGTCACAGACTGATATGATGTATACTGTCATAAGGAGAGCAAGATGTAAGTGTGAGGACCGGCTGTTATCGTGGTGTCATCGTGTGCAGATCTGTCTTAGGTATCACGGCTTAACGTCATTGAAGTCTAGAGGTGGACAACACGTTCGTCTTACTCAGAGCGGTGTCTGAACTCTATTTTCGACGTTATGCGTGCCACTTTCATTGTGGCCAACTACGATTCGATACAGAATGCACGAAACCTGAAAGACACCCTCACTGATACATAGAGAGTAGTGTTTGTCTGCGGAATAATGGGAGTGCAAGGGTCTGTGACGTTGATATGACTGTATGTAGCACTACAAGTTATCGGGGGCGTGGGCGTAACTCAGATGGCAGAGCGCTCGCTTAGCGTGCGAGAGGTACTGGGATCGATACCCAGCGCCTCCAGAATTTTTAACACACCTACACGCGCACCTTGCCATGCAAGTGGAATAATTCCCAACCGGCAGAGGTGTGTAGGCAGATACAAGCGAACGATTAGCATCCACAATTGGCGAGCGTGCTTTTATTCGTGCGCAGGAAGCACCCTCCTCCCACACCTACACTTAATTTAGAAACAGTACAAATGTTCCCATAAGATTCTCAAGCCTACGTCGGAAAGATCTGCCTTGCGCCGATTTCACGTAAATCCCACTGCACGTTCCCATTCTTTGCGTCAGTCGGCTGCTACTGGTGTTGCTGGTTGTGACTGCTGATAACAGATGCCGTAGCAATCAATTCATGGAGTGAGTTGTATGTTTTGCGATAGTCTGTCTCTGACAAGGAAGCACAGGTGATATAGGTGCGAACACAGGAAGCTTGCAGCCCCTCGCTGCCTGCAGACACAGAGCAGCCACACTAGAAGAGCGGCCTAAGCCGTAGGCGAAATGTGCTCATTCGCTTTGGCGCGACGTCGAACTGTAAATAAGGCTGTCACTAGCGTGAGCGTTGCGTGAGCGTCGTGTAAAGTCGGAAAAGTCATCTGCATGGGTGATTGCCAAGTTTGGGGAGCGTTTCGTAGTACGATCAGTGCAATGGAGACGCGGAAACTTGTTGTGTCCCAGTGTTTTTCAGTTGGACGACAAGAGTTTTACACAGTAGCAAAGAGCGAGGCACTGAGTTGGCATGAACAATGGAGAGCACAATGGGGCTCGAGATGTGCTTGTTACCTCAGGTGCTGTGTGATTGTCGACAAGGAGTGAAATGGACCAATTTGTGACCGCCCTTTCAATTTAAGACGTTCAAAACAGACGGAATTTGCATTCGTAATACCAGAGCATCGAAACTACTAGGAACTCTTGTGTATATGAACGTGTCCGCGCCTTTGTATTCTGGTACCTTCGCCGCTACAAACCAACCAACCATAGTGTCCGTGCACATCAGAGTCGCAAAGAATGGAGAATAGCCAGGCTTGGTCGTGTGTGTAGCTGTAGCTCAGTTGGCAGATCGTTCGCTTAGCGTGTGAACGGTCTCGGGTTCAAGCCCCGGCTCCTCCATGTTTTGTGGTCAGTGCATGGTAAGTGTTGGTCGCGGCGAACATAAACGCACGCAAGAAGTTGCAAAACCAGCGTCACAGACTGATATGATGTATACTGTCATAAGGAGAGCAAGATGTAAGTGTGAGGACCGGCTGTTATCGTGGTGTCATCGTGTGCAGATCTGTCTTAGGTATCACGGCTTAACGTCATTGAAGTCTAGAGGTGGACAACACGTTCGTCTTACTCAGAGCGGTGTCTGAACTCTATTTTCGACGTTATGCGTGCCACTTTCATTGTGGCCAACTACGATTCGATACAGAATGCACGAAACCTGAAAGACACCCTCACTGATACATAGAGAGTAGTGTTTGTCTGCGGAATAATGGGAGTGCAAGGGTCTGTGACGTTGATATGACTGTATGTAGCACTACAAGTTATCGGGGGCGTGGGCGTAACTCAGATGGTAGAGCGCTCGCTTAGCGTGCGAGAGGTACTGGGATCGATACCCAGCGCCTCCAGAATTTTTAACACACCTACACGCGCACCTTGCCATGCAAGTGGAATAATTCCCAACCGGCAGAGGTGTGTAGGCAGATACAAGCGAACGATTAGCATCCACAATTGGCGAGCGTGCTTTTATTCGTGCGCAGGAAGCACCCTCCTCCCACACCTACACTTAATTTAGAAACAGTACAAATGTTCCCATAAGATTCTCAAGCCTACGTCGGAAAGATCTGCCTTGCGCCGATTTCACGTAAATCCCACTGCACGTTCCCATTCTTTGCGTCAGTCGGCTGCTACTGGTGTTGCTGGTTGTGACTGCTGATAACAGATGCCGTAGCAATCAATTCATGGAGTGAGTTGTATGTTTTGCGATAGTCTGTCTCTGACAAGGAAGCACAGGTGATATAGGTGCGAACACAGGAAGCTTGCAGCCCCTCGCTGCCTGCAGACACAGAGCAGCCACACTAGAAGAGCGGCCTAAGCCGTAGGCGAAATGTGCTCATTCGCTTTGGCGCGACGTCGAACTGTAAATAAGGCTGTCACTAGCGTGAGCGTTGCGTGAGCGTCGTGTAAAGTCGGAAAAGTCATCTGCATGGGTGATTGCCAAGTTTGGGGAGCGTTTCGTAGTACGATCAGTGCAATGGAGACGCGGAAACTTGTTGTGTCCCAGTGTTTTTCAGTTGGACGACAAGAGTTTTACACAGTAGCAAAGAGCGAGGCACTGAGTTGGCATGAACAATGGAGAGCACAATGGGGCTCGAGATGTGCTTGTTACCTCAGGTGCTGTGTGATTGTCGACAAGGAGTGAAATGGACCAATTTGTGACCGCCCTTTCAATTTAAGACGTTCAAAACAGACGGAATTTGCATTCGTAATACCAGAGCATCGAAACTACTAGGAACTCTTGTGTATATGAACGTGTCCGCGCCTTTGTATTCTGGTACCTTCGCCGCTACAAACCAACCAACCATCGTGTCCGTGCACATCAGAGTCGCAAAGAATGGAGAATAGCCAGGCTTGGTCGTGTGTGTAGCTGTAGCTCAGTTGGCAGATCGTTCGCTTAGCGTGTGAACGGTCTCGGGTTCAAGCCCCGGCTCCTCCATGTTTTGTGGTCAGTGCATGGTAAGTGTTGGTCGCGGCGAACATAAACGCACGCAAGAAGTTGCAAAACCAGCGTCACAGACTGATATGATGTATACTGTCATAAGGAGAGCAAGATGTAAGTGTGAGGACCGGCTGTTATCGTGGTGTCATCGTGTGCAGATCTGTCTTAGGTATCACGGCTTAACGTCATTGAAGTCTAGAGGTGGACAACACGTTCGTCTTACTCAGAGCGGTGTCTGAACTCTATTTTCTACGTTATGCGTGCCACTTTCATTGTGGCCAACTACGATTCGATACAGAATGCACGAAACCTGAAAGACACCCTCACTGATACATAGAGAGTAGTGTTTGTCTGCGGAATAATGGGAGTGCAAGGGTCTGTGACGTTGATATGACTGTATGTAGCACTACAAGTTATCGGGGGGGTGGGCGTAGCTCAGATGGTAGAGCGCCCGCTTAGCGTGCGAGAGGTACTGGGATCGATACCCAGCGCCTCCAGAATTTTTAACACACCTGCACGCGCACCTTGCCATGCAAGTGGAATAATTCCCAACCGGCAGAGGTGTGTAGGCAGATACAAGCGAACGATTAGCATCCACAATTGGCGAGCGTGCTTTTATTCGTGCGCAGGAAGCACCCTCCTCCCACACCTACACTTAATTTAGAAACAGTACAAATGTTCCCATAAGATTCTCAAGCCTACGTCGGAAAGATCTGCCTTGCGCCGATTTCACGTAAATCCCACTGCACGTTCCCATTCTTTGCGTCAGTCGGCTGCTACTGGTGTTGCTGCTTGTGACTGCTGATAACAGATGCCGTAGCAATCAATTCATGGAGTGAGTTGTATGTTTTGCGATAGTCTGTCTCTGGCAAGGAAGCACAGGTGATATAGGTGCGAACACAGGAAGCTTGCAGCCCCTCGCTGCCTGCAGACACAGAGCAGCCACACTAGAAGAGCGGCCTAAGCCGTAGGCGAAATGTGCTCATTCGCTTTGGCGCGACGTCGAACTGTAAATAAGGCTGTCACTAGCGTGAGCGTTGCGTGAGCGTCGTGTAAAGTCGGAAAAGTCATCTGCATGGGTGATTGCCAAGTTTGGGGAGCGTTTCGTAGTACGATCAGTGCAATGGAGACGCGGAAACTTGTTGTGTCCCAGTGTTTTTCAGTTGGACGACAAGAGTTTTACACAGTAGCAAAGAGCGAGGCACTGAGTTGGCATGAACAATGGAGAGCACAATGGGGCTCGAGATGTGCTTGTTACCTCAGGTGCTGTGTGATTGTCGACAAGGAGTGAAATGGACCAATTTGTGACCGCCCTTTCAATTTAAGACGTTCAAAACAGACGGAATTTGCATTCGTAATACCAGAGCATCGAAACTACTAGGAACTCTTGTGTATATGAACGTGTCCGCGCCTTTGTATTCTGGTACCTTCGCCGCTACAAACCAACCAACCATCGTGTCCGTGCACATCAGAGTCGCAAAGAATGGAGAATAGCCAGGCTTGGTCGTGTGTGTAGCTGTAGCTCAGTTGGCAGATCGTTCGCTTAGCGTGTGAACGGTCTCGGGTTCAAGCCCCGGCTCCTCCATGTTTTGTGGTCAGTGCATGGTAAGTGTTGGTCGCGGCGAACATAAACGCACGCAAGAAGTTGCAAAACCAGCGTCACAGACTGATATGATGTATACTGTCATAAGGAGAGCAAGATGTAAGTGTGAGGACCGGCTGTTATCGTGGTGTCATCGTGTGCAGATCTGTCTTAGGTATCACGGCTTAACGTCATTGAAGTCTAGAGGTGGACAACACGTTCGTCTTACTCAGAGCGGTGTCTGAACTCTATTTTCTACGTTATGCGTGCCACTTTCATTGTGGCCAACTACGATTCGATACAGAATGCACGAAACCTGAAAGACTCCCTCACTGATACATAGAGAGTAGTGTTTGTCTGCGGAATAATGGGAGTGCAAGGGTCTGTGACGTTGATATGACTGTATGTAGCACTACAAGTTATCGGGGGGTGGGCGTAGCTCAGATGGTATAGCGCTCGCTTAGCGTGCGAGAGGTACTGGGATCGATACCCAGCGCCTCCAGAATTTTTAACACACCTACACGCGCACCTTGCCATGCAAGTGGAATAATTCCCAACCGGCAGAGGTGTGTAGGCAGATACAAGCGAACGATTAGCATCCACAATTGGCGAGCGTGCTTTTATTCGTGCGCAGGAAGCACCCTCCTCCCACACCTACACTTAATTTAGAAACAGTACAAATGTTCCCATAAGATTCTCAAGCCTACGTCGGAAAGATCTGCCTTGCGCCGATTTCACGTAAATCCCACTGCACGTTCCCATTCTTTGCGTCAGTCGGCTGCTACTGGTGTTGCTGGTTGTGACTGCTGATAACAGATGCCGTAGCAATCAATTCATGGAGTGAGTTGTATGTTTTGCGATAGTCTGTCTCTGACAAGGAAGCACAGGTGATATAGGTGCGAACACAGGAAGCTTGCAGCCCCTCGCTGCCTGCAGACACAGAGCAGCCACACTAGAAGAGCGGCCTAAGCCGTAGGCGAAATGTGCTCATTCGCTTTGGTGCGACGTCGAACTGTAAATAAGGCTGTCACTAGCGTGAGCGTTGCGTGAGCGTCGTGTAAAGTCGGAAAAGTCATCTGCATGGGTGATTGCCAAGTTTGGGGAGCGTTTCGTAGTACGATCAGTGCAATGGAGACGCGGAAACTTGTTGTGTCCCAGTGTTTTTCAGTTGGACGACAAGAGTTTTACACAGTAGCAAAGAGCGAGGCACTGAGTTGGCATGAACAATGGAGAGCACAATGGGGCTCGAGATGTGCTTGTTACCTCAGGTGCTGTGTGATTGTCGACAAGGAGTGAAATGGACCAATTTGTGACCGCCCTTTCAATTTAAGACGTTCAAAACAGACGGAATTTGCATTCGTAATACCAGAGCATCGAAACTACTAGGAACTCTTGTGTATATGAACGTGTCCGCGCCTTTGTATTCTGGTACCTTCGCCGCTACAAACCAACCAATCATCGTGTCCGTGCACATCAGAGTCGCAAAGAATGGAGAATAGCCAGGCTTGGTCGTGTGTGTAGCTGTAGCTCAGTTGGCAGATCGTTCGCTTAGCGTGTGAACGGTCTCGGGTTCAAGCCCCGGCTCCTCCATGTTTTGTGGTCAGTGCATGGTAAGTGTTGGTCGCGGCGAACATAAACGCACGCAAGAAGTTGCAAAACCAGCGTCACAGACTGATATGATGTATACTGTCATAAGGAGAGCAAGATGTAAGTGTGAGGACCGGCTGTTATCGTGGTGTCATCGTGTGCAGATCTGTCTTAGGTATCACGGCTTAACGTCATTGAAGTCTAGAGGTGGACAACACGTTCGTCTTACTCAGAGCGGTGTCTGAACTCTATTTTCGACGTTATGCGTGCCACTTTCATTGTGGCCAACTACGATTCGATACAGAATGCACGAAACCTGAAAGACACCCTCACTGATACATAGGGAGTAGTGTTTGTCTGCGGAATAATGGGAGTGCAAGGGTCTGTGACGTTGATATGACTGTATGTAGCACTACAAGTTATCGGGGGGGTGGGCGTAGCTCAGATGGTAGAGCGCTCGCTTAGCGTGCGAGAGGTACTGGGATCGATACCCAGCGCCTCCAGAATTTTTAACACACCTACACGCGCACCTTGCCATGCAAGTGGAATAATTCCCAACCGGCAGAGGTGTGTAGGCAGATACAAGCGAACGATTAGCATCCACAATTGGCGAGCGTGCTTTTATTCGTGCGCAGGAAGCACCCTCCTCCCACACCTACACTTAATTTAGAAACAGTACAAATGTTCCCATAAGATTCTCAAGCCTACGTCGGAAAGATCTGCCTTGCGCCGATTTCACGTAAATCCCACTGCACGTTCCCATTCTTTGCGTCAGTCGGCTGCTACTGGTGTTGCTGGTTGTGACTGCTGATAACAGATGCCGTAGCAATCAATTCATGGAGTGAGTTGTATGTTTTGCGATAGTCTGTCTCTGACAAGGAAGCACAGGTGATATAGGTGCGAACACAGGAAGCTTGCAGCCCCTCGCTGCCTGCAGACACAGAGCAGCCACACTAGAAGAGCGGCCTAAGCCGTAGGCGAAATGTGCTCATTCGCTTTGGCGCGACGTCGAACTGTAAATAAGGCTGTCACTAGCGTGAGCGTTGCGTGAGCGTCGTGTAAAGTCGGAAAAGTCATCTGCATGGGTGATTGCCAAGTTTGGGGAGCGTTTCGTAGTACGATCAGTGCAATGGAGACGCGGAAACTTGTTGTGTCCCAGTGTTTTTCAGTTGGACGACAAGAGTTTTACACAGTAGCAAAGAGCGAGGCACTGAGTTGGCATGAACAATGGAGAGCACAATGGGGCTCGAGATGTGCTTGTTACCTCAGGTGCTGTGTGATTGTCGACAAGGAGTGAAATGGACCAATTTGTGACCGCCCTTTCAATTTAAGACGTTCAAAACAGACGGAATTTGCATTCGTAATACCAGAGCATCGAAACTACTAGGAACTCTTGTGTATATGAACGTGTCCGCGCCTTTGTATTCTGGTACCTTCGCCGCTACAAACCAACCAACCATCGTGTCCGTGCACATCAGAGTCGCAAAGAATGGAGAATAGCCAGGCTTGGTCGTGTGTGTAGCTGTAGCTCAGTTGGCAGATCGTTCGCTTAGCGTGTGAACGGTCTCGGGTTCAAGCCCCGGCTCCTCCATGTTTTGTGGTCAGTGCATGGTAAGTGTTGGTCGCGGCGAACATAAACGCACGCAAGAAGTTGCAAAACCAGCGTCACAGACTGATATGATGTATACTGTCATAAGGAGAGCAAGATGTAAGTGTGAGGACCGGCTGTTATCGTGGTGTCATCGTGTGCAGATCTGTCTTAGGTATCACGGCTTAACGTCATTGAAGTCTAGAGGTGGACAACACGTTCGTCTTACTCAGAGCGGTGTCTGAACTCTATTTTCTACGTTATGCGTGCCACTTTCATTGTGGCCAACTACGATTCGATACAGAATGCACGAAACCTGAAAGACACCCTCACTGATACATAGAGAGTAGTGTTTGTCTGCGGAATAATGGGAGTGCAAGGGTCTGTGACGTTGATATGACTGTATGTAGCACTACAAGTTATCGGGGGGGTGGGCGTAGCTCAGATGGTAGAGCGCTCGCTTAGCGTGCGAGAGGTACTGGGATCGATACCCAGCGCCTCCAGAATTTTTAACACACCTGCACGCGCACCTTGCCATGCAAGTGGAATAATTCCCAACCGGCAGAGGTGTGTAGGCAGATACAAGCGAACGATTAGCATCCACAATTGGCGAGCGTGCTTTTATTCGTGCGCAGGAAGCACCCTCCTCCCACACCTACACTTAATTTAGAAACAGTACAAATGTTCCCATAAGATTCTCAAGCCTACGTCGGAAAGATCTGCCTTGCGCCGATTTCACGTAAATCCCACTGCACGTTCCCATTCTTTGCGTCAGTCGGCTGCTACTGGTGTTGCTGCTTGTGACTGCTGATAACAGATGCCGTAGCAATCAATTCATGGAGTGAGTTGTATGTTTTGCGATAGTCTGTCTCTGGCAAGGAAGCACAGGTGATATAGGTGCGAACACAGGAAGCTTGCAGCCCCTCGCTGCCTGCAGACACAGAGCAGCCACACTAGAAGAGCGGCCTAAGCCGTAGGCGAAATGTGCTCATTCGCTTTGGCGCGACGTCGAACTGTAAATAAGGCTGTCACTAGCGTGAGCGTTGCGTGAGCGTCGTGTAAAGTCGGAAAAGTCATCTGCATGGGTGATTGCCAAGTTTGGGGAGCGTTTCGTAGTACGATCAGTGCAATGGAGACGCGGAAACTTGTTGTGTCCCAGTGTTTTTCAGTTGGACGACAAGAGTTTTACACAGTAGCAAAGAGCGAGGCACTGAGTTGGCATGAACAATGGAGAGCACAATGGGGCTCGAGATGTGCTTGTTACCTCAGGTGCTGTGTGATTGTCGACAAGGAGTGAAATGGACCAATTTGTGACCGCCCTTTCAATTTAAGACGTTCAAAACAGACGGAATTTGCATTCGTAATACCAGAGCATCGAAACTACTAGGAACTCTTGTGTATATGAACGTGTCCGCGCCTTTGTATTCTGGTACCTTCGCCGCTACAAACCAACCAACCATCGTGTCCGTGCACATCAGAGTCGCAAAGAATGGAGAATAGCCAGGCTTGGTCGTGTGTGTAGCTGTAGCTCAGTTGGCAGATCGTTCGCTTAGCGTGTGAACGGTCTCGGGTTCAAGCCCCGGCTCCTCCATGTTTTGTGGTCAGTGCATGGTAAGTGTTGGTCGCGGCGAACATAAACGCACGCAAGAAGTTGCAAAACCAGCGTCACAGACTGATATGATGTATACTGTCATAAGGAGAGCAAGATGTAAGTGTGAGGACCGGCTGTTATCGTGGTGTCATCGTGTGCAGATCTGTCTTAGGTATCACGGCTTAACGTCATTGAAGTCTAGAGGTGGACAACACGTTCGTCTTACTCAGAGCGGTGTCTGAACTCTATTTTCTACGTTATGCGTGCCACTTTCATTGTGGCCAACTACGATTCGATACAGAATGCACGAAACCTGAAAGACTCCCTCACTGATACATAGAGAGTAGTGTTTGTCTGCGGAATAATGGGAGTGCAAGGGTCTGTGACGTTGATATGACTGTATGTAGCACTACAAGTTATCGGGGGGGTGGGCGTAGCTCAGATGGTAGAGCGCTCGCTTAGCGTGCGAGAGGTACTGGGATCGATACCCAGCGCCTCCAGAATTTTTAACACACCTACACGCGCACCTTGCCATGCAAGTGGAATAATTCCCAACCGGCAGAGGTGTGTAGGCAGATACAAGCGAACGATTAGCATCCACAATTGGCGAGCGTGCTTTTATTCGTGCGCAGGAAGCACCCTCCTCCCACACCTACACTTAATTTAGAAACAGTACAAATGTTCCCATAAGATTCTCAAGCCTACGTCGGAAAGATCTGCCTTGCGCCGATTTCACGTAAATCCCACTGCACGTTCCCATTCTTTGCGTGCAGTCGGCTGCTACTGGTGTTGCTGGTTGTGACTGCTGATAACAGATGCCGTAGCAATCAATTCATGGAGTGAGTTGTATGTTTTGCGATAGTCTGTCTCTGACAAGGAAGCACAGGTGATATAGGTGCGAACACAGGAAGCTTGCAGCCCCTCGCTGCCTGCAGACACAGAGCAGCCACACTAGAAGAGCGGCCTAAGCCGTAGGCGAAATGTGCTCATTCGCTTTGGTGCGACGTCGAACTGTAAATAAGGCTGTCACTAGCGTGAGCGTTGCGTGAGCGTCGTGTAAAGTCGGAAAAGTCATCTGCATGGGTGATTGCCAAGTTTGGGGAGCGTTTCGTAGTACGATCAGTGCAATGGAGACGTGGAAACTTGTTGTGTCCCAGTGTTTTTCAGTTGGACGACAAGAGTTTTACACAGTAGCAAAGAGCGAGGCACTGAGTTGGCATGAACAATGGAGAGCACAATGGGGCTCGAGATGTGCTTGTTACCTCAGGTGCTGTGTGATTGTCGACAAGGAGTGAAATGGACCAATTTGTGACCGCCCTTTCAATTTAAGACGTTCAAAACAGACGGAATTTGCATTCGTAATACCAGAGCATCGAAACTACTAGGAACTCTTGTGTATATGAACGTGTCCGCGCCTTTGTATTCTGGTACCTTCGCCGCTACAAACCAACCAACCATCGTGTCCGTGCACATCAGAGTCGCAAAGAATGGAGAATAGCCAGGCTTGGTCGTGTGTGTAGCTGTAGCTCAGTTGGCAGATCGTTCGCTTAGCGTGTGAACGGTCTCGGGTTCAAGCCCCGGCTCCTCCATGTTTTGTGGTCAGTGCATGGTAAGTGTTGGTCGCGGCGAACATAAACGCACGCAAGAAGTTGCAAAACCAGCGTCACAGACTGATATGATGTATACTGTCATAAGGAGAGCAAGATGTAAGTGTGAGGACCGGCTGTTATCGTGGTGTCATCGTGTGCAGATCTGTCTTAGGTATCACGGCTTAACGTCATTGAAGTCTAGAGGTGGACAACACGTTCGTCTTACTCAGAGCGGTGTCTGAACTCTATTTTCTACGTTATGCGTGCCACTTTCATTGTGGCCAACTACGATTCGATACAGAATGCACGAAACCTGAAAGACTCCCTCACTGATACATAGAGAGTAGTGTTTGTCTGCGGAATAATGGGAGTGCAAGGGTCTGTGACGTTGATATGACTGTATGTAGCACTACAAGTTATCGGGGGGTGGGCGTAGCTCAGATGGTAGAGCGCTCGCTTAGCGTGCGAGAGGTACTGGGATCGATACCCAGCGCCTCCAGAATTTTTAACACACCTACACGCGCACCTTGCCATGCAAGTGGAATAATTCCCAACCGGCAGAGGTGTGTAGGCAGATACAAGCGAACGATTAGCATCCACAATTGGCGAGCGTGCTTTTATTCGTGCGCAGGAAGCACCCTCCTCCCACACCTACACTTAATTTAGAAACAGTACAAATGTTCCCATAAGATTCTCAAGCCTACGTCGGAAAGATCTGCCTTGCGCCGATTTCACGTAAATCCCACTGCACGTTCCCATTCTTTGCGTCAGTCGGCTGCTACTGGTGTTGCTGGTTGTGACTGCTGATAACAGATGCCGTAGCAATCAATTCATGGAGTGAGTTGTATGTTTTGCGATAGTCTGTCTCTGACAAGGAAGCACAGGTGATATAGGTGCGAACACAGGAAGCTTGCAGCCCCTCGCTGCCTGCAGACACAGAGCAGCCACACTAGAAGAGCGGCCTAAGCCGTAGGCGAAATGTGCTCATTCGCTTTGGTGCGACGTCGAACTGTAAATAAGGCTGTCACTAGCGTGAGCGTTGCGTGAGCGTCGTGTAAAGTCGGAAAAGTCATCTGCATGGGTGATTGCCAAGTTTGGGGAGCGTTTCGTAGTACGATCAGTGCAATGGAGACGCGGAAACTTGTTGTGTCCCAGTGTTTTTCAGTTGGACGACAAGAGTTTTACACAGTAGCAAAGAGCGAGGCACTGAGTTGGCATGAACAATGGAGAGCACAATGGGGCTCGAGATGTGCTTGTTACCTCAGGTGCTGTGTGATTGTCGACAAGGAGTGAAATGGACCAATTTGTGACCGCCCTTTCAATTTAAGACGTTCAAAACAGACGGAATTTGCATTCGTAATACCAGAGCATCGAAACTACTAGGAACTCTTGTGTATATGAACGTGTCCGCGCCTTTGTATTCTGGTACCTTCGCCGCTACAAACCAACCAATCATCGTGTCCGTGCACATCAGAGTCGCAAAGAATGGAGAATAGCCAGGCTTGGTCGTGTGTGTAGCTGTAGCTCAGTTGGCAGATCGTTCGCTTAGCGTGTGAACGGTCTCGGGTTCAAGCCCCGGCTCCTCCATGTTTTGTGGTCAGTGCATGGTAAGTGTTGGTCGCGGCGAACATAAACGCACGCAAGAAGTTGCAAAACCAGCGTCACAGACTGATATGATGTATACTGTCATAAGGAGAGCAAGATGTAAGTGTGAGGACCGGCTGTTATCGTGGTGTCATCGTGTGCAGATCTGTCTTAGGTATCACGGCTTAACGTCATTGAAGTCTAGAGGTGGACAACACGTTCGTCTTACTCAGAGCGGTGTCTGAACTCTATTTTCGACGTTATGCGTGCCACTTTCATTGTGGCCAACTACGATTCGATACAGAATGCACGAAACCTGAAAGACACCCTCACTGATACATAGGGAGTAGTGTTTGTCTGCGGAATAATGGGAGTGCAAGGGTCTGTGACGTCGATATGACTGTATGTAGCACTACAAGTTATCGGGGGGGTGGGCGTAGCTCAGATGGTAGAGCGCTCGCTTAGCGTGCGAGAGGTACTGGGATCGATACCCAGCGCCTCCAGAATTTTTAACACACCTACACGCGCACCTTGCCATGCAAGTGGAATAATTCCCAACCGGCAGAGGTGTGTAGGCAGATACAAGCGAACGATTAGCATCCACAATTGGCGAGCGTGCTTTTATTCGTGCGCAGGAAGCACCCTCCTCCCACACCTACACTTAATTTAGAAACAGTACAAATGTTCCCATAAGATTCTCAAGCCTACGTCGGAAAGATCTGCCTTGCGCCGATTTCACGTAAATCCCACTGCACGTTCCCATTCTTTGCGTCAGTCGGCTGCTACTGGTGTTGCTGGTTGTGACTGCTGATAACAGATGCCGTAGCAATCAATTCATGGAGTGAGTTGTATGTTTTGCGATAGTCTGTCTCTGACAAGGAAGCACAGGTGATATAGGTGCGAACACAGGAAGCTTGCAGCCCCTCGCTGCCTGCAGACACAGAGCAGCCACACTAGAAGAGCGGCCTAAGCCGTAGGCGAAATGTGCTCATTCGCTTTGGCGCGACGTCGAACTGTAAATAAGGCTGTCACTAGCGTGAGCGTTGCGTGAGCGTCGTGTAAAGTCGGAAAAGTCATCTGCATGGGTGATTGCCAAGTTTGGGGAGCGTTTCGTAGTACGATCAGTGCAATGGAGACGCGGAAACTTGTTGTGTCCCAGTGTTTTTCAGTTGGACGACAAGAGTTTTACACAGTAGCAAAGAGCGAGGCACTGAGTTGGCATGAACAATGGAGAGCACAATGGGGCTCGAGATGTGCTTGTTACCTCAGGTGCTGTGTGATTGTCGACAAGGAGTGAAATGGACCAATTTGTGACCGCCCTTTCAATTTAAGACGTTCAAAACAGACGGAATTTGCATTCGTAATACCAGAGCATCGAAACTACTAGGAACTCTTGTGTATATGAACGTGTCCGCGCCTTTGTATTCTGGTACCTTCGCCGCTACAAACCAACCAATCATCGTGTCCGTGCACATCAGAGTCGCAAAGAATGGAGAATAGCCAGGCTTGGTCGTGTGTGTAGCTGTAGCTCAGTTGGCAGATCGTTCGCTTAGCGTGTGAACGGTCTCGGGTTCAAGCCCCGGCTCCTCCATGTTTTGTGGTCAGTGCATGGTAAGTGTTGGTCGCGGCGAACATAAACGCACGCAAGAAGTTGCAAAACCAGCGTCACAGACTGATATGATGTATACTGTCATAAGGAGAGCAAGATGTAAGTGTGAGGACCGGCTGTTATCGTGGTGTCATCGTGTGCAGATCTGTCTTAGGTATCACGGCTTAACGTCATTGAAGTCTAGAGGTGGACAACACGTTCGTCTTACTCAGAGCGGTGTCTGAACTCTATTTTCGACGTTATGCGTGCCACTTTCATTGTGGCCAACTACGATTCGATACAGAATGCACGAAACCTGAAAGACACCCTCACTGATACATAGGGAGTAGTGTTTGTCTGCGGAATAATGGGAGTGCAAGGGTCTGTGACGTTGATATGACTGTATGTAGCACTACAAGTTATCGGGGGGGTGGGCGTAGCTCAGATGGTAGAGCGCTCGCTTAGCGTGCGAGAGGTACTGGGATCGATACCCAGCGCCTCCAGAATTTTTAACACACCTACACGCCCACCTTGCCATGCAAGTGGAATAATTCCCAACCGGCAGAGGTGTGTAGGCAGATACAAGCGAACGATTAGCATCCACAATTGGCGAGCGTGCTTTTATTCGTGCGCAGGAAGCACCCTCCTCCCACACCTACACTTAATTTAGAAACAGTACAAATGTTCCCATAAGATTCTCAAGCCTACGTCGGAAAGATCTGCCTTGCGCCGATTTCACGTAAATCCCACTGCACGTTCCCATTCTTTGCGTCAGTCGGCTGCTACTGGTGTTGCTGGTTGTGACTGCTGATAACAGATGCCGTAGCAATCAATTCATGGAGTGAGTTGTATGTTTTGCGATAGTCTGTCTCTGACAAGGAAGCACAGGTGATATAGGTGCGAACACAGGAAGCTTGCAGCCCCTCGCTGCCTGCAGACACAGAGCAGCCACACTAGAAGAGCGGCCTAAGCCGTAGGCGAAATGTGCTCATTCGCTTTGGCGCGACGTCGAACTGTAAATAAGGCTGTCACTAGCGTGAGCGTCGTGTAAAGTCGGAAAAGTCATCTGCATGGGTGATTGCCAAGTTTGGGGAGCGTTTCGTAGTACGATCAGTGCAATGGAGACGCGGAAACTTGTTGTGTCCCAGTGTTTTTCAGTTGGACGACAAGAGTTTTACACAGTAGCAAAGAGCGAGGCACTGAGTTGGCATGAACAATGGAGAGCACAATGGGGCTCGAGATGTGCTTGTTACCTCAGGTGCTGTGTGATTGTCGACAAGGAGTGAAATGGACCAATTTGTGACCGCCCTTTCAATTTAAGACGTTCAAAACAGACGGAATTTGCATTCGTAATACCAGAGCATCGAAACTACTAGGAACTCTTGTGTATATGAACGTGTCCGCGCCTTTGTATTCTGGTACCTTCGCCGCTACAAACCAACCAACCATCGTGTCCGTGCACATCAGAGTCGCAAAGAATGGAGAATAGCCAGGCTTGGTCGTGTGTGTAGCTGTAGCTCAGTTGGCAGATCGTTCGCTTAGCGTGTGAACGGTCTCGGGTTCAAGCCCCGGCTCCTCCATGTTTTGTGGTCAGTGCATGGTAAGTGTTGGTCGCGGCGAACATAAACGCACGCAAGAAGTTGCAAAACCAGCGTCACAGACTGATATGATGTATACTGTCATAAGGAGAGCAAGATGTAAGTGTGAGGACCGGCTGTTATCGTGGTGTCATCGTGTGCAGATCTGTCTTAGGTATCACGGCTTAACGTCATTGAAGTCTAGAGGTGGACAACACGTTCGTCTTACTCAGAGCGGTGTCTGAACTCTATTTTCTACGTTATGCGTGCCACTTTCATTGTGGCCAACTACGATTCGATACAGAATGCACGAAACCTGAAAGACACCCTCACTGATACATAGAGAGTAGTGTTTGTCTGCGGAATAATGGGAGTGCAAGGGTCTGTGACGTTGATATGACTGTATGTAGCACTACAAGTTATCGGGGGGGTGGGCGTAGCTCAGATGGTAGAGCGCTCGCTTAGCGTGCGAGAGGTACTGGGATCGATACCCAGCGCCTCCAGAATTTTTAACACACCTGCACGCGCACCTTGCCATGCAAGTGGAATAATTCCCAACCGGCAGAGGTGTGTAGGCAGATACAAGCGAACGATTAGCATCCACAATTGGCGAGCGTGCTTTTATTCGTGCGCAGGAAGCACCCTCCTCCCACACCTACACTTAATTTAGAAACAGTACAAATGTTCCCATAAGATTCTCAAGCCTACGTCGGAAAGATCTGCCTTGCGCCGATTTCACGTAAATCCCACTGCACGTTCCCATTCTTTGCGTCAGTCGGCTGCTACTGGTGTTGCTGCTTGTGACTGCTGATAACAGATGCCGTAGCAATCAATTCATGGAGTGAGTTGTATGTTTTGCGATAGTCTGTCTCTGGCAAGGAAGCACAGGTGATATAGGTGCGAACACAGGAAGCTTGCAGCCCCTCGCTGCCTGCAGACACAGAGCAGCCACACTAGAAGAGCGGCCTAAGCCGTAGGCGAAATGTGCTCATTCGCTTTGGCGCGACGTCGAACTGTAAATAAGGCTGTCACTAGCGTGAGCGTTGCGTGAGCGTCGTGTAAAGTCGGAAAAGTCATCTGCATGGGTGATTGCCAAGTTTGGGGAGCGTTTCGTAGTACGATCAGTGCAATGGAGACGCGGAAACTTGTTGTGTCCCAGTGTTTTTCAGTTGGACGACAAGAGTTTTACACAGTAGCAAAGAGCGAGGCACTGAGTTGGCATGAACAATGGAGAGCACAATGGGGCTCGAGATGTGCTTGTTACCTCAGGTGCTGTGTGATTGTCGACAAGGAGTGAAATGGACCAATTTGTGACCGCCCTTTCAATTTAAGACGTTCAAAACAGACGGAATTTGCATTCGTAATACCAGAGCATCGAAACTACTAGGAACTCTTGTGTATATGAACGTGTCCGCGCCTTTGTATTCTGGTACCTTCGCCGCTACAAACCAACCAACCATCGTGTCCGTGCACATCAGAGTCGCAAAGAATGGAGAATAGCCAGGCTTGGTCGTGTGTGTAGCTGTAGCTCAGTTGGCAGATCGTTCGCTTAGCGTGTGAACGGTCTCGGGTTCAAGCCCCGGCTCCTCCATGTTTTGTGGTCAGTGCATGGTAAGTGTTGGTCGCGGCGAACATAAACGCACGCAAGAAGTTGCAAAACCAGCGTCACAGACTGATATGATGTATACTGTCATAAGGAGAGCAAGATGTAAGTGTGAGGACCGGCTGTTATCGTGGTGTCATCGTGTGCAGATCTGTCTTAGGTATCACGGCTTAACGTCATTGAAGTCTAGAGGTGGACAACACGTTCGTCTTACTCAGAGCGGTGTCTGAACTCTATTTTCTACGTTATGCGTGCCACTTTCATTGTGGCCAACTACGATTCGATACAGAATGCACGAAACCTGAAAGACTCCCTCACTGATACATAGAGAGTAGTGTTTGTCTGCGGAATAATGGGAGTGCAAGGGTCTGTGACGTTGATATGACTGTATGTAGCACTACAAGTTATCGGGGGGGTGGGCGTAGCTCAGATGGTAGAGCGCTCGCTTAGCGTGCGAGAGGTACTGGGATCGATACCCAGCGCCTCCAGAATTTTTAACACACCTACACGCGCACCTTGCCATGCAAGTGGAATAATTCCCAACCGGCAGAGGTGTGTAGGCAGATACAAGCGAACGATTAGCATCCACAATTGGCGAGCGTGCTTTTATTCGTGCGCAGGAAGCACCCTCCTCCCACACCTACACTTAATTTAGAAACAGTACAAATGTTCCCATAAGATTCTCAAGCCTACGTCGGAAAGATCTGCCTTGCGCCGATTTCACGTAAATCCCACTGCACGTTCCCATTCTTTGCGTGCAGTCGGCTGCTACTGGTGTTGCTGGTTGTGACTGCTGATAACAGATGCCGTAGCAATCAATTCATGGAGTGAGTTGTATGTTTTGCGATAGTCTGTCTCTGACAAGGAAGCACAGGTGATATAGGTGCGAACACAGGAAGCTTGCAGCCCCTCGCTGCCTGCAGACACAGAGCAGCCACACTAGAAGAGCGGCCTAAGCCGTAGGCGAAATGTGCTCATTCGCTTTGGTGCGACGTCGAACTGTAAATAAGGCTGTCACTAGCGTGAGCGTTGCGTGAGCGTCGTGTAAAGTCGGAAAAGTCATCTGCATGGGTGATTGCCAAGTTTGGGGAGCGTTTCGTAGTACGATCAGTGCAATGGAGACGCGGAAACTTGTTGTGTCCCAGTGTTTTTCAGTTGGACGACAAGAGTTTTACACAGTAGCAAAGAGCGAGGCACTGAGTTGGCATGAACAATGGAGAGCACAATGGGGCTCGAGATGTGCTTGTTACCTCAGGTGCTGTGTGATTGTCGACAAGGAGTGAAATGGACCAATTTGTGACCGCCCTTTCAATTTAAGACGTTCAAAACAGACGGAATTTGCATTCGTAATACCAGAGCATCGAAACTACTAGGAACTCTTGTGTATATGAACGTGTCCGCGCCTTTGTATTCTGGTACCTTCGCCGCTACAAACCAACCAATCATCGTGTCCGTGCACATCAGAGTCGCAAAGAATGGAGAATAGCCAGGCTTGGTCGTGTGTGTAGCTGTAGCTCAGTTGGCAGATCGTTCGCTTAGCGTGTGAACGGTCTCGGGTTCAAGCCCCGGCTCCTCCATGTTTTGTGGTCAGTGCATGGTAAGTGTTGGTCGCGGCGAACATAAACGCACGCAAGAAGTTGCAAAACCAGCGTCACAGACTGATATGATGTATACTGTCATAAGGAGAGCAAGATGTAAGTGTGAGGACCGGCTGTTATCGTGGTGTCATCGTGTGCAGATCTGTCTTAGGTATCACGGCTTAACGTCATTGAAGTCTAGAGGTGGACAACACGTTCGTCTTACTCAGAGCGGTGTCTGAACTCTATTTTCTACGTTATGCGTGCCACTTTCATTGTGGCCAACTACGATTCGATACAGAATGCACGAAACCTGAAAGACACCCTCACTGATACATAGGGAGTAGTGTTTGTCTGCGGAATAATGGGAGTGCAAGGGTCTGTGACGTTGATATGACTGTATGTAGCACTACAAGTTATCGGGGGGGTGGGCGTAGCTCAGATGGTAGAGCGCTCGCTTAGCGTGCGAGAGGTACTGGGATCGATACCCAGCGCCTCCAGAATTTTTAACACACCTACACGCGCACCTTGCCATGCAAGTGGAATAATTCCCAACCGGCAGAGGTGTGTAGGCAGATACAAGCGAACGATTAGCATCCACAATTGGCGAGCGTGCTTTTATTCGTGCGCAGGAAGCACCCTCCTCCCACACCTACACTTAATTTAGAAACAGTACAAATGTTCCCATAAGATTCTCAAGCCTACGTCGGAAAGATCTGCCTTGCGCCGATTTCACGTAAATCCCACTGCACGTTCCCATTCTTTGCGTCAGTCGGCTGCTACTGGTGTTGCTGGTTGTGACTGCTGATAACAGATGCCGTAGCAATCAATTCATGGAGTGAGTTGTATGTTTTGCGATAGTCTGTCTCTGACAAGGAAGCACAGGTGATATAGGTGCGAACACAGGAAGCTTGCAGCCCCTCGCTGCCTGCAGACACAGAGCAGCCACACTAGAAGAGCGGCCTAAGCCGTAGGCGAAATGTGCTCATTCGCTTTGGTGCGACGTCGAACTGTAAATAAGGCTGTCACTAGCGTGAGCGTTGCGTGAGCGTCGTGTAAAGTCGGAAAAGTCATCTGCATGGGTGATTGCCAAGTTTGGGGAGCGTTTCGTAGTACGATCAGTGCAATGGAGACGCGGAAACTTGTTGTGTCCCAGTGTTTTTCAGTTGGACGACAAGAGTTTTACACAGTAGCAAAGAGCGAGGCACTGAGTTGGCATGAACAATGGAGAGCACAATGGGGCTCGAGATGTGCTTGTTACCTCAGGTGCTGTGTGATTGTCGACAAGGAGTGAAATGGACCAATTTGTGACCGCCCTTTCAATTTAAGACGTTCAAAACAGACGGAATTTGCATTCGTAATACCAGAGCATCGAAACTACTAGGAACTCTTGTGTATATGAACGTGTCCGCGCCTTTGTATTCTGGTACCTTCGCCGCTACAAACCAACCAATCATCGTGTCCGTGCACATCAGAGTCGCAAAGAATGGAGAATAGCCAGGCTTGGTCGTGTGTGTAGCTGTAGCTCAGTTGGCAGATCGTTCGCTTAGCGTGTGAACGGTCTCGGGTTCAAGCCCCGGCTCCTCCATGTTTTGTGGTCAGTGCATGGTAAGTGTTGGTCGCGGCGAACATAAACGCACGCAAGAAGTTGCAAAACCAGCGTCACAGACTGATATGATGTATACTGTCATAAGGAGAGCAAGATGTAAGTGTGAGGACCGGCTGTTATCGTGGTGTCATCGTGTGCAGATCTGTCTTAGGTATCACGGCTTAACGTCATTGAAGTCTAGAGGTGGACAACACGTTCGTCTTACTCAGAGCGGTGTCTGAACTCTATTTTCTACGTTATGCGTGCCACTTTCATTGTGGCCAACTACGATTCGATACAGAATGCACGAAACCTGAAAGACACCCTCACTGATACATAGGGAGTAGTGTTTGTCTGCGGAATAATGGGAGTGCAAGGGTCTGTGACGTTGATATGACTGTATGTAGCACTACAAGTTATCGGGTGGGTGGGCGTAGCTCAGATGGTAGAGCGCTCGCTTAGCGTGCGAGAGGTACTGGGATCGATACCCAGCGCCTCCAGAATTTTTAACACACCTACACGCGCACCTTGCCATGCAAGTGGAATAATTCCCAACCGGCAGAGGTGTGTAGGCAGATACAAGCGAACGATTAGCATCCACAATTGGCGAGCGTGCTTTTATTCGTGCGCAGGAAGCACCCTCCTCCCACACCTACACTTAATTTAGAAACAGTACAAATGTTCCCATAAGATTCTCAAGCCTACGTCGGAAAGATCTGCCTTGCGCCGATTTCACGTAAATCCCACTGCACGTTCCCATTCTTTGCGTCAGTCGGCTGCTACTGGTGTTGCTGGTTGTGACTGCTGATAACAGATGCCGTAGCAATCAATTCATGGAGTGAGTTGTATGTTTTGCGATAGTCTGTCTCTGACAAGGAAGCACAGGTGATATAGGTGCGAACACAGGAAGCTTGCAGCCCCTCGCTGCCTGCAGACACAGAGCAGCCACACTAGAAGAGCGGCCTAAGCCGTAGGCGAAATGTGCTCATTCGCTTTGGCGCGACGTCGAACTGTAAATAAGGCTGTCACTAGCGTGAGCGTTGCGTGAGCGTCGTGTAAAGTCGGAAAAGTCATCTGCATGGGTGATTGCCAAGTTTGGGGAGCGTTTCGTAGTACGATCAGTGCAATGGAGACGCGGAAACTTGTTGTGTCCCAGTGTTTTTCAGTTGGACGACAAGAGTTTTACACAGTAGCAAAGAGCGAGGCACTGAGTTGGCATGAACAATGGAGAGCACAATGGGGCTCGAGATGTGCTTGTTACCTCAGGTGCTGTGTGATTGTCGACAAGGAGTGAAATGGACCAATTTGTGACCGCCCTTTCAATTTAAGACGTTCAAAACAGACGGAATTTGCATTCGTAATACCAGAGCATCGAAACTACTAGGAACTCTTGTGTATATGAACGTGTCCGCGCCTTTGTATTCTGGTACCTTCGCCGCTACAAACCAACCAATCATCGTGTCCGTGCACATCAGAGTCGCAAAGAATGGAGAATAGCCAGGCTTGGTCGTGTGTGTAGCTGTAGCTCAGTTGGCAGATCGTTCGCTTAGCGTGTGAACGGTCTCGGGTTCAAGCCCCGGCTCCTCCATGTTTTGTGGTCAGTGCATGGTAAGTGTTGGTCGCGGCGAACATAAACGCACGCAAGAAGTTGCAAAACCAGCGTCACAGACTGATATGATGTATACTGTCATAAGGAGAGCAAGATGTAAGTGTGAGGACCGGCTGTTATCGTGGTGTCATCGTGTGCAGATCTGTCTTAGGTATCACGGCTTAACGTCATTGAAGTCTAGAGGTGGACAACACGTTCGTCTTACTCAGAGCGGTGTCTGAACTCTATTTTCTACGTTATGCGTGCCACTTTCATTGTGGCCAACTACGATTCGATACAGAATGCACGAAACCTGAAAGACACCCTCACTGATACATAGGGAGTAGTGTTTGTCTGCGGAATAATGGGAGTGCAAGGGTCTGTGACGTTGATATGACTGTATGTAGCACTACAAGTTATCGGGTGGGTGGGCGTAGCTCAGATGGTAGAGCGCTCGCTTAGCGTGCGAGAGGTACTGGGATCGATACCCAGCGCCTCCAGAATTTTTAACACACCTACACGCGCACCTTGCCATGCAAGTGGAATAATTCCCAACCGGCAGAGGTGTGTAGGCAGATACAAGCGAACGATTAGCATCCACAATTGGCGAGCGTGCTTTTATTCGTGCGCAGGAAGCACCCTCCTCCCACACCTACACTTAATTTAGAAACAGTACAAATGTTCCCATAAGATTCTCAAGCCTACGTCGGAAAGATCTGCCTTGCGCCGATTTCACGTAAATCCCACTGCACGTTCCCATTCTTTGCGTCAGTCGGCTGCTACTGGTGTTGCTGGTTGTGACTGCTGATAACAGATGCCGTAGCAATCAATTCATGGAGTGAGTTGTATGTTTTGCGATAGTCTGTCTCTGACAAGGAAGCACAGGTGATATAGGTGCGAACACAGGAAGCTTGCAGCCCCTCGCTGCCTGCAGACACAGAGCAGCCACACTAGAAGAGCGGCCTAAGCCGTAGGCGAAATGTGCTCATTCGCTTTGGCGCGACGTCGAACTGTAAATAAGGCTGTCACTAGCGTGAGCGTTGCGTGAGCGTCGTGTAAAGTCGGAAAAGTCATCTGCATGGGTGATTGCCAAGTTTGGGGAGCGTTTCGTAGTACGATCAGTGCAATGGAGACGCGGAAACTTGTTGTGTCCCAGTGTTTTTCAGTTGGACGACAAGAGTTTTACACAGTAGCAAAGAGCGAGGCACTGAGTTGGCATGAACAATGGAGAGCACAATGGGGCTCGAGATGTGCTTGTTACCTCAGGTGCTGTGTGATTGTCGACAAGGAGTGAAATGGACCAATTTGTGACCGCCCTTTCAATTTAAGACGTTCAAAACAGACGGAATTTGCATTCGTAATACCAGAGCATCGAAACTACTAGGAACTCTTGTGTATATGAACGTGTCCGCGCCTTTGTATTCTGGTACCTTCGCCGCTACAAACCAACCAATCATCGTGTCCGTGCACATCAGAGTCGCAAAGAATGGAGAATAGCCAGGCTTGGTCGTGTGTGTAGCTGTAGCTCAGTTGGCAGATCGTTCGCTTAGCGTGTGAACGGTCTCGGGTTCAAGCCCCGGCTCCTCCATGTTTTGTGGTCAGTGCATGGTAAGTGTTGGTCGCGGCGAACATAAACGCACGCAAGAAGTTGCAAAACCAGCGTCACAGACTGATATGATGTATACTGTCATAAGGAGAGCAAGATGTAAGTGTGAGGACCGGCTGTTATCGTGGTGTCATCGTGTGCAGATCTGTCTTAGGTATCACGGCTTAACGTCATTGAAGTCTAGAGGTGGACAACACGTTCGTCTTACTCAGAGCGGTGTCTGAACTCTATTTTCGACGTTATGCGTGCCACTTTCATTGTGGCCAACTACGATTCGATACAGAATGCACGAAACCTGAAAGACACCCTCACTGATACATAGGGAGTAGTGTTTGTCTGCGGAATAATGGGAGTGCAAGGGTCTGTGACGTTGATATGACTGTATGTAGCACTACAAGTTATCGGGGGGGTGGGCGTAGCTCAGATGGTAGAGCGCTCGCTTAGCGTGCGAGAGGTACTGGGATCGATACCCAGCGCCTCCAGAATTTTTAACACACCTACACGCCCACCTTGCCATGCAAGTGGAATAATTCCCAACCGGCAGAGGTGTGTAGGCAGATACAAGCGAACGATTAGCATCCACAATTGGCGAGCGTGCTTTTATTCGTGCGCAGGAAGCACCCTCCTCCCACACCTACACTTAATTTAGAAACAGTACAAATGTTCCCATAAGATTCTCAAGCCTACGTCGGAAAGATCTGCCTTGCGCCGATTTCACGTAAATCCCACTGCACGTTCCCATTCTTTGCGTCAGTCGGCTGCTACTGGTGTTGCTGGTTGTGACTGCTGATAACAGATGCCGTAGCAATCAATTCATGGAGTGAGTTGTATGTTTTGCGATAGTCTGTCTCTGACAAGGAAGCACAGGTGATATAGGTGCGAACACAGGAAGCTTGCAGCCCCTCGCTGCCTGCAGACACAGAGCAGCCACACTAGAAGAGCGGCCTAAGCCGTAGGCGAAATGTGCTCATTCGCTTTGGCGCGACGTCGAACTGTAAATAAGGCTGTCACTAGCGTGAGCGTTGCGTGAGCGTCGTGTAAAGTCGGAAAAGTCATCTGCATGGGTGATTGCCAAGTTTGGGGAGCGTTTCGTAGTACGATCAGTGCAATGGAGACGCGGAAACTTGTTGTGTCCCAGTGTTTTTCAGTTGGACGACAAGAGTTTTACACAGTAGCAAAGAGCGAGGCACTGAGTTGGCATGAACAATGGAGAGCACAATGGGGCTCGAGATGTGCTTGTTACCTCAGGTGCTGTGTGATTGTCGACAAGGAGTGAAATGGACCAATTTGTGACCGCCCTTTCAATTTAAGACGTTCAAAACAGACGGAATTTGCATTCGTAATACCAGAGCATCGAAACTACTAGGAACTCTTGTGTATATGAACGTGTCCGCGCCTTTGTATTCTGGTACCTTCGCCGCTACAAACCAACCAATCATCGTGTCCGTGCACATCAGAGTCGCAAAGAATGGAGAATAGCCAGGCTTGGTCGTGTGTGTAGCTGTAGCTCAGTTGGCAGATCGTTCGCTTAGCGTGTGAACGGTCTCGGGTTCAAGCCCCGGCTCCTCCATGTTTTGTGGTCAGTGCATGGTAAGTGTTGGTCGCGGCGAACATAAACGCACGCAAGAAGTTGCAAAACCAGCGTCACAGACTGATATGATGTATACTGTCATAAGGAGAGCAAGATGTAAGTGTGAGGACCGGCTGTTATCGTGGTGTCATCGTGTGCAGATCTGTCTTAGGTATCACGGCTTAACGTCATTGAAGTCTAGAGGTGGACAACACGTTCGTCTTACTCAGAGCGGTGTCTGAACTCTATTTTCGACGTTATGCGTGCCACTTTCATTGTGGCCAACTACGATTCGATACAGAATGCACGAAACCTGAAAGACACCCTCACTGATACATAGGGAGTAGTGTTTGTCTGCGGAATAATGGGAGTGCAAGGGTCTGTGACGTTGATATGACTGTATGTAGCACTACAAGTTATCGGGGGGGTGGGCGTAGCTCAGATGGTAGAGCGCTCGCTTAGCGTGCGAGAGGTACTGGGATCGATACCCAGCGCCTCCAGAATTTTTAACACACCTACACGCCCACCTTGCCATGCAAGTGGAATAATTCCCAACCGGCAGAGGTGTGTAGGCAGATACAAGCGAACGATTAGCATCCACAATTGGCGAGCGTGCTTTTATTCGTGCGCAGGAAGCACCCTCCTCCCACACCTACACTTAATTTAGAAACAGTACAAATGTTCCCATAAGATTCTCAAGCCTACGTCGGAAAGATCTGCCTTGCGCCGATTTCACGTAAATCCCACTGCACGTTCCCATTCTTTGCGTCAGTCGGCTGCTACTGGTGTTGCTGGTTGTGACTGCTGATAACAGATGCCGTAGCAATCAATTCATGGAGTGAGTTGTATGTTTTGCGATAGTCTGTCTCTGACAAGGAAGCACAGGTGATATAGGTGCGAACACAGGAAGCTTGCAGCCCCTCGCTGCCTGCAGACACAGAGCAGCCACACTAGAAGAGCGGCCTAAGCCGTAGGCGAAATGTGCTCATTCGCTTTGGCGCGACGTCGAACTGTAAATAAGGCTGTCACTAGCGTGAGCGTTGCGTGAGCGTCGTGTAAAGTCGGAAAAGTCATCTGCATGGGTGATTGCCAAGTTTGGGGAGCGTTTCGTAGTACGATCAGTGCAATGGAGACGCGGAAACTTGTTGTGTCCCAGTGTTTTTCAGTTGGACGACAAGAGTTTTACACAGTAGCAAAGAGCGAGGCACTGAGTTGGCATGAACAATGGAGAGCACAATGGGGCTCGAGATGTGCTTGTTACCTCAGGTGCTGTGTGATTGTCGACAAGGAGTGAAATGGACCAATTTGTGACCGCCCTTTCAATTTAAGACGTTCAAAACAGACGGAATTTGCATTCGTAATACCAGAGCATCGAAACTACTAGGAACTCTTGTGTATATGAACGTGTCCGCGCCTTTGTATTCTGGTACCTTCGCCGCTACAAACCAACCAATCATCGTGTCCGTGCACATCAGAGTCGCAAAGAATGGAGAATAGCCAGGCTTGGTCGTGTGTGTAGCTGTAGCTCAGTTGGCAGATCGTTCGCTTAGCGTGTGAACGGTCTCGGGTTCAAGCCCCGGTTCCTCCATGTTTTGTGGTCAGTGCATGGTAAGTGTTGGTCGCGGCGAACATAAACGCACGCAAGAAGTTGCAAAACCAGCGTCACAGACTGATATGATGTATACTGTCATAAGGAGAGCAAGATGTAAGTGTGAGGACCGGCTGTTATCGTGGTGTCATCGTGTGCAGATCTGTCTTAGGTATCACGGCTTAACGTCATTGAAGTCTAGAGGTGGACAACACGTTCGTCTTACTCAGAGCGGTGTCTGAACTCTATTTTCGACGTTATGCGTGCCACTTTCATTGTGGCCAACTACGATTCGATACAGAATGCACGAAACCTGAAAGACACCCTCACTGATACATAGGGAGTAGTGTTTGTCTGCGGAATAATGGGAGTGCAAGGGTCTGTGACGTTGATATGACTGTATGTAGCACTACAAGTTATCGGGGGGGTGGGCGTAGCTCAGATGGTAGAGCGCTCGCTTAGCGTGCGAGAGGTACTGGGATCGATACCCAGCGCCTCCAGAATTTTTAACACACCTACACGCGCACCTTGCCATGCAAGTGGAATAATTCCCAACCGGCAGAGGTGTGTAGGCAGATACAAGCGAACGATTAGCATCCACAATTGGCGAGCGTGCTTTTATTCGTGCGCAGGAAGCACCCTCCTCCCACACCTACACTTAATTTAGAAACAGTACAAATGTTCCCATAAGATTCTCAAGCCTACGTCGGAAAGATCTGCCTTGCGCCGATTTCACGTAAATCCCACTGCACGTTCCCATTCTTTGCGTCAGTCGGCTGCTACTGGTGTTGCTGGTTGTGACTGCTGATAACAGATGCCGTAGCAATCAATTCATGGAGTGAGTTGTATGTTTTGCGATAGTCTGTCTCTGACAAGGAAGCACAGGTGATATAGGTGCGAACACAGGAAGCTTGCAGCCCCTCGCTGCCTGCAGACACAGAGCAGCCACACTAGAAGAGCGGCCTAAGCCGTAGGCGAAATGTGCTCATTCGCTTTGGCGCGACGTCGAACTGTAAATAAGGCTGTCACTAGCGTGAGCGTTGCGTGAGCGTCGTGTAAAGTCGGAAAAGTCATCTGCATGGGTGATTGCCAAGTTTGGGGAGCGTTTCGTAGTACGATCAGTGCAATGGAGACGCGGAAACTTGTTGTGTCCCAGTGTTTTTCAGTTGGACGACAAGAGTTTTACACAGTAGCAAAGAGCGAGGCACTGAGTTGGCATGAACAATGGAGAGCACAATGGGGCTCGAGATGTGCTTGTTACCTCAGGTGCTGTGTGATTGTCGACAAGGAGTGAAATGGACCAATTTGTGACCGCCCTTTCAATTTAAGACGTTCAAAACAGACGGAATTTGCATTCGTAATACCAGAGCATCGAAACTACTAGGAACTCTTGTGTATATGAACGTGTCCGCGCCTTTGTATTCTGGTACCTTCGCCGCTACAAACCAACCAATCATCGTGTCCGTGCACATCAGAGTCGCAAAGAATGGAGAATAGCCAGGCTTGGTCGTGTGTGTAGCTGTAGCTCAGTTGGCAGATCGTTCGCTTAGCGTGTGAACGGTCTCGGGTTCAAGCCCCGGCTCCTCCATGTTTTGTGGTCAGTGCATGGTAAGTGTTGGTCGCGGCGAACATAAACGCACGCAAGAAGTTGCAAAACCAGCGTCACAGACTGATATGATGTATACTGTCATAAGGAGAGCAAGATGTAAGTGTGAGGACCGGCTGTTATCGTGGTGTCATCGTGTGCAGATCTGTCTTAGGTATCACGGCTTAACGTCATTGAAGTCTAGAGGTGGACAACACGTTCGTCTTACTCAGAGCGGTGTCTGAACTCTATTTTCGACGTTATGCGTGCCACTTTCATTGTGGCCAACTACGATTCGATACAGAATGCACGAAACCTGAAAGACACCCTCACTGATACATAGAGAGTAGTGTTTGTCTGCGGAATAATGGGAGTGCAAGGGTCTGTGACGTTGATATGACTGTATGTAGCACTACAAGTTATCGGGGGGGTGGGCGTAGCTCAGATGGTAGAGCGCTCGCTTAGCGTGCGAGAGGTACTGGGATCGATACCCAGCGCATCCAGAATTTTTTACACACCTACACGCCCACCTTGCCATGCAAGTGGAATAATTCCCAACCGGCAGAGGTGTGTAGGCAGATACAAGCGAACGATTAGCATCCACAATTGGCGAGCGTGCTTTTATTCGTGCGCAGGAAGCACCCTCCTCCCACACCTACACTTAATTTAGAAACAGTACAAATGTTCCCATAAGATTCTCAAGCCTACGTCGGAAAGATCTGCCTTGCGCCGATTTCACGTAAATCCCACTGCACGTTCCCATTCTTTGCGTCAGTCGGCTGCTACTGGTGTTGCTGGTTGTGACTGCTGATAACAGATGCCGTAGCAATCAATTCATGGAGTGAGTTGTATGTTTTGCGATAGTCTGTCTCTGACAAGGAAGCACAGGTGATATAGGTGCGAACACAGGAAGCTTGCAGCCCCTCGCTGCCTGCAGACACAGAGCAGCCACACTAGAAGAGCGGCCTAAGCCGTAGGCGAAATGTGCTCATTCGCTTTGGCGCGACGTCGAACTGTAAATAAGGCTGTCACTAGCGTGAGCGTTGCGTGAGCGTCGTGTAAAGTCGGAAAAGTCATCTGCATGGGTGATTGCCAAGTTTGGGGAGCGTTTCGTAGTACGATCAGTGCAATGGAGACGCGGAAACTTGTTGTGTCCCAGTGTTTTTCAGTTGGACGACAAGAGTTTTACACAGTAGCAAAGAGCGAGGCACTGAGTTGGCATGAACAATGGAGAGCACAATGGGGCTCGAGATGTGCTTGTTACCTCAGGTGCTGTGTGATTGTCGACAAGGAGTGAAATGGACCAATTTGTGACCGCCCTTTCAATTTAAGACGTTCAAAACAGACGGAATTTGCATTCGTAATACCAGAGCATCGAAACTACTAGGAACTCTTGTGTATATGAACGTGTCCGCGCCTTTGTATTCTGGTACCTTCGCCGCTACAAACCAACCAATCATCGTGTCCGTGCACATCAGAGTCGCAAAGAATGGAGAATAGCCAGGCTTGGTCGTGTGTGTAGCTGTAGCTCAGTTGGCAGATCGTTCGCTTAGCGTGTGAACGGTCTCGGGTTCAAGCCCCGGTTCCTCCATGTTTTGTGGTCAGTGCATGGTAAGTGTTGGTCGCGGCGAACATAAACGCACGCAAGAAGTTGCAAAACCAGCGTCACAGACTGATATGATGTATACTGTCATAAGGAGAGCAAGATGTAAGTGTGAGGACCGGCTGTTATCGTGGTGTCATCGTGTGCAGATCTGTCTTAGGTATCACGGCTTAACGTCATTGAAGTCTAGAGGTGGACAACACGTTCGTCTTACTCAGAGCGGTGTCTGAACTCTATTTTCGACGTTATGCGTGCCACTTTCATTGTGGCCAACTACGATTCGATACAGAATGCACGAAACCTGAAAGACACCCTCACTGATACATAGGGAGTAGTGTTTGTCTGCGGAATAATGGGAGTGCAAGGGTCTGTGACGTTGATATGACTGTATGTAGCACTACAAGTTATCGGGGGGGTGGGCGTAGCTCAGATGGTAGAGCGCTCGCTTAGCGTGCGAGAGGTACTGGGATCGATACCCAGCGCCTCCAGAATTTTTAACACACCTACACGCGCACCTTGCCATGCAAGTGGAATAATTCCCAACCGGCAGAGGTGTGTAGGCAGATACAAGCGAACGATTAGCATCCACAATTGGCGAGCGTGCTTTTATTCGTGCGCAGGAAGCACCCTCCTCCCACACCTACACTTAATTTAGAAACAGTACAAATGTTCCCATAAGATTCTCAAGCCTACGTCGGAAAGATCTGCCTTGCGCCGATTTCACGTAAATCCCACTGCACGTTCCCATTCTTTGCGTCAGTCGGCTGCTACTGGTGTTGCTGGTTGTGACTGCTGATAACAGATGCCGTAGCAATCAATTCATGGAGTGAGTTGTATGTTTTGCGATAGTCTGTCTCTGACAAGGAAGCACAGGTGATATAGGTGCGAACACAGGAAGCTTGCAGCCCCTCGCTGCCTGCAGACACAGAGCAGCCACACTAGAAGAGCGGCCTAAGCCGTAGGCGAAATGTGCTCATTCGCTTTGGCGCGACGTCGAACTGTAAATAAGGCTGTCACTAGCGTGAGCGTTGCGTGAGCGTCGTGTAAAGTCGGAAAAGTCATCTGCATGGGTGATTGCCAAGTTTGGGGAGCGTTTCGTAGTACGATCAGTGCAATGGAGACGCGGAAACTTGTTGTGTCCCAGTGTTTTTCAGTTGGACGACAAGAGTTTTACACAGTAGCAAAGAGCGAGGCACTGAGTTGGCATGAACAATGGAGAGCACAATGGGGCTCGAGATGTGCTTGTTACCTCAGGTGCTGTGTGATTGTCGACAAGGAGTGAAATGGACCAATTTGTGACCGCCCTTTCAATTTAAGACGTTCAAAACAGACGGAATTTGCATTCGTAATACCAGAGCATCGAAACTACTAGGAACTCTTGTGTATATGAACGTGTCCGCGCCTTTGTATTCTGGTACCTTCGCCGCTACAAACCAACCAATCATCGTGTCCGTGCACATCAGAGTCGCAAAGAATGGAGAATAGCCAGGCTTGGTCGTGTGTGTAGCTGTAGCTCAGTTGGCAGATCGTTCGCTTAGCGTGTGAACGGTCTCGGGTTCAAGCCCCGGCTCCTCCATGTTTTGTGGTCAGTGCATGGTAAGTGTTGGTCGCGGCGAACATAAACGCACGCAAGAAGTTGCAAAACCAGCGTCACAGACTGATATGATGTATACTGTCATAAGGAGAGCAAGATGTAAGTGTGAGGACCGGCTGTTATCGTGGTGTCATCGTGTGCAGATCTGTCTTAGGTATCACGGCTTAACGTCATTGAAGTCTAGAGGTGGACAACACGTTCGTCTTACTCAGAGCGGTGTCTGAACTCTATTTTCGACGTTATGCGTGCCACTTTCATTGTGGCCAACTACGATTCGATACAGAATGCACGAAACCTGAAAGACACCCTCACTGATACATAGAGAGTAGTGTTTGTCTGCGGAATAATGGGAGTGCAAGGGTCTGTGACGTTGATATGACTGTATGTAGCACTACAAGTTATCGGGGGGGTGGGCGTAGCTCAGATGGTAGAGCGCTCGCTTAGCGTGCGAGAGGTACTGGGATCGATACCCAGCGCCTCCAGAATTTTTAACACACCTACACGCCCACCTTGCCATGCAAGTGGAATAATTCCCAACCGGCAGAGGTGTGTAGGCAGATACAAGCGAACGATTAGCATCCACAATTGGCGAGCGTGCTTTTATTCGTGCGCAGGAAGCACCCTCCTCCCACACCTACACTTAATTTAGAAACAGTACAAATGTTCCCATAAGATTCTCAAGCCTACGTCGGAAAGATCTGCCTTGCGCCGATTTCACGTAAATCCCACTGCACGTTCCCATTCTTTGCGTCAGTCGGCTGCTACTGGTGTTGCTGGTTGTGACTGCTGATAACAGATGCCGTAGCAATCAATTCATGGAGTGAGTTGTATGTTTTGCGATAGTCTGTCTCTGACAAGGAAGCACAGGTGATATAGGTGCGAACACAGGAAGCTTGCAGCCCCTCGCTGCCTGCAGACACAGAGCAGCCACACTAGAAGAGCGGCCTAAGCCGTAGGCGAAATGTGCTCATTCGCTTTGGCGCGACGTCGAACTGTAAATAAGGCTGTCACTAGCGTGAGCGTCGTGTAAAGTCGGAAAAGTCATCTGCATGGGTGATTGCCAAGTTTGGGGAGCGTTTCGTAGTACGATCAGTGCAATGGAGACGCGGAAACTTGTTGTGTCCCAGTGTTTTTCAGTTGGACGACAAGAGTTTTACACAGTAGCAAAGAGCGAGGCACTGAGTTGGCATGAACAATGGAGAGCACAATGGGGCTCGAGATGTGCTTGTTACCTCAGGTGCTGTGTGATTGTCGACAAGGAGTGAAATGGACCAATTTGTGACCGCCCTTTCAATTTAAGACGTTCAAAACAGACGGAATTTGCATTCGTAATACCAGAGCATCGAAACTACTAGGAACTCTTGTGTATATGAACGTGTCCGCGCCTTTGTATTCTGGTACCTTCGCCGCTACAAACCAACCAATCATCGTGTCCGTGCACATTAGAGTCGCAAAGAATGGAGAATAGCCAGGCTTGGTCGTGTGTGTAGCTGTAGCTCAGTTGGCAGATCGTTCGCTTAGCGTGTGAACGGTCTCGGGTTCAAGCCCCGGCTCCTCCATGTTTTGTGGTCAGTGCATGGTAAGTGTTGGTCGCGGCGAACATAAACGCACGCAAGAAGTTGCAAAACCAGCGTCACAGACTGATATGATGTATACTGTCATAAGGAGAGCAAGATGTAAGTGTGAGGACCGGCTGTTATCGTGGTGTCATCGTGTGCAGATCTGTCTTAGGTATCACGGCTTAACGTCATTGAAGTCTAGAGGTGGACAACACGTTCGTCTTACTCAGAGCGGTGTCTGAACTCTATTTTCGACGTTATGCGTGCCACTTTCATTGTGGCCAACTACGATTCGATACAGAATGCACGAAACCTGAAAGACACCCTCACTGATACATAGGGAGTAGTGTTTGTCTGCGGAATAATGGGAGTGCAAGGGTCTGTGACGTTGATATGACTGTATGTAGCACTACAAGTTATCGGGGGGGTGGGCGTAGCTCAGATGGTAGAGCGCTCGCTTAGCGTGCGAGAGGTACTGGGATCGATACCCAGCGCCTCCAGAATTTTTAACACACCTACACGCCCACCTTGCCATGCAAGTGGAATAATTCCCAACCGGCAGAGGTGTGTAGGCAGATACAAGCGAACGATTAGCATCCACAATTGGCGAGCGTGCTTTTATTCGTGCGCAGGAAGCACCCTCCTCCCACACCTACACTTAATTTAGAAACAGTACAAATGTTCCCATAAGATTCTCAAGCCTACGTCGGAAAGATCTGCCTTGCGCCGATTTCACGTAAATCCCACTGCACGTTCCCATTCTTTGCGTCAGTCGGCTGCTACTGGTGTTGCTGGTTGTGACTGCTGATAACAGATGCCGTAGCAATCAATTCATGGAGTGAGTTGTATGTTTTGCGATAGTCTGTCTCTGACAAGGAAGCACAGGTGATATAGGTGCGAACACAGGAAGCTTGCAGCCCCTCGCTGCCTGCAGACACAGAGCAGCCACACTAGAAGAGCGGCCTAAGCCGTAGGCGAAATGTGCTCATTCGCTTTGGCGCGACGTCGAACTGTAAATAAGGCTGTCACTAGCGTGAGCGTTGCGTGAGCGTCGTGTAAAGTCGGAAAAGTCATCTGCATGGGTGATTGCCAAGTTTGGGGAGCGTTTCGTAGTACGATCAGTGCAATGGAGACGCGGAAACTTGTTGTGTCCCAGTGTTTTTCAGTTGGACGACAAGAGTTTTACACAGTAGCAAAGAGCGAGGCACTGAGTTGGCATGAACAATGGAGAGCACAATGGGGCTCGAGATGTGCTTGTTACCTCAGGTGCTGTGTGATTGTCGACAAGGAGTGAAATGGACCAATTTGTGACCGCCCTTTCAATTTAAGACGTTCAAAACAGCCGGAATTTGCATTCGTAATACCAGAGCATCGAAACTACTAGGAACTCTTGTGTATATGAACGTGTCCGCGCCTTTGTATTCTGGTACCTTCGCCGCTACAAACCAACCAATCATCGTGTCCGTGCACATCAGAGTCGCAAAGAATGGAGAATAGCCAGGCTTGGTCGTGTGTGTAGCTGTAGCTCAGTTGGCAGATCGTTCGCTTAGCGTGTGAACGGTCTCGGGTTCAAGCCCCGGTTCCTCCATGTTTTGTGGTCAGTGCATGGTAAGTGTTGGTCGCGGCGAACATAAACGCACGCAAGAAGTTGCAAAACCAGCGTCACAGACTGATATGATGTATACTGTCATAAGGAGAGCAAGATGTAAGTGTGAGGACCGGCTGTTATCGTGGTGTCATCGTGTGCAGATCTGTCTTAGGTATCACGGCTTAACGTCATTGAAGTCTAGAGGTGGACAACACGTTCGTCTTACTCAGAGCGGTGTCTGAACTCTATTTTCGACGTTATGCGTGCCACTTTCATTGTGGCCAACTACGATTCGATACAGAATGCACGAAACCTGAAAGACACCCTCACTGATACATAGGGAGTAGTGTTTGTCTGCGGAATAATGGGAGTGCAAGGGTCTGTGACGTTGATATGACTGTATGTAGCACTACAAGTTATCGGGGGGGTGGGCGTAGCTCAGATGGTAGAGCGCTCGCTTAGCGTGCGAGAGGTACTGGGATCGATACCCAGCGCCTCCAGAATTTTTAACACACCTACACGCGCACCTTGCCATGCAAGTGGAATAATTCCCAACCGGCAGAGGTGTGTAGGCAGATACAAGCGAACGATTAGCATCCACAATTGGCGAGCGTGCTTTTATTCGTGCGCAGGAAGCACCCTCCTCCCACACCTACACTTAATTTAGAAACAGTACAAATGTTCCCATAAGATTCTCAAGCCTACGTCGGAAAGATCTGCCTTGCGCCGATTTCACGTAAATCCCACTGCACGTTCCCATTCTTTGCGTCAGTCGGCTGCTACTGGTGTTGCTGGTTGTGACTGCTGATAACAGATGCCGTAGCAATCAATTCATGGAGTGAGTTGTATGTTTTGCGATAGTCTGTCTCTGACAAGGAAGCACAGGTGATATAGGTGCGAACACAGGAAGCTTGCAGCCCCTCGCTGCCTGCAGACACAGAGCAGCCACACTAGAAGAGCGGCCTAAGCCGTAGGCGAAATGTGCTCATTCGCTTTGGCGCGACGTCGAACTGTAAATAAGGCTGTCACTAGCGTGAGCGTCGTGTAAAGTCGGAAAAGTCATCTGCATGGGTGATTGCCAAGTTTGGGGAGCGTTTCGTAGTACGATCAGTGCAATGGAGACGCGGAAACTTGTTGTGTCCCAGTGTTTTTCAGTTGGACGACAAGAGTTTTACACAGTAGCAAAGAGCGAGGCACTGAGTTGGCATGAACAATGGAGAGCACAATGGGGCTCGAGATGTGCTTGTTACCTCAGGTGCTGTGTGATTGTCGACAAGGAGTGAAATGGACCAATTTGTGACCGCCCTTTCAATTTAAGACGTTCAAAACAGACGGAATTTGCATTCGTAATACCAGAGCATCGAAACTACTAGGAACTCTTGTGTATATGAACGTGTCCGCGCCTTTGTATTCTGGTACCTTCGCCGCTACAAACCAACCAATCATCGTGTCCGTGCACATCAGAGTCGCAAAGAATGGAGAATAGCCAGGCTTGGTCGTGTGTGTAGCTGTAGCTCAGTTGGCAGATCGTTCGCTTAGCGTGTGAACGGTCTCGGGTTCAAGCCCCGGCTCCTCCATGTTTTGTGGTCAGTGCATGGTAAGTGTTGGTCGCGGCGAACATAAACGCACGCAAGAAGTTGCAAAACCAGCGTCACAGACTGATATGATGTATACTGTCTCAAGGAGAGCAAGATGTAAGTGTGAGGACCGGCTGTTATCGTGGTGTCATCGTGTGCAGATCTGTCTTAGGTATCACGGCTTAACGTCATTGAAGTCTAGAGGTGGACAACACGTTCGTCTTACTCAGAGCGGTGTCTGAACTCTATTTTCGACGTTATGCGTGCCACTTTCATTGTGGCCAACTACGATTCGATACAGAATGCACGAAACCTGAAAGACACCCTCACTGATACATAGGGAGTAGTGTTTGTCTGCGGAATAATGGGAGTGCAAGGGTCTGTGACGTTGATATGACTGTATGTAGCACTACAAGTTATCGGGGGGTGGGCGTAGCTCAGATGGTAGAGCGCTC
The DNA here is from genome assembly GCF_023897955.1 of Schistocerca gregaria. Taxonomy (NCBI): domain Eukaryota; kingdom Metazoa; phylum Arthropoda; class Insecta; order Orthoptera; family Acrididae; genus Schistocerca; species Schistocerca gregaria. The sequence continues at coordinate 5,386,478 of NC_064930.1, read as the reverse complement.
GCTTAGCGTGCGAGAGGTACTGGGATCGATACCCAGCGCCTCCAGAATTTTTAACACACCTACACGCGCACCTTGCCATGCAAGTGGAATAATTCCCAACCGGCAGAGGTGTGTAGGCAGATACAAGCGAACGATTAGCATCCACAATTGGCGAGCGTGCTTTTATTCGTGCGCAGGAAGCACCCTCCTCCCACACCTACACTTAATTTAGAAACAGTACAAATGTTCCCATAAGATTCTCAAGCCTACGTCGGAAAGATCTGCCTTGCGCCGATTTCACGTAAATCCCACTGCACGTTCCCATTCTTTGCGTCAGTCGGCTGCTACTGGTGTTGCTGGTTGTGACTGCTGATAACAGATGCCGTAGCAATCAATTCATGGAGTGAGTTGTATGTTTTGCGATAGTCTGTCTCTGACAAGGAAGCACAGGTGATATAGGTGCGAACACAGGAAGCTTGCAGCCCCTCGCTGCCTGCAGACACAGAGCAGCCACACTAGAAGAGCGGCCTAAGCCGTAGGCGAAATGTGCTCATTCGCTTTGGCGCGACGTCGAACTGTAAATAAGGCTGTCACTAGCGTGAGCGTCGTGTAAAGTCGGAAAAGTCATCTGCATGGGTGATTGCCAAGTTTGGGGAGCGTTTCGTAGTACGATCAGTGCAATGGAGACGCGGAAACTTGTTGTGTCCCAGTGTTTTTCAGTTGGACGACAAGAGTTTTACACAGTAGCAAAGAGCGAGGCACTGAGTTGGCATGAACAATGGAGAGCACAATGGGGCTCGAGATGTGCTTGTTACCTCAGGTGCTGTGTGATTGTCGACAAGGAGTGAAATGGACCAATTTGTGACCGCCCTTTCAATTTAAGACGTTCAAAACAGACGGAATTTGCATTCGTAATACCAGAGCATCGAAACTACTAGGAACTCTTGTGTATATGAACGTGTCCGCGCCTTTGTATTCTGGTACCTTCGCCGCTACAAACCAACCAATCATCGTGTCCGTGCACATCAGAGTCGCAAAGAATGGAGAATAGCCAGGCTTGGTCGTGTGTGTAGCTGTAGCTCCGTTGGCAGATCGTTCGCTTAGCGTGTGAACGGTCTCGGGTTCAAGCCCCGGCTCCTCCATGTTTTGTGGTCAGTGCATGGTAAGTGTTGGTCGCGGCGAACATAAACGCACGCAAGAAGTTGCAAAACCAGCGTCACAGACTGATATGATGTATACTGTCATAAGGAGAGCAAGATGTAAGTGTGAGGACCGGCTGTTATCGTGGTGTCATCGTGTGCAGATCTGTCTTAGGTATCACGGCTTAACGTCATTGAAGTCTAGAGGTGGACAACACGTTCGTCTTACTCAGAGCGGTGTCTGAACTCTATTTTCGACGTTATGCGTGCCACTTTCATTGTGGCCAACTACGATTCGATACAGAATGCACGAAACCTGAAAGACACCCTCACTGATACATAGGGAGTAGTGTTTGTCTGCGGAATAATGGGAGTGCAAGGGTCTGTGACGTTGATATGACTGTATGTAGCACTACAAGTTATCGGGGGGGTGGGCGTAGCTCAGATGGTAGAGCGCTCGCTTAGCGTGCGAGAGGTACTGGGATCGATACCCAGCGCCTCCAGAATTTTTAACACACCTACACGCGCACCTTGCCATGCAAGTGGAATAATTCCCAACCGGCAGAGGTGTGTAGGCAGATACAAGCGAACGATTAGCATCCACAATTGGCGAGCGTGCTTTTATTCGTGCGCAGGAAGCACCCTCCTCCCACACCTACACTTAATTTAGAAACAGTACAAATGTTCCCATAAGATTCTCAAGCCTACGTCGGAAAGATCTGCCTTGCGCCGATTTCACGTAAATCCCACTGCACGTTCCCATTCTTTGCGTCAGTCGGCTGCTACTGGTGTTGCTGGTTGTGACTGCTGATAACAGATGCCGTAGCAATCAATTCATGGAGTGAGTTGTATGTTTTGCGATAGTCTGTCTCTGACAAGGAAGCACAGGTGATATAGGTGCGAACACAGGAAGCTTGCAGCCCCTCGCTGCCTGCAGACACAGAGCAGCCACACTAGAAGAGCGGCCTAAGCCGTAGGCGAAATGTGCTCATTCGCTTTGGCGCGACGTCGAACTGTAAATAAGGCTGTCACTAGCGTGAGCGTTGCGTGAGCGTCGTGTAAAGTCGGAAAAGTCATCTGCATGGGTGATTGCCAAGTTTGGGGAGCGTTTCGTAGTACGATCAGTGCAATGGAGACGCGGAAACTTGTTGTGTCCCAGTGTTTTTCAGTTGGACGACAAGAGTTTTACACAGTAGCAAAGAGCGAGGCACTGAGTTGGCATGAACAATGGAGAGCACAATGGGGCTCGAGATGTGCTTGTTACCTCAGGTGCTGTGTGATTGTCGACAAGGAGTGAAATGGACCAATTTGTGACCGCCCTTTCAATTTAAGACGTTCAAAACAGACGGAATTTGCATTCGTAATACCAGAGCATCGAAACTACTAGGAACTCTTGTGTATATGAACGTGTCCGCGCCTTTGTATTCTGGTACCTTCGCCGCTACAAACCAACCAATCATCGTGTCCGTGCACATCAGAGTCGCAAAGAATGGAGAATAGCCAGGCTTGGTCGTGTGTGTAGCTGTAGCTCAGTTGGCAGATCGTTCGCTTAGCGTGTGAACGGTCTCGGGTTCAAGCCCCGGCTCCTCCATGTTTTGTGGTCAGTGCATGGTAAGTGTTGGTCGCGGCGAACATAAACGCACGCAAGAAGTTGCAAAACCAGCGTCACAGACTGATATGATGTATACTGTCACAAGGAGAGCAAGATGTAAGTGTGAGGACCGGCTGTTATCGTGGTGTCATCGTGTGCAGATCTGTCTTAGGTATCACGGCTTAACGTCATTGAAGTCTAGAGGTGGACAACACGTTCGTCTTACTCAGAGCGGTGTCTGAACTCTATTTTCGACGTTATGCGTGCCACTTTCATTGTGGCCAACTACGATTCGATACAGAATGCACGAAACCTGAAAGACACCCTCACTGATACATAGGGAGTAGTGTTTGTCTGCGGAATAATGGGAGTGCAAGGGTCTGTGACGTTGATATGACTGTATGTAGCACTACAAGTTATCGGGGGGGTGGGCGTAGCTCAGATGGTAGAGCGCTCGCTTAGCGTGCGAGAGGTACTGGGATCGATACCCAGCGCCTCCAGAATTTTTAACACACCTACACGCGCACCTTGCCATGCAAGTGGAATAATTCCCAACCGGCAGAGGTGTGTAGGCAGATACAAGCGAACGATTAGCATCCACAATTGGCGAGCGTGCTTTTATTCGTGCGCAGGAAGCACCCTCCTCCCACACCTACACTTAATTTAGAAACAGTACAAATGTTCCCATAAGATTCTCAAGCCTACGTCGGAAAGATCTGCCTTGCGCCGATTTCACGTAAATCCCACTGCACGTTCCCATTCTTTGCGTCAGTCGGCTGCTACTGGTGTTGCTGGTTGTGACTGCTGATAACAGATGCCGTAGCAATCAATTCATGGAGTGAGTTGTATGTTTTGCGATAGTCTGTCTCTGACAAGGAAGCACAGGTGATATAGGTGCGAACACAGGAAGCTTGCAGCCCCTCGCTGCCTGCAGACACAGAGCAGCCACACTAGAAGAGCGGCCTAAGCCGTAGGCGAAATGTGCTCATTCGCTTTGGCGCGACGTCGAACTGTAAATAAGGCTGTCACTAGCGTGAGCGTTGCGTGAGCGTCGTGTAAAGTCGGAAAAGTCATCTGCATGGGTGATTGCCAAGTTTGGGGAGCGTTTCGTAGTACGATCAGTGCAATGGAGACGCGGAAACTTGTTGTGTCCCAGTGTTTTTCAGTTGGACGACAAGAGTTTTACACAGTAGCAAAGAGCGAGGCACTGAGTTGGCATGAACAATGGAGAGCACAATGGGGCTCGAGATGTGCTTGTTACCTCAGGTGCTGTGTGATTGTCGACAAGGAGTGAAATGGACCAATTTGTGACCGCCCTTTCAATTTAAGACGTTCAAAACAGACGGAATTTGCATTCGTAATACCAGAGCATCGAAACTACTAGGAACTCTTGTGTATATGAACGTGTCCGCGCCTTTGTATTCTGGTACCTTCGCCGCTACAAACCAACCAATCATCGTGTCCGTGCACATCAGAGTCGCAAAGAATGGAGAATAGCCAGGCTTGGTCGTGTGTGTAGCTGTAGCTCAGTTGGCAGATCGTTCGCTTAGCGTGTGAACGGTCTCGGGTTCAAGCCCCGGCTCCTCCATGTTTTGTGGTCAGTGCATGGTAAGTGTTGGTCGCGGCGAACATAAACGCACGCAAGAAGTTGCAAAACCAGCGTCACAGACTGATATGATGTATACTGTCACAAGGAGAGCAAGATGTAAGTGTGAGGACCGGCTGTTATCGTGGTGTCATCGTGTGCAGATCTGTCTTAGGTATCACGGCTTAACGTCATTGAAGTCTAGAGGTGGACAACACGTTCGTCTTACTCAGAGCGGTGTCTGAACTCTATTTTCGACGTTATGCGTGCCACTTTCATTGTGGCCAACTACGATTCGATACAGAATGCACGAAACCTGAAAGACACCCTCACTGATACATAGGGAGTAGTGTTTGTCTGCGGAATAATGGGAGTGCAAGGGTCTGTGACGTTGATATGACTGTATGTAGCACTACAAGTTATCGGGGGGGTGGGCGTAGCTCAGATGGTAGAGCGCTCGCTTAGCGTGCGAGAGGTACTGGGATCGATACCCAGCGCCTCCAGAATTTTTAACACACCTACACGCGCACCTTGCCATGCAAGTGGAATAATTCCCAACCGGCAGAGGTGTGTAGGCAGATACAAGCGAACGATTAGCATCCACAATTGGCGAGCGTGCTTTTATTCGTGCGCAGGAAGCACCCTCCTCCCACACCTACACTTAATTTAGAAACAGTACAAATGTTCCCATAAGATTCTCAAGCCTACGTCGGAAAGATCTGCCTTGCGCCGATTTCACGTAAATCCCACTGCACGTTCCCATTCTTTGCGTCAGTCGGCTGCTACTGGTGTTGCTGGTTGTGACTGCTGATAACAGATGCCGTAGCAATCAATTCATGGAGTGAGTTGTATGTTTTGCGATAGTCTGTCTCTGACAAGGAAGCACAGGTGATATAGGTGCGAACACAGGAAGCTTGCAGCCCCTCGCTGCCTGCAGACACAGAGCAGCCACACTAGAAGAGCGGCCTAAGCCGTAGGCGAAATGTGCTCATTCGCTTTGGCGCGACGTCGAACTGTAAATAAGGCTGTCACTAGCGTGAGCGTTGCGTGAGCGTCGTGTAAAGTCGGAAAAGTCATCTGCATGGGTGATTGCCAAGTTTGGGGAGCGTTTCGTAGTACGATCAGTGCAATGGAGACGCGGAAACTTGTTGTGTCCCAGTGTTTTTCAGTTGGACGACAAGAGTTTTACACAGTAGCAAAGAGCGAGGCACTGAGTTGGCATGAACAATGGAGAGCACAATGGGGCTCGAGATGTGCTTGTTACCTCAGGTGCTGTGTGATTGTCGACAAGGAGTGAAATGGACCAATTTGTGACCGCCCTTTCAATTTAAGACGTTCAAAACAGACGGAATTTGCATTCGTAATACCAGAGCATCGAAACTACTAGGAACTCTTGTGTATATGAACGTGTCCGCGCCTTTGTATTCTGGTACCTTCGCCGCTACAAACCAACCAATCATCGTGTCCGTGCACATCAGAGTCGCAAAGAATGGAGAATAGCCAGGCTTGGTCGTGTGTGTAGCTGTAGCTCAGTTGGCAGATCGTTCGCTTAGCGTGTGAACGGTCTCGGGTTCAAGCCCCGGCTCCTCCATGTTTTGTGGTCAGTGCATGGTAAGTGTTGGTCGCGGCGAACATAAACGCACGCAAGAAGTTGCAAAACCAGCGTCACAGACTGATATGATGTATACTGTCACAAGGAGAGCAAGATGTAAGTGTGAGGACCGGCTGTTATCGTGGTGTCATCGTGTGCAGATCTGTCTTAGGTATCACGGCTTAACGTCATTGAAGTCTAGAGGTGGACAACACGTTCGTCTTACTCAGAGCGGTGTCTGAACTCTATTTTCGACGTTATGCGTGCCACTTTCATTGTGGCCAACTACGATTCGATACAGAATGCACGAAACCTGAAAGACACCCTCACTGATACATAGGGAGTAGTGTTTGTCTGCGGAATAATGGGAGTGCAAGGGTCTGTGACGTTGATATGACTGTATGTAGCACTACTAGTTATCGGGGGGGTGGGGGTAGCTCAGATGGTAGAGCGCTCGCTTAGCGTGCGAGAGGTACTGGGATCGATACCCAGCGCCTCCAGAATTTTTAACACACCTACACGCGCACCTTGCCATGCAAGTGGAATAATTCCCAACCGGCAGAGGTGTGTAGGCAGATACAAGCGAACGATTAGCATCCACAATTGGCGAGCGTGCTTTTATTCGTGCGCAGGAAGCACCCTCCTCCCACACCTACACTTAATTTAGAAACAGTACAAATGTTCCCATAAGATTCTCAAGCCTACGTCGGAAAGATCTGCCTTGCGCCGATTTCACGTAAATCCCACTGCACGTTCCCATTCTTTGCGTCAGTCGGCTGCTACTGGTGTTGCTGGTTGTGACTGCTGATAACAGATGCCGTAGCAATCAATTCATGGAGTGAGTTGTATGTTTTGCGATAGTCTGTCTCTGACAAGGAAGCACAGGTGATATAGGTGCGAACACAGGAAGCTTGCAGCCCCTCGCTGCCTGCAGACACAGAGCAGCCACACTAGAAGAGCGGCCTAAGCCGTAGGCGAAATGTGCTCATTCGCTTTGGCGCGACGTCGAACTGTAAATAAGGCTGTCACTAGCGTGAGCGTTGCGTGAGCGTCGTGTAAAGTCGGAAAAGTCATCTGCATGGGTGATTGCCAAGTTTGGGGAGCGTTTCGTAGTACGATCAGTGCAATGGAGACGCGGAAACTTGTTGTGTCCCAGTGTTTTTCAGTTGGACGACAAGAGTTTTACACAGTAGCAAAGAGCGAGGCACTGAGTTGGCATGAACAATGGAGAGCACAATGGGGCTCGAGATGTGCTTGTTACCTCAGGTGCTGTGTGATTGTCGACAAGGAGTGAAATGGACCAATTTGTGACCGCCCTTTCAATTTAAGACGTTCAAAACAGACGGAATTTGCATTCGTAATACCAGAGCATCGAAACTACTAGGAACTCTTGTGTATATGAACGTGTCCGCGCCTTTGTATTCTGGTACCTTCGCCGCTACAAACCAACCAATCATCGTGTCCGTGCACATCAGAGTCGCAAAGAATGGAGAATAGCCAGGCTTGGTCGTGTGTGTAGCTGTAGCTCAGTTGGCAGATCGTTCGCTTAGCGTGTGAACGGTCTCGGGTTCAAGCCCCGGCTCCTCCATGTTTTGTGGTCAGTGCATGGTAAGTGTTGGTCGCGGCGAACATAAACGCACGCAAGAAGTTGCAAAACCAGCGTCACAGACTGATATGATGTATACTGTCACAAGGAGAGCAAGATGTAAGTGTGAGGACCGGCTGTTATCGTGGTGTCATCGTGTGCAGATCTGTCTTAGGTATCACGGCTTAACGTCATTGAAGTCTAGAGGTGGACAACACGTTCGTCTTACTCAGAGCGGTGTCTGAACTCTATTTTCGACGTTATGCGTGCCACTTTCATTGTGGCCAACTACGATTCGATACAGAATGCACGAAACCTGAAAGACACCCTCACTGATACATAGGGAGTAGTGTTTGTCTGCGGAATAATGGGAGTGCAAGGGTCTGTGACGTTGATATGACTGTATGTAGCACTACAAGTTATCGGGGGGGTGGGCGTAGCTCAGATGGTAGAGCGCTCGCTTAGCGTGCGAGAGGTACTGGGATCGATACCCAGCGCCTCCAGAATTTTTAACACACCTACACGCGCACCTTGCCATGCAAGTGGAATAATTCCCAACCGGCAGAGGTGTGTAGGCAGATACAAGCGAACGATTAGCATCCACAATTGGCGAGCGTGCTTTTATTCGTGCGCAGGAAGCACCCTCCTCCCACACCTACACTTAATTTAGAAACAGTACAAATGTTCCCATAAGATTCTCAAGCCTACGTCGGAAAGATCTGCCTTGCGCCGATTTCACGTAAATCCCACTGCACGTTCCCATTCTTTGCGTCAGTCGGCTGTTACTGGTGTTGCTGGTTGTGACTGCTGATAACAGATGCCGTAGCAATCAATTCATGGAGTGAGTTGTATGTTTTGCGATAGTCTGTCTCTGACAAGGAAGCACAGGTGATATAGGTGCGAACACAGGAAGCTTGCAGCCCCTCGCTGCCTGCAGACACAGAGCAGCCACACTAGAAGAGCGGCCTAAGCCGTAGGCGAAATGTGCTCATTCGCTTTGGCGCGACGTCGAACTGTAAATAAGGCTGTCACTAGCGTGAGCGTCGTGTAAAGTCGGAAAAGTCATCTGCATGGGTGATTGCCAAGTTTGGGGAGCGTTTCGTAGTACGATCAGTGCAATGGAGACGCGGAAACTTGTTGTGTCCCAGTGTTTTTCAGTTGGACGACAAGAGTTTTACACAGTAGCAAAGAGCGAGGCACTGAGTTGGCATGAACAATGGAGAGCACAATGGGGCTCGAGATGTGCTTGTTACCTCAGGTGCTGTGTGATTGTCGACAAGGAGTGAAATGGACCAATTTGTGACCGCCCTTTCAATTTAAGACGTTCAAAACAGACGGAATTTGCATTCGTAATACCAGAGCATCGAAACTACTAGGAACTCTTGTGTATATGAACGTGTCCGCGCCTTTGTATTCTGGTACCTTCGCCGCTACAAACCAACCAATCATCGTGTCCGTGCACATCAGAGTCGCAAAGAATGGAGAATAGCCAGGCTTGGTCGTGTGTGTAGCTGTAGCTCAGTTGGCAGATCGTTCGCTTAGCGTGTGAACGGTCTCGGGTTCAAGCCCCGGCTCCTCCATGTTTTGTGGTCAGTGCATGGTAAGTGTTGGTCGCGGCGAACATAAACGCACGCAAGAAGTTGCAAAACCAGCGTCACAGACTGATATGATGTATACTGTCTCAAGGAGAGCAAGATGTAAGTGTGAGGACCGGCTGTTATCGTGGTGTCATCGTGTGCAGATCTGTCTTAGGTATCACGGCTTAACGTCATTGAAGTCTAGAGGTGGACAACACGTTCGTCTTACTCAGAGCGGTGTCTGAACTCTATTTTCGACGTTATGCGTGCCACTTTCATTGTGGCCAACTACGATTCGATACAGAATGCACGAAACCTGAAAGACACCCTCACTGATACATAGGGAGTAGTGTTTGTCTGCGGAATAATGGGAGTGCAAGGGTCTGTGACGTTGATATGACTGTATGTAGCACTACAAGTTATCGGGGGGTGGGCGTAGCTCAGATGGTAGAGCGCTCGCTTAGCGTGCGAGAGGTACTGGGATCGATACCCAGCGCCTCCAGAATTTTTAACACACCTACACGCGCACCTTGCCATGCAAGTGGAATAATTCCCAACCGGCAGAGGTGTGTAGGCAGATACAAGCGAACGATTAGCATCCACAATTGGCGAGCGTGCTTTTATTCGTGCGCAGGAAGCACCCTCCTCCCACACCTACACTTAATTTAGAAACAGTACAAATGTTCCCATAAGATTCTCAAGCCTACGTCGGAAAGATCTGCCTTGCGCCGATTTCACGTAAATCCCACTGCACGTTCCCATTCTTTGCGTCAGTCGGCTGCTACTGGTGTTGCTGGTTGTGACTGCTGATAACAGATGCCGTAGCAATCAATTCATGGAGTGAGTTGTATGTTTTGCGATAGTCTGTCTCTGACAAGGAAGCACAGGTGATATAGGTGCGAACACAGGAAGCTTGCAGCCCCTCGCTGCCTGCAGACACAGAGCAGCCACACTAGAAGAGCGGCCTAAGCCGTAGGCGAAATGTGCTCATTCGCTTTGGCGCGACGTCGAACTGTAAATAAGGCTGTCACTAGCGTGAGCGTTGCGTGAGCGTCGTGTAAAGTCGGAAAAGTCATCTGCATGGGTGATTGCCAAGTTTGGGGAGCGTTTCGTAGTACGATCAGTGCAATGGAGACGCGGAAACTTGTTGTGTCCCAGTGTTTTTCAGTTGGACGACAAGAGTTTTACACAGTAGCAAAGAGCGAGGCACTGAGTTGGCATGAACAATGGAGAGCACAATGGGGCTCGAGATGTGCTTGTTACCTCAGGTGCTGTGTGATTGTCGACAAGGAGTGAAATGGACCAATTTGTGACCGCCCTTTCAATTTAAGACGTTCAAAACAGACGGAATTTGCATTCATAATACCAGAGCATCGAAACTACTTGGAACTCTTGTGTATATGAACGTGTCCGCGCCTTTGTATTCTGGTACCTTCGCCGCTACAAACCAACCAACCATCGTGTCCGTGCACATCAGAGTCGCAAAGAATGGAGAATAGCCAGGCTTGGTCGTGTGTGTAGCTGTAGCTCAGTTGGCAGATCGTTCGCTTAGCGTGTGAACGGTCTCGGGTTCAAGCCCCGGCTCCTCCATGTTTTGTGGTCAGTGTATGGTAAGTGTTGGTCGCGGCGAACATAAACGCACGCAAGAAGTTGCAAAACCAGCGTCACAGACTGATATGATGTATACTGTCATAAGGAGAGCAAGATGTAAGTGTGAGGACCGGCTGTTATCGTGGTGTCATCGAGTGCAGATCTGTCTTAGGTATCACGGCTTAACGTCATTGAAGTCTAGAGGTGGACAACACGTTCGTCTTACTCAGAGCGGTGTCTGAACTCTATTTTCGACGTTATGCGTGCCACTTTCATTGTGGCCAACTACGATTCGATACAGAATGCACGAAACCTGAAAGACACCCTCACTGATACATAGAGAGTAGTGTTTGTCTGCGGAATAATGGGAGTGCAAGGGTCTGTGACGTTGATATGACTGTATGTAGCACTACTAGTTATCGGGGGGGTGGGCGTAGCTCAGATGATAGAGCGCTCGCTTAGCGTGCGAGAGGTACTGGGATCGATACCCAGCGCCTCCAGAATTTTTAACACACCTACATGCGCACCTTGCCATGCAAGTGGAATAATTCCCAACCGGCAGAGGTGTGTAGGCAGATACAAGCGAACGATTAGCATCCACAATTGGCGAGCGTGCTTTTATTCGTGCGCAGGAAGCACCCTCCTCCCACACCTACACTTAATTTAGAAACAGTACAAATGTTCCCATAAGATTCTCAAGCCTACGTCGGAAAGATCTGCCTTGCGCCGATTTCACGTAAATCCCACTGCACGTTCCCATTCTTTGCGTCAGTAGGCTGCTACTGGTGTTGCTGGTTGTGACTGCTGATAACAGATGCCGTAGCAATCAATTCATGGAGTGAGTTGTATGTTTTGCGATAGTCTGTCTCTGACAAGGAAGCACAGGTGATATAGGTGCGAACACAGGAAGCTTGCAGCCCCTCGCTGCCTGCAGACACAGAGCAGCCACACTAGAAGAGCGGCCTAAGCCGTAGGCGAAATGTGCTCATTCGCTTTGGCGCGACGTCGAACTGTAAATAAGGCTGTCACTAGCGTGAGCGTCGTGTAAAGTCGGAAAAGTCATCTGCATGGGTGATTGCCAAGTTTGGGGAGCGTTTCGTAGTACGATCAGTGCAATGGAGACGCGGAAACTTGTTGTGTCCCAGTGTTTTTCAGTTGGACGACAAGAGTTTTACACAGTAGCAAAGAGCGAGGCACTGAGTTGGCATGAACAATGGAGAGCACAATGGGGCTCGAGATGTGCTTGTTACCTCAGGTGCTGTGTGATTGTCGACAAGGAGTGAAATGGACCAATTTGTGACCGCCCTTTCAATTTAAGACGTTCAAAACAGACGGAATTTGCATTCGTAATACCAGAGCATCGAAACTACTAGGAACTCTTGTGTATATGAACGTGTCCGCGCCTTTGTATTCTGGTACCTTCGCCGCTACAAACCAACCAATCATCGTGTCCGTGCACATCAGAGTCGCAAAGAATGGAGAATAGCCAGGCTTGGTCGTGTGTGTAGCTGTAGCTCAGTTGGCAGATCGTTCGCTTAGCGTGTGAACGGTCTCGGGTTCAAGCCCCGGCTCCTCCATGATTTGTGGTCAGTGCATGGTAAGTGTTGGTCGCGGCGAACATAAACGCACGCAAGAAGTTGCAAAACCAGCGTCACAGACTGATATGATGTATACTGTCACAAGGAGAGCAAGATGTAAGTGTGAGGACCGGCTGTTATCGTGGTGTCATCGTGTGCAGATCTGTCTTAGGTATCACGGCTTAACGTCATTGAAGTCTAGAGGTGGACAACACGTTCGTCTTACTCAGAGCGGTGTCTGAACTCTATTTTCGACGTTATGCGTACCACTTTCATTGTGGCCAACTACGATTCGATACAGAATGCACGAAACCTGAAAGACACCCTCACTGATACATAGGGAGTAGTGTTTGTCTGCGGAATAATGGGAGTGCAAGGGTCTGTGACGTTGATATGACTGTATGTAGCACTACAAGTTATCGGGGGGGTGGGCGTAGCTCAGATGGTAGAGCGCTCGCTTAGCGTGCGAGAGGTACTGGGATCGATACCCAGCGCCTCCAGAATTTTTAACACACCTACACGCGCACCTTGCCATGCAAGTGGAATAATTCCCAACCGGCAGAGGTGTGTAGGCAGATACAAGCGAACGATTAGCATCCACAATTGGCGAGCGTGCTTTTATTCGTGCGCAGGAAGCACCCTCCTCCCACACCTACACTTAATTTAGAAACAGTACAAATGTTCCCATAAGATTCTCAAGCCTACGTCGGAAAGATCTGCCTTGCGCCGATTTCACGTAAATCCCACTGCACGTTCCCATTCTTTGCGTCAGTCGGCTGTTACTGGTGTTGCTGGTTGTGACTGCTGATAACAGATGCCGTAGCAATCAATTCATGGAGTGAGTTGTATGTTTTGCGATAGTCTGTCTCTGACAAGGAAGCACAGGTGATATAGGTGCGAACACAGGAAGCTTGCAGCCCCTCGCTGCCTGCAGACACAGAGCAGCCACACTAGAAGAGCGGCCTAAGCCGTAGGCGAAATGTGCTCATTCGCTTTGGCGCGACGTCGAACTGTAAATAAGGCTGTCACTAGCGTGAGCGTTGCGTGAGCGTCGTGTAAAGTCGGAAAAGTCATCTGCATGGGTGATTGCCAAGTTTGGGGAGCGTTTCGTAGTACGATCAGTGCAATGGAGACGCGGAAACTTGTTGTGTCCCAGTGTTTTTCAGTTGGACGACAAGAGTTTTACACAGTAGCAAAGAGCGAGGCACTGAGTTGGCATGAACAATGGAGAGCACAATGGGGCTCGAGATGTGCTTGTTACCTCAGGTGCTGTGTGATTGTCGACAAGGAGTGAAATGGACCAATTTGTGACCGCCCTTTCAATTTAAGACGTTCAAAACAGACGGAATTTGCATTCGTAATACCAGAGCATCGAAACTACTAGGAACTCTTGTGTATATGAACGTGTCCGCGCCTTTGTATTCTGGTACCTTCGCCGCTACAAACCAACCAATCATCGTGTCCGTGCACATCAGAGTCGCAAAGAATGGAGAATAGCCAGGCTTGGTCGTGTGTGTAGCTGTAGCTCAGTTGGCAGATCGTTCGCTTAGCGTGTGAACGGTCTCGGGTTCAAGCCCCGGCTCCTCCATGTTTTGTGGTCAGTGCATGGTAAGTGTTGGTCGCGGCGAACATAAACGCACGCAAGAAGTTGCAAAACCAGCGTCACAGACTGATATGATGTATACTGTCTCAAGGAGAGCAAGATGTAAGTGTGAGGACCGGCTGTTATCGTGGTGTCATCGTGTGCAGATCTGTCTTAGGTATCACGGCTTAACGTCATTGAAGTCTAGAGGTGGACAACACGTTCGTCTTACTCAGAGCGGTGTCTGAACTCTATTTTCGACGTTATGCGTGCCACTTTCATTGTGGCCAACTACGATTCGATACAGAATGCACGAAACCTGAAAGACACCCTCACTGATACATAGGGAGTAGTGTTTGTCTGCGGAATAATGGGAGTGCAAGGGTCTGTGACGTTGATATGACTGTATGTAGCACTACAAGTTATCGGGGGGTGGGCGTAGCTCAGATGGTAGAGCGCTCGCTTAGCGTGCGAGAGGTACTGGGATCGATACCCAGCGCCTCCAGAATTTTTAACACACCTACACGCGCACCTTGCCATGCAAGTGGAATAATTCCCAACCGGCAGAGGTGTGTAGGCAGATACAAGCGAACGATTAGCATCCACAATTGGCGAGCGTGCTTTTATTCGTGCGCAGGAAGCACCCTCCTCCCACACCTACACTTAATTTAGAAACAGTACAAATGTTCCCATAAGATTCTCAAGCCTACGTCGGAAAGATCTGCCTTGCGCCGATTTCACGTAAATCCCACTGCACGTTCCCATTCTTTGCGTCAGTCGGCTGCTACTGGTGTTGCTGGTTGTGACTGCTGATAACAGATGCCGTAGCAATCAATTCATGGAGTGAGTTGTATGTTTTGCGATAGTCTGTCTCTGACAAGGAAGCACAGGTGATATAGGTGCGAACACAGGAAGCTTGCAGCCCCTCGCTGCCTGCAGACACAGAGCAGCCACACTAGAAGAGCGGCCTAAGCCGTAGGCGAAATGTGCTCATTCGCTTTGGCGCGACGTCGAACTGTAAATAAGGCTGTCACTAGCGTGAGCGTTGCGTGAGCGTCGTGTAAAGTCGGAAAAGTCATCTGCATGGGTGATTGCCAAGTTTGGGGAGCGTTTCGTAGTACGATCAGTGCAATGGAGACGCGGAAACTTGTTGTGTCCCAGTGTTTTTCAGTTGGACGACAAGAGTTTTACACAGTAGCAAAGAGCGAGTCACTGAGTTGGCATGAACAATGGAGAGCACAATGGGGCTCGAGATGTGCTTGTTACCTCAGGTGCTGTGTGATTGTCGACAAGGAGTGAAATGGACCAATTTGTGACCGTCCTTTCAATTTAAGACGTTCAAAACAGACGGAATTTGCATTCATAATACCAGAGCATCGAAACTACTTGGAACTCTTGTGTATATGAACGTGTCCGCGCCTTTGTATTCTGGTACCTTCGCCGCTACAAACCAACCAACCATCGTGTCCGTGCACATCAGAGTCGCAAAGAATGGAGAATAGCCAGGCTTGGTCGTGTGTGTAGCTGTAGCTCAGTTGGCAGATCGTTCGCTTAGCGTGTGAACGGTCTCGGGTTCAAGCCCCGGCTCCTCCATGTTTTGTGGTCAGTGTATGGTAAGTGTTGGTCGCGGCGAACATAAACGCACGCAAGAAGTTGCAAAACCAGCGTCACAGACTGATATGATGTATACTGTCATAAGGAGAGCAAGATGTAAGTGTGGGGACCGGCTGTTATCGTGGTGTCATCGAGTGCAGATCTGTCTTAGGTATCACGGCTTAACGTCATTGAAGTCTAGAGGTGGACAACACGTTCGTCTTACTCAGAGCGGTGTCTGAACTCTATTTTCGACGTTATGCGTACCACTTTCATTGTGGCCAACTACGATTCGATACAGAATGCACGAAACCTGAAAGACACCCTCACTGATACATAGAGAGTAGTGTTTGTCTGCGGAATAATGGGAGTGCAAGGGTCTGTGACGTTGATACGACTGTATGTGGCACTACTAGTTATCGGGGGGGTGGGCGTAGCTCAGATGGTAGAGCGCTCGCTTAGCGTGCGAGAGGTACTGGGATCGATACCCAGCGCCTCCAGAATTTTTAACACACCTACATGCGCACCTTGCCATGCAAGTGGAATAATTCCCAACCGGCAGAGGTGTGTAGGCAGATACAAGCGAACGATTAGCATCCACAATTGGCGAGCGTGCTTTTATTCGTGCGCAGGAAGCACCCTCCTCCCACACCTACACTTAATTTAGAAACAGTACAAATGTTCCCATAAGATTCTCAAGCCTACGTCGGAAAGATCTGCCTTGCGCCGATTTCACGTAAATCTCACTGCACGTTCCCATTCTTTGCGTGCAGTCGGCTGCTACTGGTGTTGCTGGTTGTGACTGCTGATAACAGATGCCGTAGCAATCAATTCATGGAGTGAGTTGTATGTTTTGCGATAGTCTGTCTCTGACAAGGAAGCACAGGTGATATAGGTGCGAACACAGGAAGCTTGCAGCCCCTCGCTGCCTGCAGACACAGAGCAGCCACAGTAAAAGAGCGGCCTAAGCCGTAGGCGAAATGTGCTCATTCGCTTTGGCGCGACGTCGAACTGTAAATAAGGCTGTCACTAGCGTGAGCGTCGTGTAAAGTCGGAAAAGTCATCTGCATGGGTGATTGCCAAGTTTGGGGAGCGTTTCGTAGTACGATCAGTGCAATGGAGACGCGGAAACTTGTTGTGTCCCAGTGTTTTGCAGTTGGACGACAAGAGTTTTACACAGTAGCAAAGAGCGAGGCACTGAGTTGGCATGAACAATGGAGAGCACAATGGGGCTCGAGATGTGCTTGTTACCTCAGGTGCTGTGTGATTGTGGACAAGGAGTGAAATGGACCAATTTGTGACCGCCCTTTCAATTTAAGACGTTCAAAACAGACGGAATTTGCATTCGTAATACCAGAGCATCGAAACTACTTGGAACTCTTGTGTATATGAACGTGTCCGCGCCTTTGTATTCTGGTACCTTCGCCGCTACAAACCAACCAACCATCGTGTCCGTGCACATCAGAGTCGCAAAGAATGGAGAATAGCCAGGCTTGGTCGTGTGTGTAGCTGTAGCTCAGTTGGCAGATCGTTCGCTTAGCGTGTGAACGGTCTCGGGTTCAAGCCCCGGCTCCTCCATGTTTTGTGGTCAGTGCATGGTAAGTGTTGGTCGCGGCGAACATAAACGCACGCAAGAAGTTGCAAAACCAGCGTCACAGACTGATATGATGTATACTGTCATAAGGAGAGCAAGATGTAAGTGTGGGGACCGGCTGTTATCGTGGTGTCATCGAGTGCAGATCTGTCTTAGGTATCACGGCTTAACGTCATTGAAGTCTAGAGAAGGGACAACACGTTCGTCTTACTCAGAGCGGTGTCTGAACTCTATTTTCGACGTTATGCGTACCACTTTCATTGTGGCCAACTACGATTCGATACAGAATGCACGAAACCTGAAAGACACCCTCACTGATACATAGAGAGTAGTGTTTGTCTGCGGAATAATGGGAGTGCAAGGGTCTGTGACGTTGATACGACTGTATGTAGCACTACTAGTTATCGGGGGGTGGGCGTAGCTCAGATGGTAGAGCGCTCCCTTAGCGTGCGAGAGGTACTGGGATCGATACCCAGCGCCTCCAGAACTTTTTACACACCTACATGCGCACCTTGCCATGCAAGTGGAATAATTCCCAACCGGCAGAGGTGTGTAGGCAGATACAAGCGAACGATTAGCATCCACAATTGGCGAGCGTGCTTTTATTCGTGCGCAGGAAGCACCCTCCTCCCACACCTACACTTAATTTAGAAACAGTACAAATGTTCCCATAAGATTCTCAAGCCTACGTCGGAAAGATCTGCCTTGCGCCGATTTCACGTAAATCTCACTGCACGTTCCCATTCTTTGCGTGCAGTCGGCTGCTACTGGTGTTGCTGGTTGTGACTGCTGATAACAGATGCCGTAGCAATCAATTCATGGAGTGAGTTGTATGTTTTGCGATAGTCTGTCTCTGACAAGGAAGCACAGGTGATATAGGTGCGAACACAGGAAGCTTGCAGCCCCTCGCTGCCTGCAGACACAGAGCAGCCACAGTAAAAGAGCGGCCTAAGCCGTAGGCGAAATGTGCTCATTCGCTTTGGCGCGACGTCGAACTGTAAATAAGGCTGTCACTAGCGTGAGCGTCGTGTAAAGTCGGAAAAGTCATCTGCATGGGTGATTGCCAAGTTTGGGGAGCGTTTCGTAGTACGATCAGTGCAATGGAGACGCGGAAACTTGTTGTGTCCCAGTGTTTTGCAGTTGGACGACAAGAGTTTTACACAGTAGCAAAGAGCGAGGCACTGAGTTGGCATGAACAATGGAGAGCACAATGGGGCTCGAGATGTGCTTGTTACCTCAGGTGCTGTGTGATTGTCGACAAGGAGTGAAATGGACCAATTTGTGACCGCCCTTTCAATTTAAGACGTTCAAAACAGACGGAATTTGCATTCGTAATACCAGAGCATCGAAACTACTTGGAACTCTTGTGTATATGAACGTGTCCGCGCCTTTGTATTCTGGTACCTTCGCCGCTACAAACCAACCAACCATCGTGTCCGTGCACATCAGAGTCGCAAAGAATGGAGAATAGCCAGGCTTGGTCGTGTGTGTAGCTGTAGCTCAGTTGGCAGATCGTTCGCTTAGCGTGTGAACGGTCTCGGGTTCAAGCCCCGGCTCCTCCATGTTTTGTGGTCAGTGCATGGTAAGTGTTGGTCGCGGCGAACATAAACGCACGCAAGAAGTTGCAAAACCAGCGTCACAGACTGATATGATGTATACTGTCATAAGGAGAGCAAGATGTAAGTGTGGGGACCGGCTGTTATCGTGGTGTCATCGAGTGCAGATCTGTCTTAGGTATCACGGCTTAACGTCATTGAAGTCTAGAGAAGGGACAACACGTTCGTCTTACTCAGAGCGGTGTCTGAACTCTATTTTCGACGTTATGCGTACCACTTTCATTGTGGCCAACTACGATTCGATACAGAATGCACGAAACCTGAAAGACACCCTCACTGATACATAGAGAGTAGTGTTTGTCTGCGGAATAATGGGAGTGCAAGGGTCTGTGACGTTGATACGACTGTATGTAGCACTACTAGTTATCGGGGGGGTGGGCGTAGCTCAGATGGTAGAGCGCTCCCTTAGCGTGCGAGAGGTACTGGGATCGATACCCAGCGCCTCCAGAACTTTTTACACACCTACATGCGCAACTTGCCATGCAAGTGGAATAATTCCCAACCGGCAGAGGTGTGTAGGCAGATACAAGCGAACGATTAGCATCCACAATTGGCGAGCGTGCTTTTATTCGTGCGCAGGAAGCACCCTCCTCCCACACCTACACTTAATTTAGAAACAGTACAAATGTTCCCATAAGATTCTCAAGCCTACGTCGGAAAGATCTGCCTTGCGCCGATTTCACGTAAATCCCACTGCACGTTCCCATTCTTTGCGTGCAGTCGGCTGCTACTGGTGTTGCTGCTTGTGACTGCTGATAACAGATGCCGTAGCAATCAATTCATGGAGTGAGTTGTATGTTTTGCGATAGTCTGTCTCTGACAAGGAAGCACAGGTGATATAGGTGCGAACACAGGAAGCTTGCAGCCCCTCGCTGCCTGCAGACACAGAGCAGCCACACTAGAAGAGCGGCCTAAGCCGTAGGCGAAATGTGCTCATTCGCTTTGGCGCGACGTCGAACAGTAAATAAGGCTGTCACTAGCGTGAGCGTCGTGTAAAGTCGGAAAAGTCATCTGCATGGGTGATTGCCAAGTTTGGGGAGCGTTTCGTAGTACGATCAGTGCAATGGAGACGCGGAAACTTGTTGTGTCCCAGTGTTTTGCAGTTGGACGACAAGAGTTTTACACAGTAGCAAAGAGCGAGGCACTGAGTTGGCATGAACAATGGAGAGCACAATGGGGCTCGAGATGTGCTTGTTACCTCAGGTGCTGTGTGATTGTCGACAAGGAGTGAAATGGACCAATTTGTGACCGCCCTTTCAATTTAAGACGTTCAAAACAGACGGAATTTGCATTCGTAATACCAGAGCATCGAAACTACTTGGAACTCTTGTGTATATGAACGTGTCCGCGCCTTTGTATTCTGGTACCTTCGCCGCTACAAACCAACCAACCATCGAGTCCGTGCACATCAGAGTCGCAAAGAATGGAGAATAGCCAGGCTTGGTCGTGTGTGTAGCTGTAGCTCAGTTGGCAGATCGTTCGCTTAGCGTGTGAACGGTCTCGGGTTCAAGCCCCGGCTCCTCCATGTTTTGTGGTCAGTGCATGGTAAGTGTTGGTCGCGGCGAACATAAACCCACGCAAGAAGTTGAAAAACCAGCGTCACAGACTGATATGATGTATACTGTCATAAGGAGAGCAAGATGTAAGTGTGGGGACCGGCTGTTATCGTGGTGTCATCGAGTGCAGATCTGTCTTAGGTATCACGGCTTAACGTCATTGAAGTCTAGAGAAGGGACAACACGTTCGTCTTACTCAGAGCGGTGTCTGAACTCTATTTTCGACGTTATGCGTACCACTTTCATTGTGGCCAACTACGATTCGATACAGAATGCACGAAACCTGAAAGACACCCTCACTGATACATAGAGAGTAGTGTTTGTCTGCGGAATAATGGGAGTGCAAGGGTCTGTGACGTTGATACGACTGTATGTGGCACTACTAGTTATCGGGGGGGTGGGCGTAGCTCAGATGGTAGAGCGCTCGCTTAGCGTGCGAGAGGTACTGGGATCGATACCCAGCGCCTCCAGAATTTTTAACACACCTACATGCGCACCTTGCCATGCAAGTGGAATAATTCCCAACCGGCAGAGGTGTGTAGGCAGATACAAGCGAACGATTAGCATCCACAATTGGCGAGCGTGCTTTTATTCGTGCGCAGGAAGCACCCTCCTCCCACACCTACACTTAATTTAGAAACAGTACAAATGTTCCCATAAGATTCTCAATCCTACGTCGGAAAGACCTGCCTTGCGCCGATTTCACGTAAATCCCACTGCACGTTCCCATTCTTTGCGTGCAGTCGGCTGCTACTGGTGTTGCTGGTTGTGACTGCTGATAACAGATGCCGTAGCAATCAATTCATGGAGTGAGTTGTATGTTTTGCGATAGTCTGTCTCTGACAAGGAAGCACAGGTGATATAGGTGCGAACACAGGAAGCTTGCAGCCCCTCGCTGCCTGCAGACACAGAGCAGCCACAGTAAAAGAGCGGCCTAAGCCGTAGGCGAAATGTGCTCATTCGCTTTGGCGCGACGTCGAACTGTAAATAAGGCTGTCACTAGCGTGAGCGTCGTGTAAAGTCGGAAAAGTCATCTGCATGGGTGATTGCCAAGTTTGGGGAGCGTTTCGTAGTACGATCAGTGCAATGGAGACGCGGAAACCTGTTGTGTCCCAGTGTTTTGCAGTTGGACGACAAGAGTTTTACACAGTAGCGAAGAGCGAGGCACTGAGTTGGCTTGAACAATGGAGAGCACAATGGGGCTCGAGATGTGCTTGTTACCTCAGGTGCTGTGTGATTGTGGACAAGGAGTGAAATGGACCAATTTGTGACCGCCCTTTCAATTTAAGACGTTCAAAACAGACGGAATTTGCATTCGTAATACCAGAGCATCGAAACTACTTGGAACTCTTGTGTATATGAACGTGTCCGCGCCTTTGTATTCTGGTACCTTCGCCGCTACAAACCAACCAACCATCGAGTCCGTGCACATCAGAGTCGCAAAGAATGGAGAATAGCCAGGCTTGGTCGTGTGTGTAGCTGTAGCTCAGTTGGCAGATCGTTCGCTTAGCGTGTGAACGGTCTCGGGTTCAAGCCCCGGCTCCTCCATGTTTTGTGGTCAGTGCATGGTAAGTGTTGGTCGCGGCGAACATAAACGCACGCAAGAAGTTGAAAAACCAGCGTCACAGACTGATATGATGTATACTGTCATAAGGAGAGCAAGATGTAAGTGTGGGGACCGGCTGTTATCGTGGTGTCATCGAGTGCAGATCTGTCTTAGGTATCACGGCTTAACGTCATTGAAGTCTAGAGAAGGGACAACACGTTCGTCTTACTCAGAGCGGTGTCTGAACTCTATTTTCGACGTTATGCGTACCACTTTCATTGTGGCCAACTACGATTCGATACAGAATGCACGAAACCTGAAAGACACCCTCACTGATACATAGAGAGTAGTGTTTGTCTGCGGATTAATGGGAGTGCAAGGGTCTGTGACGTTGATACGACTGTATGTGGCACTACTAGTTACCGGGGGGGTGGGCGTAGCTCAGATGGTAGAGCGCTCGCTTAGCGTGCGAGAGGTACTGGGATCGATACCCAGCGCCTCCAGAATTTTTAACACACCTACATGCGCACCTTGCCATGCAAGTGGAATAATTCCCAACCGGCAGAGGTGTGTAGGCAGAAACAAGCGAACGATTAGCATCCACAATTGGCGAGCGTGCTTTTATTCGTGCGCAGGAAGCACCCTCCTCCCACACCTACACTTAATTTAGAAACAGTACAAATGTTCCCATAAGATTCTCAAGCCTACGTCGGAAAGATCTGCCTTGCGCCGATTTCACGTAAATCCCACTGCACGTTCCCATTCTTTGCGTGCAGTCGGCTGCTACTGGTGTTGCTGGTTGTGACTGCTGATAACAGATGCCGTAGCAATCAATTCATGGAGTGAGTTGTATGTTTTGCGATAGTCTGTCTCTGACAAGGAAGCACAGGTGATATAGGTGCGAACACAGGAAGCTTGCAGCCCCTCGCTGCCTGCAGACACAGAGCAGCCACAGTAAAAGAGCGGCCTAAGCCGTAGGCGAAATGTGCTCATTCGCTTTGGCGCGACGTCGAACTGTAAATAAGGCTGTCACTAGCGTGAGCGTCGTGTAAAGTCGGAAAAGTCATCTGCATGGGTGATTGCCAAGTTTGGGGAGCGTTTCGTAGTACGATCAGTGCAATGGAGACGCGGAAACTTGTTGTGTCCCAGTGTTTTGCAGTTGGACGACAAGAGTTTTACACAGTAGCAAAGAGCGAGGCACTGAGTTGGCATGAACAATGGAGAGCACAATGGGGCTCGAGATGTGCTTGTTACCTCAGGTGCTGTGTGATTGTGGACAAGGAGTGAAATGGACCAATTTGTGACCGCCCTTTCAATTTAAGACGTTCAAAACAGACGGAATTTGCATTCGTAATACCAGAGCATCGAAACTACTTGGAACTCTTGTGTATATGAACGTGTCCGCGCCTTTGTATTCTGGTACCTTCGCCGCTACAAACCAACCAACCATCGTGTCCGTGCACATCAGAGTCGCAAAGAATGGAGAATAGCCAGGCTTGGTCGTGTGTGTAGCTGTAGCTCAGTTGGCAGATCGTTCGCTTAGCGTGTGAACGGTCTCGGGTTCAAGCCCCGGCTCCTCCATGTTTTGTGGTCAGTGCATGGTAAGTGTTGGTCGCGGCGAACATAAACGCACGCAAGAAGTTGCAAAACCAGCGTCACAGACTGATATGATGTATACTGTCATAAGGAGAGCAAGATGTAAGTGTGGGGACCGGCTGTTATCGTGGTGTCATCGAGTGCAGATCTGTCTTAGGTATCACGGCTTAACGTCATTGAAGTCTAGAGAAGGGACAACACGTTCGTCTTACTCAGAGCGGTGTCTGAACTCTATTTTCGACGTTATGCGTACCACTTTCATTGTGGCCAACTACGATTCGATACAGAATGCACGAAACCTGAAAGACACCCTCACTGATACATAGAGAGTAGTGTTTGTCTGCGGAATAATGGGAGTGCAAGGGTCTGTGACGTTGATACGACTGTATGTGGCACTACTAGTTACCGGGGGGGTGGGCGTAGCTCAGATGGTAGAGCGCTCGCTTAGCGTGCGAGAGGTACTGGGATCGATACCCAGCGCCTCCAGAATTTTTAACACACCTACATGCGCACCTTGCCATGCAAGTGGAATAATTCCCAACCGGCAGAGGTGTGTAGGCAGAAACAAGCGAACGATTAGCATCCACAATTGGCGAGCGTGCTTTTATTCGTGCGCAGGAAGCACCCTCCTCCCACACCTACACTTAATTTAGAAACAGTACAAATGTTCCCATAAGATTCTCAAGCCTACGTCGGAATGATCTGCCTTGCGCCGATTTCACGTAAATCCCACTGCACGTTCCCATTCTTTGCGTGCAGTCGGCTGCTACTGGTGTTGCTGGTTGTGACTGCTGATAACAGATGCCGTAGCAATCAATTCATGGAGTGAGTTGTATGTTTTGCGATAGTCTGTCTCTGACAAGGAAGCACAGGTGATATAGGTGCGAACACAGGAAGCTTGCAGCCCCTCGCTGCCTGCAGACACAGAGCAGCCACACTAGAAGAGCGGCCTAAGCCTTAGGCGAAATGTGCTCATTCGCTTTGGCGCGACGTCGAACTGTAAATAAGGCTGTCACTAGCGTGAGCGTCGTGTAAAGTCGGAAAAGTCATCTGCATGGGTGATTGCCAAGTTTGGGGAGCGTTTCGTAGTACGATCAGTGCAATGGAGACGCGGAAACTTGTTGTGTCCCAGTGTTTTGCAGTTGGACGACAAGAGTTTCACACAGTAGCAAAGAGCGAGGCACTGAGTTGGCATGAACAATGGAGAGCACAATGGGGCTCGAGATGTGCTTGTTACCTCAGGTGCTGTGTGATTGTCGACAAGGAGTGAAATGGACCAATTTGTGACCGCCCTTTCAATTTAAGACGTTCAAAACAGACGGAATTTGCATTCGTAATACCAGAGCATCGAAACTACTTGGAACTCTTGTGTATATGAACGTGTCCGCGCCTTTGTATTCTGGTACCTTCGCCGCTACAAACCAACCAACCATCGAGTCCGTGCACATCAGAGTCGCAAAGAATGGAGAATAGCCAGGCTTGGTCGTGTGTGTAGCTGTAGCTCAGTTGGCAGATCGTTCGCTTAGCGTGTGAACGGTCTCGGGTTCAAGCCCCGGCTCCTCCATGTTTTGTGGTCAGTGCATGGTAAGTGTTGGTCGCGGCGAACATAAACCCACGCAAGAAGTTGAAAAACCAGCGTCACAGACTGATATGATGTATACTGTCATAAGGAGAGCAAGATGTAAGTGTGGGGACCGGCTGTTATCGTGGTGTCATCGAGTGCAGATCTGTCTTAGGTATCACGGCTTAACGTCATTGAAGTCTAGAGAAGGGACAACACGTTCGTCTTACTCAGAGCGGTGTCTGAACTCTATTTTTGACGTTATGCGTACCACTTTCATTGTGGCCAACTACGATTCGATACAGAATGCACGAAACCTGAAAGACACCCTCACTGATACATAGAGAGTAGTGTTTGTCTGCGGAATAATGGGAGTGCAAGGGTCTGTGACGTTGATACGACTGTATGTGGCACTACTAGTTACCGGGGGGGTGGGCGTAGCTCAGATGGTAGAGCGCTCGCTTAGCGTGCGAGAGGTACTGGGATCGATACCCAGCGCCTCCAGAATTTTTAACACACCTACATGCGCACCTTGCCATGCAAGTGGAATAATTCCCAACCGGCAGAGGTGTGTAGGCAGAAACAAGCGAACGATTAGCATCCACAATTGGCGAGCGTGCTTTTACTCGTGCGCAGGAAGCACCCTCCTCCCACACCTACACTTAATTTAGAAACAGTACAAATGTTCCCATAAGATTCTCAAGCCTACGTCGGAAAGATCTGCCTTGCGCCGATTTCACGTAAATCCCACTGCACGTTCCCATTCTTTGCGTGCAGTCGGCTGCTACTGGTGTTGCTGGTTGTGACTGCTGATAACAGATGCCGTAGCAATCAATTCATGGAGTGAGTTGTATGTTTTGCGATAGTCTGTCTCTGACAAGGAAGCACAGGTGATATAGGTGCGAACACAGGAAGCTTGCAGCCCCTCGCTGCCTGCAGACACAGAGCAGCCACAGTAAAAGAGCGGCCTAAGCCGTAGGCGAAATGTGCTCATTCGCTTTGGCGCGACGTCGAACTGTAAATAAGGCTGTCACTAGCGTGAGCGTCGTGTAAAGTCGGAAAAGTCATCTGCATGGGTGATTGCCAAGTTTGGGGAGCGTTTCGTAGTACGATCAGTGCAATGGAGACGCGGAAACCTGTTGTGTCCCAGTGTTTTGCAGTTGGACGACAAGAGTTTTACACAGTAGCGAAGAGCGAGGCACTGAGTTGGCTTGAACAATGGAGAGCACAATGGGGCTCGAGATGTGCTTGTTACCTCAGGTGCTGTGTGATTGTGGACAAGGAGTGAAATGGACCAATTTGTGACCGCCCTTTCAATTTAAGACGTTCAAAACAGACGGAATTTGCATTCGTAATACCAGAGCATCGAAACTACTTGGAACTCTTGTGTATATGAACGTGTCCGCGCCTTTGTATTCTGGTACCTTCGCCGCTACAAACCAACCAACCATCGAGTCCGTGCACATCAGAGTCGCAAAGAATGGAGAATAGCCAGGCTTGGTCGTGTGTGTAGCTGTAGCTCAGTTGGCAGATCGTTCGCTTAGCGTGTGAACGGTCTCGGGTTCAAGCCCCGGCTCCTCCATGTTTTGTGGTCAGTGCATGGTAAGTGTTGGTCGCGGCGAACATAAACGCACGCAAGAAGTTGAAAAACCAGCGTCACAGACTGATATGATGTATACTGTCATAAGGAGAGCAAGATGTAAGTGTGGGGACCGGCTGTTATCGTGGTGTCATCGAGTGCAGATCTGTCTTAGGTATCACGGCTTAACGTCATTGAAGTCTAGAGAAGGGACAACACGTTCGTCTTACTCAGAGCGGTGTCTGAACTCTATTTTCGACGTTATGCGTACCACTTTCATTGTGGCCAACTACGATTCGATACAGAATGCACGAAACCTGAAAGACACCCTCACTGATACATAGAGAGTAGTGTTTGTCTGCGGATTAATGGGAGTGCAAGGGTCTGTGACGTTGATACGACTGTATGTGGCACTACTAGTTACCGGGGGGGTGGGCGTAGCTCAGATGGTAGAGCGCTCGCTTAGCGTGCGAGAGGTACTGGGATCGATACCCAGCGCCTCCAGAATTTTTAACACACCTACATGCGCACCTTGCCATGCAAGTGGAATAATTCCCAACCGGCAGAGGTGTGTAGGCAGAAACAAGCGAACGATTAGCATCCACAATTGGCGAGCGTGCTTTTATTCGTGCGCAGGAAGCACCCTCCTCCCACACCTACACTTAATTTAGAAACAGTACAAATGTTCCCATAAGATTCTCAAGCCTACGTCGGAAAGATCTGCCTTGCGCCGATTTCACGTAAATCCCACTGCACGTTCCCATTCTTTGCGTGCAGTCGGCTGCTACTGGTGTTGCTGGTTGTGACTGCTGATAACAGATGCCGTAGCAATCAATTCATGGAGTGAGTTGTATGTTTTGCGATAGTCTGTCTCTGACAAGGAAGCACAGGTGATATAGGTGCGAACACAGGAAGCTTGCAGCCCCTCGCTGCCTGCAGACACAGAGCAGCCACAGTAAAAGAGCGGCCTAAGCCGTAGGCGAAATGTGCTCATTCGCTTTGGCGCGACGTCGAACTGTAAATAAGGCTGTCACTAGCGTGAGCGTCGTGTAAAGTCGGAAAAGTCATCTGCATGGGTGATTGCCAAGTTTGGGGAGCGTTTCGTAGTACGATCAGTGCAATGGAGACGCGGAAACTTGTTGTGTCCCAGTGTTTTGCAGTTGGACGACAAGAGTTTTACACAGTAGCAAAGAGCGAGGCACTGAGTTGGCATGAACAATGGAGAGCACAATGGGGCTCGAGATGTGCTTGTTACCTCAGGTGCTGTGTGATTGTGGACAAGGAGTGAAATGGACCAATTTGTGACCGCCCTTTCAATTTAAGACGTTCAAAACAGACGGAATTTGCATTCGTAATACCAGAGCATCGAAACTACTTGGAACTCTTGTGTATATGAACGTGTCCGCGCCTTTGTATTCTGGTACCTTCGCCGCTACAAACCAACCAACCATCGTGTCCGTGCACATCAGAGTCGCAAAGAATGGAGAATAGCCAGGCTTGGTCGTGTGTGTAGCTGTAGCTCAGTTGGCAGATCGTTCGCTTAGCGTGTGAACGGTCTCGGGTTCAAGCCCCGGCTCCTCCATGTTTTGTGGTCAGTGCATGGTAAGTGTTGGTCGCGGCGAACATAAACGCACGCAAGAAGTTGCAAAACCAGCGTCACAGACTGATATGATGTATACTGTCATAAGGAGAGCAAGATGTAAGTGTGGGGACCGGCTGTTATCGTGGTGTCATCGAGTGCAGATCTGTCTTAGGTATCACGGCTTAACGTCATTGAAGTCTAGAGAAGGGACAACACGTTCGTCTTACTCAGAGCGGTGTCTGAACTCTATTTTCGACGTTATGCGTACCACTTTCATTGTGGCCAACTACGATTCGATACAGAATGCACGAAACCTGAAAGACACCCTCACTGATACATAGAGAGTAGTGTTTGTCTGCGGAATAATGGGAGTGCAAGGGTCTGTGACGTTGATACGACTGTATGTGGCACTACTAGTTACCGGGGGGGTGGGCGTAGCTCAGATGGTAGAGCGCTCGCTTAGCGTGCGAGAGGTACTGGGATCGATACCCAGCGCCTCCAGAATTTTTAACACACCTACATGCGCACCTTGCCATGCAAGTGGAATAATTCCCAACCGGCAGAGGTGTGTAGGCAGAAACAAGCGAACGATTAGCATCCACAATTGGCGAGCGTGCTTTTATTCGTGCGCAGGAAGCACCCTCCTCCCACACCTACACTTAATTTAGAAACAGTACAAATGTTCCCATAAGATTCTCAAGCCTACGTCGGAATGATCTGCCTTGCGCCGATTTCACGTAAATCCCACTGCACGTTCCCATTCTTTGCGTGCAGTCGGCTGCTACTGGTGTTGCTGGTTGTGACTGCTGATAACAGATGCCGTAGCAATCAATTCATGGAGTGAGTTGTATGTTTTGCGATAGTCTGTCTCTGACAAGGAAGCACAGGTGATATAGGTGCGAACACAGGAAGCTTGCAGCCCCTCGCTGCCTGCAGACACAGAGCAGCCACACTAGAAGAGCGGCCTAAGCCTTAGGCGAAATGTGCTCATTCGCTTTGGCGCGACGTCGAACTGTAAATAAGGCTGTCACTAGCGTGAGCGTCGTGTAAAGTCGGAAAAGTCATCTGCATGGGTGATTGCCAAGTTTGGGGAGCGTTTCGTAGTACGATCAGTGCAATGGAGACGCGGAAACTTGTTGTGTCCCAGTGTTTTGCAGTTGGACGACAAGAGTTTCACACAGTAGCAAAGAGCGAGGCACTGAGTTGGCATGAACAATGGAGAGCACAATGGGGCTCGAGATGTGCTTGTTACCTCAGGTGCTGTGTGATTGTCGACAAGGAGTGAAATGGACCAATTTGTGACCGCCCTTTCAATTTAAGACGTTCAAAACAGACGGAATTTGCATTCGTAATACCAGAGCATCGAAACTACTTGGAACTCTTGTGTATATGAACGTGTCCGCGCCTTTGTATTCTGGTACCTTCGCCGCTACAAACCAACCAACCATCGAGTCCGTGCACATCAGAGTCGCAAAGAATGGAGAATAGCCAGGCTTGGTCGTGTGTGTAGCTGTAGCTCAGTTGGCAGATCGTTCGCTTAGCGTGTGAACGGTCTCGGGTTCAAGCCCCGGCTCCTCCATGTTTTGTGGTCAGTGCATGGTAAGTGTTGGTCGCGGCGAACATAAACCCACGCAAGAAGTTGAAAAACCAGCGTCACAGACTGATATGATGTATACTGTCATAAGGAGAGCAAGATGTAAGTGTGGGGACCGGCTGTTATCGTGGTGTCATCGAGTGCAGATCTGTCTTAGGTATCACGGCTTAACGTCATTGAAGTCTAGAGAAGGGACAACACGTTCGTCTTACTCAGAGCGGTGTCTGAACTCTATTTTTGACGTTATGCGTACCACTTTCATTGTGGCCAACTACGATTCGATACAGAATGCACGAAACCTGAAAGACACCCTCACTGATACATAGAGAGTAGTGTTTGTCTGCGGAATAATGGGAGTGCAAGGGTCTGTGACGTTGATACGACTGTATGTGGCACTACTAGTTACCGGGGGGGTGGGCGTAGCTCAGATGGTAGAGCGCTCGCTTAGCGTGCGAGAGGTACTGGGATCGATACCCAGCGCCTCCAGAATTTTTAACACACCTACATGCGCACCTTGCCATGCAAGTGGAATAATTCCCAACCGGCAGAGGTGTGTAGGCAGAAACAAGCGAACGATTAGCATCCACAATTGGCGAGCGTGCTTTTACTCGTGCGCAGGAAGCACCCTCCTCCCACACCTACACTTAATTTAGAAACAGTACAAATGTTCCCATAAGATTCTCAAGCCTACGTCGGAAAGATCTGCCTTGCGCCGATTTCACGTAAATCCCACTGCACGTTCCCATTCTTTGCGTGCAGTCGGCTGCTACTGGTGTTGCTGGTTGTGACTGCTGATAACAGATGCCGTAGCAATCAATTCATGGAGTGAGTTGTATGTTTTGCGATAGTCTGTCTCTGACAAGGAAGCACAGGTGATATAGGTGCGAACACAGGAAGCTTGCAGCCCCTCGCTGCCTGCAGACACAGAGCAGCCACAGTAAAAGAGCGGCCTAAGCCGTAGGCGAAATGTGCTCATTCGCTTTGGCGCGACGTCGAACTGTAAATAAGGCTGTCACTAGCGTGAGCGTTGCGTGAGCGTCGTGTAAAGTCGGAAAAGTCATCTGCATGGGTGATTGCCAAGTTTGGGGAGCGTTTCGTAGTACGATCAGTGCAATGGAGACGCGGAAACTTGTTGTGTCCCAGTGTTTTGCAGTTGGACGACAAGAGTTTTACACAGTAGCAAAGAGCGAGGCACTGAGTTGGCATGAACAATGGAGAGCACAATGGGGCTCGAGATGTGCTTGTTACCTCAGGTGCTGTGTGATTGTCGACAAGGAGTGAAATGGACCAATTTGTGACCGCCCTTTCAATTTAAGACGTTCAAAACAGACGGAATTTGCATTCGTAATACCAGAGCATCGAAACTACTTGGAACTCTTGTGTATATGAACGTGTCCGCGCCTTTGTATTCTGGTACCTTCGCCGCTACAAACCAACCAACCATCGTGTCCGTGCACATCAGAGTCGCAAAGAATGGAGAATAGCCAGGCTTGGTCGTGTGTGTAGCTGTAGCTCAGTTGGCAGATCGTTCGCTTAGCGTGTGAACGGTCTCGGGTTCAAGCCCCGGCTCCTCCATGTTTTGTGGTCAGTGCATGGTAAGTGTTGGTCGCGGCGAACATAAACGCACGCAAGAAGTTGCAAAACCAGCGTCACAGACTGATATGATGTATACTGTCATAAGGAGAGCAAGATGTAAGTGTGGGGACCGGCTGTTATCGTGGTGTCATCGAGTGCAGATCTGTCTTAGGTATCACGGCTTAACGTCATTGAAGTCTAGAGAAGGGACAACACGTTCGTCTTACTCAGAGCGGTGTCTGAACTCTATTTTCGACGTTATGCGTACCACTTTCATTGTGGCCAACTACGATTCGATACAGAATGCACGAAACCTGAAAGACACCCTCACTGATACATAGAGAGTAGTGTTTGTCTGCGGAATAATGGGAGTGCAAGGGTCTGTGACGTTGATACGACTGTATGTGGCACTACTAGTTACCGGGGGGGTGGGCGTAGCTCAGATGGTAGAGCGCTCGCTTAGCGTGCGAGAGGTACTGGGATCGATACCCAGCGCCTCCAGAATTTTTAACACACCTACATGCGCACCTTGCCATGCAAGTGGAATAATTCCCAACCGGCAGAGGTGTGTAGGCAGAAACAAGCGAACGATTAGCATCCACAATTGGCGAGCGTGCTTTTATTCGTGCGCAGGAAGCACCCTCCTCCCACACCTACACTTAATTTAGAAACAGTACAAATGTTCCCATAAGATTCTCAAGCCTACGTCGGAATGATCTGCCTTGCGCCGATTTCACGTAAATCCCACTGCACGTTCCCATTCTTTGCGTGCAGTCGGCTGCTACTGGTGTTGCTGGTTGTGACTGCTTATAACAGATGCCGTAGCAATCAATTCATGGAGTGAGTTGTATGTTTTGCGATAGTCTGTCTCTGACAAGGAAGCACAGGTGATATAGGTGCGAACACAGGAAGCTTGCAGCCCCTCGCTGCCTGCAGACACAGAGCAGCCACAGTAAAAGAGCGGCCTAAGCCGTAGGCGAAATGTGCTCATTCGCTTTGGCGCGACGTCGAACTGTAAATAAGGCTGTCACTAGCGTGAGCGTTGCGTGAGCGTCGTGTAAAGTCGGAAAAGTCATCTGCATGGGTGATTGCCAAGTTTGGGGAGCGTTTCGTAGTACGATCAGTGCAATGGAGACGCGGAAACTTGTTGTGTCCCAGTGTTTTTCAGTTGGACGACAAGAGTTTTACACAGTAGCAAAGAGCGAGGCACTGAGTTGGCATGAACAATGGAGAGCACAATGGGGCTCGAGATGTGCTTGTTACCTCAGGTGCTGTGTGATTGTGGACAAGGAGTGAAATGGACCAATTTGTGACCGCCCTTTCAATTTAAGACGTTCAAAACAGACGGAATTTGCATTCGTAATACCAGAGCATCGAAACTACTTGGAACTCTTGTGTATATGAACGTGTCCGCGGCTTTGTATTCTGGTACCTTCGCCGCTACAAACCAACCAACCATCGTGTCCGTGCACATCAGAGTCGCAAAGAATGGAGAATAGCCAGGCTTGGTCGTGTGTGTAGCTGTAGCTCAGTTGGCAGATCGTTCGCTTAGCGTGTGAACGGTCTCGGGTTCAAGCCCCGGCTCCTCCATGTTTTGTGGTCAGTGCATGGTAAGTGTTGGTCGCGGCGAACATAAACGCACGCAAGAAGTTGCAAAACCAGCGTCACAGACTGATATGATGTATACTGTCATAAGGAGAGCAAGATGTAAGTGTGGGGACCGGCTGTTATCGTGGTGTCATCGAGTGCAGATCTGTCTTAGGTATCACGGCTTAACGTCATTGAAGTCTAGAGAAGGGACAACACGTTCGTCTTACTCAGAGCGGTGTCTGAACTCTATTTTCGACGTTATGCGTACCACTTTCATTGTGGCCAACTACGATTCGATACAGAATGCACGAAACCTGAAAGACACCCTCACTGATACATAGAGAGTAGTGTTTGTCTGCGGAATAATGGGAGTGCAAGGGTCTGTGACGTTGATACGACTGTATGTAGCACTACTAGTTATGGGGGGGGTGGGCGTAGCTCAGATGGTAGAGCGCTCCCTTAGCGTGCGAGAGGTACTGGGATCGATACCCAGCGCCTCCAGAACTTTTTACACACCTACATGCGCACCTTGCCATGCAAGTGGAATAATTCCCAAACGGCAGAGGTGTGTAGGCAGATACAAGCGAACGATTAGCATCCACAATTGGCGAGCGTGCTTTTATTCGTGCGCAGGAAGCACCCTCCTCCCACACCTACACTTAATTTAGAAACAGTACAAATGTTCCCATAAGATTCTCAAGCCTACGTCGGAAAGATCTGCCTTGCGCCGATTTCACGTAAATCCCACTGCACGTTCCCATTCTTTGCGTGCAGTCGGCTGCTACTGGTGTTGCTGCTTGTGACTGCTGATAACAGATGTCGTAGCAATCAATTCATGGAGTGAGTTGTATGTTTTGCGATAGTCTGTCTCTGACAAGGAAGCACAGGTGATATAGGTGCGAACACAGGAAGCTTGCAGCCCCTCGCTGCCTGCAGACACAGAGCAGCCACACTAGAAGAGCGGCCTAAGCCTTAGGCGAAATGTGCTCATTCGCTTTGGCGCGACGTCGAACAGTAAATAAGGCTGTCACTAGCGTGAGCGTCGTGTAAAGTCGGAAAAGTCATCTGCATGGGTGATTGCCAAGTTTGGGGAGCGTTTCGTAGTACGATCAGTGCAATGGAGACGCGGAAACTTGTTGTGTCCCAGTGTTTTGCAGTTGGACGACAAGAGTTTCACACAGTAGCAAAGAGCGAGGCACTGAGTTGGCATGAACAATGGAGAGCACAATGGGGCTCGAGATGTGCTTGTTACCTCAGGTGCTGTGTGATTGTCGACAAGGAGTGAAATGGACCAATTTGTGACCGCCCTTTCAATTTAAGACGTTCAAAACAGACGGAATTTGCATTCGTAATACCAGAGCATCGAAACTACTTGGAACTCTTGTGTATATGAACGTGTCCGCGCCTTTGTATTCTGGTACCTTCGCCGCTACAAACCAACCAACCATCGAGTCCGTGCACATCAGAGTCGCAAAGAATGGAGAATAGCCAGGCTTGGTCGTGTGTGTAGCTGTAGCTCAGTTGGCAGATCGTTCGCTTAGCGTGTGAACGGTCTCGGGTTCAAGCCCCGGCTCCTCCATGTTTTGTGGTCAGTGCATGGTAAGTGTTGGTCGCGGCGAACATAAACGCACGCAAGAAGTTGAAAAACCAGCGTCACAGACTGATATGATGTATACTGTCATAAGGAGAGCAAGATGTAAGTGTGGGGACCGGCTGTTATCGTGGTGTCATCGAGTGCAGATCTGTCTTAGGTATCACGGCTTAACGTCATTGAAGTCTAGAGAAGGGACAACACGTTCGTCTTACTCAGAGCGGTGTCTGAACTCTATTTTCGACGTTATGCGTACCACTTTCATTGTGGCCAACTACGATTCGATACAGAATGCACGAAACCTGAAAGACACCCTCACTGATACATAGAGAGTAGTGTTTGTCTGCGGAATAATGGGAGTGCAAGGGTCTGTGACGTTGATACGACTGTATGTGGCACTACTAGTTATCGGGGGGGTGGGCGTAGCTCAGATGGTAGAGCGCTCGCTTAGCGTGCGAGAGGTACTGGGATCGATACCCAGCGCCTCCAGAATTTTTAACACACCTACATGCGCACATTGCCATGCAAGTGGAATAATTCCCAACCGGCAGAGGTGTGTAGGCAGATACAAGTGAACGATTAGCATCCACAATTGGCGAGCGTGCTTTTATTCGTGCGCAGGAAGCACCCTCCTCCCACACCTACACTTAATTTAGAAACAGTACAAATGTTCCCATAAGATTCTCAAGCCTACGTCGGAAAGATCTGCCTTGCGCCGATTTCACGTATATCCCACTGCACGTTCCCATTCTTTGCGTGCAGTCGGCTGCTACTGGTGTTGCTGGTTGTGACTGCTGATAACAGATGCCGTAGCAATCAATTCATGGAGTGAGTTGTATGTTTTGCGATAGTCTGTCTCTGACAAGGAAGCACAGGTGATATAGGTGCGAACACAGGAAGCTTGCAGCCCCTCGCTGCCTGCAGACACAGAGCAGCCACACTAGAAGAGCGGCCTAAGCCTTAGGCGAAATGTGCTCATTCGCTTTGGCGCGACGTCGAACTGTAAATAAGGCTGTCACTAGCGTGAGCGTTGCGTGAGCGTCGTGTAAAGTCGGAAAAGTCATCTGCATGGGTGATTGCCAAGTTTGGGGAGCGTTTCGTAGTACGATCAGTGCAATGGAGACGCGGAAACTTGTTGTGTCCCAGTGTTTTGCAGTTGGACGACAAGAGTTTCACACAGTACCAAAGAGCGAGGCACTGAGTTGGCATGAACAATGGAGAG
The DNA here is from genome assembly GCF_023897955.1 of Schistocerca gregaria. Lineage (NCBI taxonomy): Eukaryota > Metazoa > Arthropoda > Insecta > Orthoptera > Acrididae > Schistocerca > Schistocerca gregaria. The sequence goes on along the minus strand of NC_064930.1, from coordinate 5,350,887 downwards.
CACAATGGGGCTCGAGATGTGCTTGTTACCTCAGGTGCTGTGTGATTGTCGACAAGGAGTGAAATGGACCAATTTGTGACCGCCCTTTCAATTTAAGACGTTCAAAACAGACGGAATTTGCATTCGTAATACCAGAGCATCGAAACTACTTGGAACTCTTGTGTATATGAACGTGTCCGCGCCTTTGTATTCTGGTACCTTCGCCGCTACAAACCAACCAACCATCGAGTCCGTGCACATCAGAGTCGCAAAGAATGGAGAATAGCCAGGCTTGGTCGTGTGTGTAGCTGTAGCTCAGTTGGCAGATCGTTCGCTTAGCGTGTGAACGGTCTCGGGTTCAAGCCCCGGCTCCTCCATGTTTTGTGGTCAGTGCATGGTAAGTGTTGGTCGCGGCGAACATAAACGCACGCAAGAAGTTGAAAAACCAGCGTCACAGACTGATATGATGTATACTGTCATAAGGAGAGCAAGATGTAAGTGTGGGGACCGGCTGTTATCGTGGTGTCATCGAGTGCAGATCTGTCTTAGGTATCACGGCTTAACGTCATTGAAGTCTAGAGAAGGGACAACACGTTCGTCTTACTCAGAGCGGTGTCTGAACTCTATTTTCGACGTTATGCGTACCACTTTCATTGTGGCCAACTACGATTCGATACAGAATGCACGAAACCTGAAAGACACCCTCACTGATACATAGAGAGTAGTGTTTGTCTGCGGAATAATGGGAGTGCAAGGGTCTGTGACGTTGATACGACTGTATGTGGCACTATTAGTTATCGGGGGGGTGGGCGTAGCTCAGATGGTGGAGCGCTCGCTTAGCGTGCGAGAGGTACTGGGATCGATACCCAGCGCCTCCAGAATTTTTAACACACCTACATGCGCACCTTGCCATGCAAGTGGAATAATTCCCAACCGGCAGAGGTGTGTAGGCAGATACAAGCGAACGATTAGCATCCACAATTGGCGAGCGTGCTTTTATTAGTGCGCAGGAAGCACCCTCCTCCCACACCGACACTTAATTTAGAAACAGTACAAATGTTCCCATAAGATTCTCAAGCCTACGTCGGAAAGATCTGCCTTGCGCCGATTTCACGTAAATCCCACTGCACGTTCCCATTCTTTGCGTCAGTCGGCTGCTACTGGTGTTGCTGGTTGTGACTGCTGATAACAGATGCCGTAGCAATCAATTCATGGAGTGAGTTGTATGTTTTGCGATAGTCTGTCTCTGACAAGGAAGCACAGGTGATATAGGTGCGAACACAGGAAGCTTGCAGCCCCTCGCTGCCTGCAGACACAGAGCAGCCACACTAGAAGAGCGGCCTAAGCCGTAGGCGAAATGTGCTCATTCGCTTTGGCGCGACGTCGAACTGTAAATAAGGCTGTCACTAGCGTGAGCGTTGCGTGAGCGTCGTGTAAAGTCGGAAAAGTCATCTCCATGGGTGATTGCCAAGTTTGGGGAGCGTTTCGTAGTACGATCAGTGCAATGGAGACGCGGAAACTTGTTGTGTCCCAGTGTTTTGCAGTTGGACGACAAGAGTTTTACACAGTAGCAAAGAGCGAGGCACTGAGTTGGCATGAACAATGGAGAGCACAATGGGGCTCGAGATGTGCTTGTTACCTCAGGTGCTGTGTGATTGTCGACAAGGAGTGAAATGGACCAATTTGTGACCGCCCTTTCAATTTAAGACGTTCAAAACAGACGGAATTTGCATTCGTAATACCAGAGCATCGAAACTACTTGGAACTCTTGTGTATATGAACGTGTCCGCGCCTTTGTATTCTGGTACCTTCGCCGCTACAAACCAACCAACCATCGAGTCCGTGCACATCAGAGTCGCAAAGAATGGAGAATAGCCAGGCTTGGTCGTGTGTGTAGCTGTAGCTCAGTTGGCAGATCGTTCGCTTAGCGTGTGAACGGTCTCGGGTTCAAGCCCCGGCTCCTCCATGTTTTGTGGTCAGTGCACGGTAAGTGTTGGTCGCGGCGAACATAAACGCACGCAAGAAGTTGAAAAACCAGCGTCACAGACTGGTATGATGTATACTGTCATAAGGAGAGCAAGATGTAAGTGTGGGGACCGGCTGTTATCGTGGTGTCATCGAGTGCAGATCTGTCTTAGGTATCACGGCTTAACGTCATTGAAGTCTAGAGAAGGGACAACACGTTCGTCTTACTCAGAGCGGTGTCTGAACTCTATTTTCGACGTTATGCGTACCACTTTCATTGTGGCCAACTACGATTCGATACAGAATGCACGAAACCTGAAAGACACCCTCACTGATACATAGAGAGTAGTGTTTGTCTGCGGAATAATGGGAGTGCAAGGGTCTGTGACGTTGATACGACTGTATGTAGCACTACTAGTTATCGGGGGGGTGGGCGTAGCTCAGATGGTAGAGCGCTCGCTTAGCGTGCGAGAGGTACTGGGATCGATACCCAGCGCCTCCAGAATTTTTAACACACCTACATGCGCACCTTGCCATGCAAGTGGAACAATTCCCAACCGGCAGAGGTTTGTAGGCAGATACAAGCGAACGATTAGCATCCACAATTGGCGAGCGTGCTTTTATTCGTGCGCAGGAAGCACCCTCCTCCCACACCTACACTTAATTTAGGAACAGTACAAATGTTCCCATAAGATTCTGAAGCCTACGTCGGAAAGATCTGCCTTGCGCCGATTTCACGTAAATCCCACTGCACGTTCCCATTCTTTGCGTCAGTCGGCTGCTACTGGTGTTGCTGGTTGTGACTGCTTATAACAGATGCCGTAGCAATCAATTCATGTAGTGAGTTGTATGTTTTGCGATAGTCTGTCTCTGACAAGGAAGCACAGGTGATATAGGTGCGAACACAGGAAGCTTGCAGCCCCTCGCTGCCTGCAGACACAGAGCAGCCACACTAGAAGAGCGGCCTAAGCCGTAGGCGAAATGTGCTCATTCGCTTTGGCGCGACGTCGAACTGTAAATAAGGCTGTCACTAGCGTGAGCGTTGCGTGAGCGTCGTGTAAAGTCGGAAAAGTCATCTGCATGGGTGATTGCCAAGTTTGGGGAGCGTTTCGTAGTACGATCAGTGCAATGGAGACGCGGAAACTTGTTGTGTCCCAGTGTTTTGCAGTTGGACGACAAGAGTTTTACACAGTAGCAAAGGGCGAGGCACTGAGTTGGCATGAACAATGGAGAGCACAATGGGGCTCGAGATGTGCTTGTTACCTAAGGTGCTGTGTGATTGTCGACAAGGAGTGAAATGGACCAATTTGTGACCGCCCTTTCAATTTAAGACGTTCAAAACAGACGGAATTTGCATTCGTAATACCAGAGCATCGAAACTACTTGGAACTCTTGTGTATATGAACGTGTCCGCGCCTTTGTATTCTGGTACCTTCGCCGCTACAAACCAACCAACCATCGAGTCCGTGCACATCAGAGTCGCAAAGAATGGAGAATAGCCAGGCTTGGTCGTGTGTGTAGCTGTAGCTCAGTTGGCAGATCGTTCGCTTAGCGTGTGAACGGTCTCGGGTTCAAGCCCCGGCTCCTCCATGTTTTGTGGTCAGTGCATGGTAAGTGTTGGTCGCGGCGAACATAAACGCACGCAAGAAGTTGAAAAACCAGCGTCACAGACTGATATGATGTATACTGTCATAAGGAGAGCAAGATGTAAGTGTGGGGACCGGCTGTTATCGTGGTGTCATCGAGTGCAGATCTGTCTTAGGTATCACGGCTTAACGTCATTGAAGTCTAGAGAAGGGACAACACGTTCGTCTTACTCAGAGCGGTGTCTGAACTCTATTTTCGACGTTATGCGTACCACTTTCATTGTGGCCAACTACGATTCGATACAGAATGCACGAAACCTGAAAGACACCCTCACTGATACATAGAGAGTAGTGTTTGTCTGCGGAATAATGGGAGTGCAAGGGTCTGTGACGTTGATACGACTGTATGTGGCACTACTAGTTATCGGGGGGGTGGGCGTAGCTCAGATGGTAGAGCGCTCGCTTAGCGTGCGAGAGGTACTGGGATCGATACCCAGCGCCTCCAGAATTTTTAACACACCTACATGCGCACATTGCCATGCAAGTGGAATAATTCCCAACCGGCAGAGGTGTGTAGGCAGATACAAGTGAACGATTAGCATCCACAATTGGCGAGCGTGCTTTTATTCGTGCGCAGGAAGCACCCTCCTCCCACACCTACACTTAATTTAGAAACAGTACAAATGTTCCCATAAGATTCTCAAGCCTACGTCGGAAAGATCTGCCTTGCGCCGATTTCACGTATATCCCACTGCACGTTCCCATTCTTTGCGTGCAGTCGGCTGCTACTGGTGTTGCTGGTTGTGACTGCTGATAACAGATGCCGTAGCAATCAATTCATGGAGTGAGTTGTATGTTTTGCGATAGTCTGTCTCTGACAAGGAAGCACAGGTGATATAGGTGCGAACACAGGAAGCTTGCAGCCCCTCGCTGCCTGCAGACACAGAGCAGCCACACTAGAAGAGCGGCCTAAGCCTTAGGCGAAATGTGCTCATTCGCTTTGGCGCGACGTCGAACTGTAAATAAGGCTGTCACTAGCGTGAGCGTCGTGTAAAGTCGGAAAAGTCATCTGCATGGGTGATTGCCAAGTTTGGGGAGCGTTTCGTAGTACGATCAGTGCAATGGAGACGCGGAAACTTGTTGTGTCCCAGTGTTTTGCAGTTGGACGACAAGAGTTTCACACAGTACCAAAGAGCGAGGCACTGAGTTGGCATGAACAATGGAGAGCACAATGGGGCTCGAGATGTGCTTGTTACCTCAGGTGCTGTGTGATTGTCGACAAGGAGTGAAATGGACCAATTTGTGACCGCCCTTTCAATTTAAGACGTTCAAAACAGACGGAATTTGCATTCGTAATACCAGAGCATCGAAACTACTTGGAACTCTTGTGTATATGAACGTGTCCGCGCCTTTGTATTCTGGTACCTTCGCCGCTACAAACCAACCAACCATCGAGTCCGTGCACATCAGAGTCGCAAAGAATGGAGAATAGCCAGGCTTGGTCGTGTGTGTAGCTGTAGCTCAGTTGGCAGATCGTTCGCTTAGCGTGTGAACGGTCTCGGGTTCAAGCCCCGGCTCCTCCATGTTTTGTGGTCAGTGCATGGTAAGTGTTGGTCGCGGCGAACATAAACGCACGCAAGAAGTTGAAAAACCAGCGTCACAGACTGATATGATGTATACTGTCATAAGGAGAGCAAGATGTAAGTGTGGGGACCGGCTGTTATCGTGGTGTCATCGAGTGCAGATCTGTCTTAGGTATCACGGCTTAACGTCATTGAAGTCTAGAGAAGGGACAACACGTTCGTCTTACTCAGAGCGGTGTCTGAACTCTATTTTCGACGTTATGCGTACCACTTTCATTGTGGCCAACTACGATTCGATACAGAATGCACGAAACCTGAAAGACACCCTCACTGATACATAGAGAGTAGTGTTTGTCTGCGGAATAATGGGAGTGCAAGGGTCTGTGACGTTGATACGACTGTATGTGGCACTATTAGTTATCGGGGGGGTGGGCGTAGCTCAGATGGTGGAGCGCTCGCTTAGCGTGCGAGAGGTACTGGGATCGATACCCAGCGCCTCCAGAATTTTTAACACACCTACATGCGCACCTTGCCATGCAAGTGGAATAATTCCCAACCGGCAGAGGTGTGTAGGCAGATACAAGCGAACGATTAGCATCCACAATTGGCGAGCGTGCTTTTATTAGTGCGCAGGAAGCACCCTCCTCCCACACCGACACTTAATTTAGAAACAGTACAAATGTTCCCATAAGATTCTCAAGCCTACGTCGGAAAGATCTGCCTTGCGCCGATTTCACGTAAATCCCACTGCACGTTCCCATTCTTTGCGTCAGTCGGCTGCTACTGGTGTTGCTGGTTGTGACTGCTGATAACAGATGCCGTAGCAATCAATTCATGGAGTGAGTTGTATGTTTTGCGATAGTCTGTCTCTGACAAGGAAGCACAGGTGATATAGGTGCGAACACAGGAAGCTTGCAGCCCCTCGCTGCCTGCAGACACAGAGCAGCCACACTAGAAGAGCGGCCTAAGCCGTAGGCGAAATGTGCTCATTCGCTTTGGCGCGACGTCGAACTGTAAATAAGGCTGTCACTAGCGTGAGCGTTGCGTGAGCGTCGTGTAAAGTCGGAAAAGTCATCTCCATGGGTGATTGCCAAGTTTGGGGAGCGTTTCGTAGTACGATCAGTGCAATGGAGACGCGGAAACTTGTTGTGTCCCAGTGTTTTGCAGTTGGACGACAAGAGTTTTACACAGTAGCAAAGAGCGAGGCACTGAGTTGGCATGAACAATGGAGAGCACAATGGGGCTCGAGATGTGCTTGTTACCTCAGGTGCTGTGTGATTGTCGACAAGGAGTGAAATGGACCAATTTGTGACCGCCCTTTCAATTTAAGACGTTCAAAACAGACGGAATTTGCATTCGTAATACCAGAGCATCGAAACTACTTGGAACTCTTGTGTATATGAACGTGTCCGCGCCTTTGTATTCTGGTACCTTCGCCGCTACAAACCAACCAACCATCGAGTCCGTGCACATCAGAGTCGCAAAGAATGGAGAATAGCCAGGCTTGGTCGTGTGTGTAGCTGTAGCTCAGTTGGCAGATCGTTCGCTTAGCGTGTGAACGGTCTCGGGTTCAAGCCCCGGCTCCTCCATGTTTTGTGGTCAGTGCACGGTAAGTGTTGGTCGCGGCGAACATAAACGCACGCAAGAAGTTGAAAAACCAGCGTCACAGACTGGTATGATGTATACTGTCATAAGGAGAGCAAGATGTAAGTGTGGGGACCGGCTGTTATCGTGGTGTCATCGAGTGCAGATCTGTCTTAGGTATCACGGCTTAACGTCATTGAAGTCTAGAGAAGGGACAACACGTTCGTCTTACTCAGAGCGGTGTCTGAACTCTATTTTCGACGTTATGCGTACCACTTTCATTGTGGCCAACTACGATTCGATACAGAATGCACGAAACCTGAAAGACACCCTCACTGATACATAGAGAGTAGTGTTTGTCTGCGGAATAATGGGAGTGCAAGGGTCTGTGACGTTGATACGACTGTATGTAGCACTACTAGTTATCGGGGGGGTGGGCGTAGCTCAGATGGTAGAGCGCTCGCTTAGCGTGCGAGAGGTACTGGGATCGATACCCAGCGCCTCCAGAATTTTTAACACACCTACATGCGCACCTTGCCATGCAAGTGGAACAATTCCCAACCGGCAGAGGTTTGTAGGCAGATACAAGCGAACGATTAGCATCCACAATTGGCGAGCGTGCTTTTATTCGTGCGCAGGAAGCACCCTCCTCCCACACCTACACTTAATTTAGGAACAGTACAAATGTTCCCATAAGATTCTGAAGCCTACGTCGGAAAGATCTGCCTTGCGCCGATTTCACGTAAATCCCACTGCACGTTCCCATTCTTTGCGTCAGTCGGCTGCTACTGGTGTTGCTGGTTGTCACTGCTGATAACAGATGCCGTAGCAATCAATTCATGTAGTGAGTTGTATGTTTTGCGATAGTCTGTCTCTGACAAGGAAGCACAGGTGATATAGGTGCGAACACAGGAAGCTTGCAGCCCCTCGCTGCCTGCAGACACAGAGCAGCCACACTACAAGAGCGGCCTAAGCCGTAGGCGAAATGTGCTCATTCGCTTTGGCGCGACGTCGAACTGTAAATAAGGCTGTCACTAGCGTGAGCGTTGCGTGAGCGTCGTGTAAAGTCGGAAAAGTCATCTGCATGGGTGATTGCCAAGTTTGGGGAGCGTTTCGTAGTACGATCAGTGCAATGGAGACGCGGAAACTTGTTGTGTCCCAGTGTTTTGCAGTTGGACGACAAGAGTTTTACACAGTAGCAAAGGGCGAGGCACTGAGTTGGCATGAACAATGGAGAGCACAATGGGGCTCGAGATGTGCTTGTTACCTAAGGTGCTGTGTGATTGTCGACAAGGAGTGAAATGGACCAATTTGTGACCGCCCTTTCAATTTAAGACGTTCAAAACAGACGGAATTTGCATTCGTAATACCAGAGCATCGAAACTACTTGGAACTCTTGTGTATATGAACGTGTCCGCGCCTTTGTATTCTGGTACCTTCGCCGCTACAAACCAACCAACCATCGAGTCCGTGCACATCAGAGTCGCAAAGAATGGAGAATAGCCAGGCTTGGTCGTGTGTGTAGCTGTAGCTCAGTTGGCAGATCGTTCGCTTAGCGTGTGAACGGTCTCGGGTTCAAGCCCCGGCTCCTCCATGTTTTGTGGTCAGTGCATGGTAAGTGTTGGTCGCGGCGAACATAAACGCACGCAAGAAGTTGAAAAACCAGCGTCACAGACTGATATGATGTATACTGTCATAAGGAGAGCAAGATGTAAGTGTGGGGACCGGCTGTTATCGTGGTGTCATCGAGTGCAGATCTGTCTTAGGTATCACGGCTTAACGTCATTGAAGTCTAGAGAAGGGACAACACGTTCGTCTTACTCAGAGCGGTGTCTGAACTCTATTTTCGACGTTATGCGTACCACTTTCATTGTGGCCAACTACGATTCGATACAGAATGCACGAAACCTGAAAGACACCCTCACTGATACATAGAGAGTAGTGTTTGTCTGCGGAATAATGGGAGTGCAAGGGTCTGTGACGTTGATACGACTGTATGTGGCACTACTAGTTATCGGGGGGGTGGGCGTAGCTCAGATGGTAGAGCGCTCGCTTAGCGTGCGAGAGGTACTGGGATCGATACCCAGCGCCTCCAGAATTTTTAACACACCTACATGCGCACATTGCCATGCAAGTGGAATAATTCCCAACCGGCAGAGGTGTGTAGGCAGATACAAGTGAACGATTAGCATCCACAATTGGCGAGCGTGCTTTTATTCGTGCGCAGGAAGCACCCTCCTCCCACACCTACACTTAATTTAGAAACAGTACAAATGTTCCCATAAGATTCTCAAGCCTACGTCGGAAAGATCTGCCTTGCGCCGATTTCACGTATATCCCACTGCACGTTCCCATTCTTTGCGTGCAGTCGGCTGCTACTGGTGTTGCTGGTTGTGACTGCTGATAACAGATGCCGTAGCAATCAATTCATGGAGTGAGTTGTATGTTTTGCGATAGTCTGTCTCTGACAAGGAAGCACAGGTGATATAGGTGCGAACACAGGAAGCTTGCAGCCCCTCGCTGCCTGCAGACACAGAGCAGCCACACTAGAAGAGCGGCCTAAGCCTTAGGCGAAATGTGCTCATTCGCTTTGGCGCGACGTCGAACTGTAAATAAGGCTGTCACTAGCGTGAGCGTTGCGTGAGCGTCGTGTAAAGTCGGAAAAGTCATCTGCATGGGTGATTGCCAAGTTTGGGGAGCGTTTCGTAGTACGATCAGTGCAATGGAGACGCGGAAACTTGTTGTGTCCCAGTGTTTTGCAGTTGGACGACAAGAGTTTCACACAGTACCAAAGAGCGAGGCACTGAGTTGGCATGAACAATGGAGAGCACAATGGGGCTCGAGATGTGCTTGTTACCTCAGGTGCTGTGTGATTGTCGACAAGGAGTGAAATGGACCAATTTGTGACCGCCCTTTCAATTTAAGACGTTCAAAACAGACGGAATTTGCATTCGTAATACCAGAGCATCGAAACTACTTGGAACTCTTGTGTATATGAACGTGTCCGCGCCTTTGTATTCTGGTACCTTCGCCGCTACAAACCAACCAACCATCGAGTCCGTGCACATCAGAGTCGCAAAGAATGGAGAATAGCCAGGCTTGGTCGTGTGTGTAGCTGTAGCTCAGTTGGCAGATCGTTCGCTTAGCGTGTGAACGGTCTCGGGTTCAAGCCCCGGCTCCTCCATGTTTTGTGGTCAGTGCATGGTAAGTGTTGGTCGCGGCGAACATAAACGCACGCAAGAAGTTGAAAAACCAGCGTCACAGACTGATATGATGTATACTGTCATAAGGAGAGCAAGATGTAAGTGTGGGGACCGGCTGTTATCGTGGTGTCATCGAGTGCAGATCTGTCTTAGGTATCACGGCTTAACGTCATTGAAGTCTAGAGAAGGGACAACACGTTCGTCTTACTCAGAGCGGTGTCTGAACTCTATTTTCGACGTTATGCGTACCACTTTCATTGTGGCCAACTACGATTCGATACAGAATGCACGAAACCTGAAAGACACCCTCACTGATACATAGAGAGTAGTGTTTGTCTGCGGAATAATGGGAGTGCAAGGGTCTGTGACGTTGATACGACTGTATGTGGCACTATTAGTTATCGGGGGGGTGGGCGTAGCTCAGATGGTGGAGCGCTCGCTTAGCGTGCGAGAGGTACTGGGATCGATACCCAGCGCCTCCAGAATTTTTAACACACCTACATGCGCACCTTGCCATGCAAGTGGAATAATTCCCAACCGGCAGAGGTGTGTAGGCAGATACAAGCGAACGATTAGCATCCACAATTGGCGAGCGTGCTTTTATTAGTGCGCAGGAAGCACCCTCCTCCCACACCTACACTTAATTTAGAAACAGTACAAATGTTCCCATAAGATTCTCAAGCCTACGTCGGAAAGATCTGCCTTGCGCCGATTTCACGTAAATCCCACTGCACGTTCCCATTCTTTGCGTCAGTCGGCTGCTACTGGTGTTGCTGGTTGTGACTGCTGATAACAGATGCCGTAGCAATCAATTCATGGAGTGAGTTGTATGTTTTGCGATAGTCTGTCTCTGACAAGGAAGCACAGGTGATATAGGTGCGAACACAGGAAGCTTGCAGCCCCTCGCTGCCTGCAGACACAGAGCAGCCACACTAGAAGAGCGGCCTAAGCCGTAGGCGAAATGTGCTCATTCGCTTTGGCGCGACGTCGAACTGTAAATAAGGCTGTCACTAGCGTGAGCGTTGCGTGAGCGTCGTGTAAAGTCGGAAAAGTCATCTCCATGGGTGATTGCCAAGTTTGGGGAGCGTTTCGTAGTACGATCAGTGCAATGGAGACGCGGAAACTTGTTGTGTCCCAGTGTTTTGCAGTTGGACGACAAGAGTTTTACACAGTAGCAAAGAGCGAGGCACTGAGTTGGCATGAACAATGGAGAGCACAATGGGGCTCGAGATGTGCTTGTTACCTCAGGTGCTGTGTGATTGTCGACAAGGAGTGAAATGGACCAATTTGTGACCGCCCTTTCAATTTAAGACGTTCAAAACAGACGGAATTTGCATTCGTAATACCAGAGCATCGAAACTACTTGGAACTCTTGTGTATATGAACGTGTCCGCGCCTTTGTATTCTGGTACCTTCGCCGCTACAAACCAACCAACCATCGAGTCCGTGCACATCAGAGTCGCAAAGAATGGAGAATAGCCAGGCTTGGTCGTGTGTGTAGCTGTAGCTCAGTTGGCAGATCGTTCGCTTAGCGTGTGAACGGTCTCGGGTTCAAGCCCCGGCTCCTCCATGTTTTGTGGTCAGTGCACGGTAAGTGTTGGTCGCGGCGAACATAAACGCACGCAATAAGTTGAAAAACCAGCGTCACAGACTGGTATGATGTATACTGTCATAAGGAGAGCAAGATGTAAGTGTGGGGACCGGCTGTTATCGTGGTGTCATCGAGTGCAGATCTGTCTTAGGTATCACGGCTTAACGTCATTGAAGTCTAGAGAAGGGACAACACGTTCGTCTTACTCAGAGCGGTGTCTGAACTCTATTTTCGACGTTATGCGTACCACTTTCATTGTGGCCAACTACGATTCGATACAGAATGCACGAAACCTGAAAGACACCCTCACTGATACATAGAGAGTAGTGTTTGTCTGCGGAATAATGGGAGTGCAAGGGTCTGTGACGTTGATACGACTGTATGTGGCACTACTAGTTATCGGGGGGGTGGGCGTAGCTCAGATGGTAGAGCGCTCGCTTAGCGTGCGAGAGGTACTGGGATCGATACCCAGCGCCTCCAGAATTTTTAACACACCTACATGCGCACCTTGCCATGCAAGTGGAACAATTCCCAACCGGCAGAGGTGTGTAGGCAGATACAAGCGAACGATTAGCATCCACAATTGGCGAGCGTGCTTTTATTCGTGCGCAGGAAGCACCCTCCTCCCACACCTACACTTAATTTAGGAACAGTACAAATGTTCCCATAAGATTCTGAAGCCTACGTCGGAAAGATCTGCCTTGCGCCGATTTCACGTAAATCCCACTGCACGTTCCCATTCTTTGCGTCAGTCGGCTGCTACTGGTGTTGCTGGTTGTCACTGCTGATAACAGATGCCGTAGCAATCAATTCATGTAGTGAGTTGTATGTTTTGCGATAGTCTGTCTCTGACAAGGAAGCACAGGTGATATAGGTGCGAACACAGGAAGCTTGCAGCCCCTCGCTGCCTGCAGACACAGAGCAGCCACACTACAAGAGCGGCCTAAGCCGTAGGCGAAATGTGCTCATTCGCTTTGGCGCGACGTCGAACTGTAAATAAGGCTGTCACTAGCGTGAGCGTTGCGTGAGCGTCGTGTAAAGTCGGAAAAGTCATCTGCATGGGTGATTGCCAAGTTTGGGGAGCGTTTCGTAGTACGATCAGTGCAATGGAGACGCGGAAACTTGTTGTGTCCCAGTGTTTTGCAGTTGGACGACAAGAGTTTTACACAGTAGCAAAGGGCGAGGCACTGAGTTGGCATGAACAATGGAGAGCACAATGGGGCTCGAGATGTGCTTGTTACCTAAGGTGCTGTGTGATTGTCGACAAGGAGTGAAATGGACCAATTTGTGACCGCCCTTTCAATTTAAGACGTTCAAAACAGACGGAATTTGCATTCGTAATACCAGAGCATCGAAACTACTTGGAACTCTTGTGTATATGAACGTGTCCGCGCCTTTGTATTCTGGTACCTTCGCCGCTACAAACCAACCAACCATCGTGTCCGTGCACATCAGAGTCGCAAAGAATGGAGAATAGCCAGGCTTGGTCGTGTGTGTAGCTGTAGCTCAGTTGGCAGATCGTTCGCTTAGCGTGTGAACGGTCTCGGGTTCAAGCCCCGGCTCCTCCATGTTTTGTGGTCAGTGCATGGTAAGTGTTGGACGCGGCGAACATAAACGCACGCAAGAAGTTGCAAGACCAGCGTCACAGACTGATATGATGTATACTGTCATAGGGAGAGCAAGATGTAAGTGTGGGGACCGGCTGTTATCGTGGTGTCATCGAGTGCAGATCTGTCTTAGGTATCACGGCTTAACGTCATTGAAGTCTAGAGAAGGGACAACACGTTCGTCTTACTCAGAGTGGTGTCTGAACTCTATTTTCGACGTTATGCGTGCCACTTTCATTGTGGCCAACTACGATTCGATACAGAATGCACGAAACCTGAAAGACACCCTCACTGATACATAGAGAGTAGTGTTTGTCTGCGGAATAATGGGAGTGCAAGGGTCTGTGACGTTGATATGACTGTATGTAGCACTACTAGTTATCGGGGGGGCGGGCGTAGCTCAGATGGTAGAGCGCTCGCTTAGCGTGCGAAAGGTACTGGGATCGATACCCAGCGCCTCCAGAATTTTTAACACACCTACATGCGCACCTTGCCATGCAAGTGGAACAATTCCCAACCGGCAGAGGTGTGTAGGCAGATACAAGCGAACGATTAGCATCCACAATTGGCGAGCGTGCTTTTATTCGTGCGCAGGAAGCACCCTCCTCCCACACCTACACTTAATTTAGGAACAGTACAAATGTTCCCATAAGATTCTGAAGCCTACGTCGGAAAGATCTGCCTTGCGCCGATTTCACGTAAATCCCACTGCACGTTCCCATTCTTTGCGTCAGTCGGCTGCTACTGGTGTTGCTGGTTGTCACTGCTGATAACAGATGCCGTAGCAATCAATTCATGTAGTGAGTTGTATGTTTTGCGATAGTCTGTCTCTGACAAGGAAGCACAGGTGATATAGGTGCGAACACAGGAAGCTTGCAGCCCCTCGCTGCCTGCAGACACAGAGCAGCCACACTACAAGAGCGGCCTAAGCCGTAGGCGAAATGTGCTCATTCGCTTTGGCGCGACGTCGAACTGTAAATAAGGCTGTCACTAGCGTGAGCGTTGCGTGAGCGTCGTGTAAAGTCGGAAAAGTCATCTCCATGGGTGATTGCCAAGTTTGGGGAGCGTTTCGTAGTACGATCAGTGCAATGGAGACGCGGAAACTTGTTGTGTCCCAGTGTTTTGCAGTTGGACGACAAGAGTTTTACACAGTAGCAAAGAGCGAGGCACTGAGTTGGCATGAACAATGGAGAGCACAATGGGGCTCGAGATGTGCTTGTTACCTCAGGTGCTGTGTGATTGTCGACAAGGAGTGAAATGGACCAATTTGTGACCGCCCTTTCAATTTAAGACGTTCAAAACAGACGGAATTTGCATTCGTAATACCAGAGCATCGAAACTACTTGGAACTCTTGTGTATATGAACGTGTCCGCGCCTTTGTATTCTGGTACCTTCGCCGCTACAAACCAACCAACCATCGTGTCCGTGCACATCAGAGTCGCAAAGAATGGAGAATAGCCAAGCTTGGTCGTGTGTGTAGTTGTAGCTCAGTTGGCAGATCGTCCGCTTAGCGTGTGAACGGTCTCGGGTTCAAGCCCCGGCTCCTCCATGTTTTGTGGTCAGTGCATGGTAAGTGTTGGTCGCGGCGAACATAAACGCACGCAAGGAGTTGCAAGATAAGCGTCACAGACTGATATGATGTATACTGTCATAGGGAGAGCAAGATGTAAGTGTGGGGACCGGCTGTTATCGTGGTGTCATCGAGTGCAGATCTGTCTTAGGTATCACGGCTTAACGTCATTGAAGTCTAGAGAAGGGACAACACGTTCGTCTTACTCAGAGTGGTGTCTGAACTCTATTTTCGACGTTATGCGTGCCACTTTCATTGTGGCCAACTACGATTCGATACAGAATGCACGAAACCTGAAAGACACCCTCACTGATACATAGAGAGTAGTGTTTGTCTGCGGAATAATGGGAGTGCAAGGGTCTGTGACGTTGATATGACTGTATGTAGCACTACTAGTTATCGGGGGGGCGGGCGTAGCTCAGATGGTAGAGCGCTCGCTTAGCGTGCGAAAGGTACTGGGATCGATACCCAGCGCCTCCAGAATTTTTAACACACCTACATGCGCACCTTGCCATGCAAGTGGAACAATTCCCAACCGGCAGAGGTGTGTAGGCAGATACAAGCGAACGATTAGCATCCACAATTGGCGAGCGTGCTTTTATTCGTGCGCAGGAAGCACCCTCCTCCCACACCTACACTTAATTTAGAAACAGTACAAATGTTCCCATAAGATTCTCAAGCCTACGTCGGAAAGATCTGCCTTGCGCCGATTTCACGTAAATCCCACTGCACGTTCCCAGTCTTTGCGTGCAGTCGGCTGCTACTGGTGTTGCTGCTTGTGACTGCTGATAACAGATGCCGTAGCAATCAATTCATGGAGTAAGTTGTATGTTTTGCGATAGTCTGTCTCTGACAAGGAAGCACAGGTGATATAGGTGCGAACACAGGAAGCTTGCAGCCCCTCGCTGCCTGCAGACACAGAGCAGCCACACTAGAAGAGCGGCCTAAGCCGTAGGCGAAATGTGCTCATTCGCTTTGGCGCGACGTCGAACTGTAAATAAGGCTGTCACTAGCGTGAGCGTCGTGTAAAGTCGGAAAAGTCATCTGCATGGGTGATTGCCAAGTTTGGGGAGCGTTTCGTAGTACGATCAGTGCAATGGAGACGCGGAAACTTGTTGTGTCCCAGTGTTTTGCAGTTGGACGACAAGAGTTTTACACAGTAGCAAAGAGCGAGGCACTGAGTTGGCATGAACAATGGAGAGCACAATGGGGCTCGAGATGTGCTTGTTACCTCAGGTGCTGTGTGATTGTCGACAAGGAGTGAAATGGACCAATTTGTGACCGCCCTTTCAATTTAAGACGTTCAAAACAGACGGAATTTGCATTCGTAATACCAGAGCATCGAAACTACTTGGAACTCTTGTGTATATGAACGTGTCCGCGCCTTTGTATTCTGGTACCTTCGCCGCTACAAACCAACCAACCATCGTGTCCGTGCACATCAGAGTCGCAAAGAATGGAGAATAGCCAGGCTTGGTCGTGTGTGTAGCTGTAGCTCAGTTGGCAGATCGTTCGCTTAGCGTGTGAACGGTCTCGGGTTCAAGCCCCGGCTCCTCCATGTTCTTGGTTCAAATGGCTCTGAGCACTATGGGACTCAACTGCTGTGGTCATTAGTCCCCTAGGACTTAGAACTACTTAAACCTAACTAACCTAAGGACATCACACACATCCATGCCCGAGGCAGGATTCGAACCTGCGACCGTAGCAGTCGCACGGTTCCGGACTGCGCGCCTAGAACCGCGTCCTCCATGTTCTGTTGTCAGTGCATGGTAAGTGTTGGTCGCGGCGAACATAAACGCACGCAAGAAGTTGCAAAACCAGCGTCACAGACTGATATGATGTATACTGTCATAAGGAGAGCAAGATGTAAGTGTGGGGACCGGCTGTTATCGTGGTGTCATCGAGTGCAGATCTGTCTTAGGTATCACGGCTTAACGTCATTGAAGTCTAGAGAAGGGACAACACGTTCGTCTTACTCAGAGCGGTGTCTGAACTCTATTTTCGACGTTATGCGTGCCACTTTCATTGTGGCCAACTACGATTCGACACAGAATGCACGAAACCTGAAAGACACCCTCACTGATACATAGAGAGAAGTGTTTGTCTGCGGAATAATGGGAGTGCAAGGGTCTGTGACGTTGATACGACTGTATGTAGCACTACTAGTTATCGGGGGGGTGGGCGTAGCTCAGATGGTAGAGCGCTCGCTTAGCGTGCGAGAGGTACTGGGATCGATACCCAGCGCCTCCAGAATTTTTAACACACCTACATGCGCACCTTGCCATGCAAGTGGAATAATTCCCAACCGGCAGAGGTGTGTAGGCAGATACAAGCGAACGATTAGCATCCACAATTGGCGAGCGTGCTTTTATTCGTGCGCAGGAAGCACCCTCCTCCCACACCTACACTTAATTTAGAAACAGTACAAATGTTCCCATAAGATTCTCAAGCCTACGTCGGAAAGATCTGCCTTGCGCCGATTTCACGTAAATCCCACTGCACGTTCCCATTCTTTGCGTGCAGTCGGCTGCTACTGGTGTTGCTGGTTGTGACTGCTGATAACAGATGCCGTAGCAATCAATTCATGGAGTGAGTTGTATGTTTTGCGATAGTCTGTCTCTGACAAGGAAGCACAGGTGATATAGGTGCGAACACAGGAAGCTTGCAGCCCCTCGCTGCCTGCAGACACAGAGCAGCCACACTACAAGAGCGGCCTAAGCCGTAGGCGAAATGTGCTCATTCGCTTTGGCGCGACGTCGAACTGTAAATAAGGCTGTCACTAGCGTGAGCGTCGTGTAAAGTCGGAAAAGTCATCTGCATGGGTGATTGCCAAGTTTGGGGAGCGTTTCGTAGTACGATCAGTGCAATGGAGACGCGGAAACTTGTTGTGTCCCAGTGTTTTGCAGTTGGACGACAAGAGTTTTACACAGTAGCAAAGAGCGAGGCACTGAGTTGGCATGAACAATGGAGAGCACAATGGGGCTCGAGATGTGCTTGTTACCTCAGGTGCTGTGTGATTGTCGACAAGGAGTGAAATGGACCAATTTGTGACCGCCCTTTCAATTTAAGACGTTCAAAACAGTCGGAATTTGCATTCGTAATACCAGAGCATCGAAACTACTTGGAACTCTTGTGTATATGAACGTGTCCGCGCCTTTGTATTCTGGTACCTTCGCCGCTACAAACCAACCAACCATCGTGTCCGTGCACATCAGAGTCGCAAAGAATGGAGAATAGCCAGGCTTGGTCGTGTGTGTAGCTGTAGCTCAGTTGGCAGATCGTTCGCTTAGCGTGTGAACGGTCTCGGGTTCAAGCCCCGGCTCCTCCATGTTTTGTGGTCAGTGCATGGTAAGTGTTGGTCGCGGCGAACATAAACGCACGCAAGAAGTTGCAAGACCAGCGTCACAGACTGATATGATGTATACTGTCATAGGGAGAGCAAGATGTAAGTGTGGGGACCGGCTGTTATCGTGGTGTCATCGAGTGCAGATCTGTCTTAGGTATCACGGCTTAACGTCATTGAAGTCTAGAGAAGGGACAACACGTTCGTCTTACTCAGAGCGGTGTCTGAACTCTATTTTCGACGTTATGCGTGCCACTTTCATTGTGGCCAACTACGATTCGATACAGAATGCACGAAACCTGAAAGACACCCTCACTCATACATAGAGAGTAGTGTTTGTCTGCGGAATAATGGGAGTGCAAGTGTCTGTGACGTTGATATGACTGTATGTAGCACTACTAGTTATCGGGGGGGCGGGCGTAGCTCAGATGGTAGAGCGCTCGGTTAACTTGCGAAAGGTACTGGGATCGATACCCAGCGCCTCCAGAATTTTTAACACACCTACATGCGCACCTTGCCATGCAAGTGGAACAATTCCCAACCGGCAGAGGTGTGTAGGCAGATACAAGCGAACGATTAGCATCCACAATTGGCGAGCGTGCTTTTATTCGTGCGCAGGAAGCATCCTCCTCCCACACCTACACTTAATTTAGAAACAGTACAAATGTTCCCATAAGATTCTCAAGCCTACGTCGGAAAGATCTGCCTTGCGCCGATTTCACGTAAATCCCACTGCACGTTCCCAGTCTTTGCGTGCAGTCGGCTGCTACTGGTGTTGCTGGTTGTGACTGCTGATAACAGATGCCGTAGCACTCAATTCATGGAGTGAGTTGTATGTTTTGCGATAGTCTGTCTCTGACAAGGAAGCACAGGTGATATAGGTGCGAACACAGGAAGCTTGCAGCCCCTCGCTGCCTGCAGACACAGAGCAGCCACACTAGAAGAGCGGCCTAAGCCGTAGGCGAAATGTGCTCATTCGCTTTGGCGCGACGTCGAACTGTAAATAAGGCTGTCACTAGCGTGAGCGTTGCGTGAGCGTCGTGTAGAGTCGGAAAAGTCATCTGCATGGCTGATTGCCAAGTTTGGGGAACGTTTCGTAGTACGATCAGTGCAATGGAGACGCGGAAACTTGTTGTGTCCCAGTGTTTTGCAGTTGGACGACAAGAGTTTTACACAGTAGCAAAGAGCGAGGCACTGAGTTGGCATGAACAATGGAGAGCACAGTGGGGCTCGAGATGTGCTTGTTACCTCAGGTGCTGTGTGATTGTCGACAAGGAGTGAAATGGACCAATTTGTGACCGCCCTTTCAATTTAAGACGTTCAAAACAGACGGAATTTGCATTCGTAATACCAGAGCATCGAAACTGCTTGGAACTCTTGTGTATATGAACGTGTCCGCGCCTTTGTATTCTGGTACCTTCGCCGCTACAAACCAACCAACCATCGTGTCCGTGCACATCAGAGTCGCAAAGAATGGAGAATAGCCAGGCTTGGTCGTGTGTGTAGCTGTAGCTCAGTTGGCAGATCGTTCGCTTAGCGTGTGAACGGTCTCGGGTTCAAGCCCCGGCTCCTCCATGTTTTGTGGTTAGTGCATGGTAAGTGTTGGTCGCGGCGAACATAAACGAACGCAAGAAGTTGCAAAACCAGCGTCACAGACTGATATGATGTATACTGTCATAAGGAGAGCAAGATGTAAGTGTGGGGACCGGCTGTTATCGTGGTGTCATCGAGTGCAGATCTGTCTTAGGTATCACGGCTTAACGTCATTGAAGTCTAGAGAAGGGACAACACGTTCGTCTTACTCAGAGCGGTGTCTGAACTCTATTTTCGACGTTATGCGTGCCACTTTCATTGTGGCCAACTACGATTCGACACAGAATGCACGAAACCTGAAAGACACCCTCACTGATACATAGAGAGTAGTGTTTGTCTGCGGAATAACGGGAGTGCAAGGGTCTGTGACGTTGATACGACTGTATGTAGCACTACTAGTTATCGGGGGTGTGGGCGTAGCTCAGATGGTAGAGCGCTCGCTTAGCGTGCAAGAGGTACTGGGATCGATACCCAGCGCATCCAGAATTTTTAACACACCTACATGCGCACCTTGCCATGCAAGTGGAATAATTCCCAAACGGCAGAGGTGTGTAGGCAGATACAAGCGAACGATTAGCATCCACAATTGGCGAGCGTGCTTTTATTCGTGCGCAGGAAGCACCCTCCTCCCACACCTACACTTAATTTAGAAACAGTACAAATGTTCCCATAAGATTCTCAAGCCTACGTCGGAAAGATCTGCCTTGCGCCGATTTCACGTAAATCCCACTGCACGTTCCCATTTTTTGCGTGCAGTCGGCTGCTACTGGTGTTGCTGGTTGTGACTGCTGATAACAGATGCCGTAGCAATCAATTCATGGAGTGAGTTGTATGTTTTGCGATAGTCTGTCTCTGACAAGGAAGCACAGGTGATATAGGTGCGAACACAGGAAGCTTGCAGCCCCTCGCTGCCTGCAGACACAGAGCAGCCACACTAGAAGAGCGGCCTAAGCCGTAGGCGAAATGTGCTCATTCGCTTTGGCGCGACGTCGAACTGTAAATAAGGCTGTCACTAGCGTGAGCGTCGTGTAAAGTCGGAAAAGTCATCTGCATGGGTGATTGCCAAGTTTGGGGAGCGTTTCGTAGTACGATCAGTGCAATGGAGACGCGGAAACTTGTTGTGTCCCAGTGTTTTGCAGTTGGACGACAAGAGTTTTACACAGTAGCAAAGAGCGAGGCACTGAGTTGGCATGAACAATGGAGAGCACGATGGGGCTCGAGATGTGCTTGTTACCTCAGGTGCTGTGTGATTGTCGACAAGGAGTGAAATGGACCAATTTGTGACCGCCCTTTCAATTTAAGACGTTCAAAACAGACGGAATTTGCATTCGTAATACCAGAGCATCGAAACTACTTGGAACTCTTGTGTATATGAACGTGTCCGCGCCTTTGTATTCTGGTACCTTCGCCGCTACAAACCAACCAACCATCGTGTCCGTGCACATCAGAGTCGCAAAGAATGGAGAATAGCCAGGCTTGGTCGTGTGTGTAGCTGTAGCTCAGTTGGTAGATCGTTCGCTTAGCGTGTGAACGGTCTCGGGTTCAAGCCCCGGCTCCTCCATGTTTTGTGGTCAGTGCATGGTAAGTGTTGGTCGCGGCGAACATAATCTCACGCAAGAAGTTGCAAGACCAGCGTCACAGACTGATATGATGTATACTGTCATAGGGAGAGCAAGATGTAAGTGTGGGGACCGGCTGTTATCGTGGTGTCATCGAGTGCAGATCTGTCTTAGGTATCACGGCTTAACGTCATTGAAGTCTAGAGAAGGGACAACACGTTCGTCTTACTCAGAGCGGTGTCTGAACTCTATTTTCGACGTTATGCGTGCCACTTTCATTGTGGCCAACTACGATTCGATACAGAATGCACGAAACCTTTAAGACACCCTCACTGATACATAGAGAGAAGTGTTTGTCTGCGGAATAATGGGAGTGCAAGGGTCTGTGACGTTGATACGACTGTATGTAGCACTACTAGTTATCGGGGGGGTGGGCGTAGCTCAGATGGTAGAGCGCTCACTTAGCGTGCGAGAGGTACTGGGATCGATACCCAGCGCCTCCAGAATTTTTAACCCACCTACATGCGCACCTTGCCATGCAAGTGGAATAATTCCCAACCGGCAGAGGTGTGTAGGCAGATACAAGCGAACGATTAGCATCCACAATTGGCGAGCGTGCTTTTATTCGTGCGCAGGAAGCACCCTCCTCCCACACCTACACTTAATTTAGAAACAGTACAAATGTTCCCATAAGATTCTCAAGCCTACGTCGGAAAGATCTGCCTTGCGCCGATTTCACGTAAATCCCACTGCACGTTCCCATTCTTTGCGTGCAGTCGGCTGCTACTGGTGTTGCTGGTTGTGACTGCTGATAACAGATGCCGTAGCAATCAATTCATGGAGTGAGTTGTATGTTTTGCGATAGTCTGTCTCTGACAAGGAAGCACAGGTGATATAGGTGCGAACACAGGAAGCTTGCAGCCCCTCGCTGCCTGCAGACACAGAGCAGCCACACTAGAAGAGCGGCCTAAGCCGTAGGCGAAATGTGCTCATTCGCTTTGGCGCGACGTCGAACTGTAAATAAGGCTGTCACTAGCGTGAGCGTCGTGTAAAGTCGGAAAAGTCATCTGCATGGGTGATTGCCAAGTTTGGGGAGCATTTCGTAGTCCGATCAGTGCAATGGAGACGCGGAAACTTGTTGTGTCCCAGTGTTTTGCAGTTGGACGACAAGAGTTTTACACAGTAGCAAAGAGCGAGGCACTGAGTTGGCATGAACAATGGAGAGCACAATGGGGCTCGAGATGTGCTTGTTACCTCAGGTGCTGTGTGATTGTCGACAAGGAGTGAAATGGACCAATTTGTGACCGCCCTTTCAATTTAAGACGTTCAAAACAGACGGAATTTGCATTCGTAACACCAGAGCATCGAAACTACTTGGAACTCTTGTGTATATGAACGTGTCCGCGTCTTTGTATTCTGGTACCTTCGCCGCTACAAACCAACCAACCATCGTGTCCGTGCACATCAGAGTTGCAAAGAATGGAGAATAGCCAGGCTTGGTCGTGTGTGTAGCTGTAGCTCAGTTGGCAGACCGTTCGCTTAGCGTGTGAACGGTCTCGGGTTCAAGCCCCGGCTCCTCCATATTTTGTGGTCAGTGCATGGTAAGTGTTGGTCGCGGCGAACATAAACGCACGCAAGAAGTTGCAAAACCAGCGTCACAGACTGATATGATGTATACTGTCATAGGGAGAGCAAGATGTAAGTGTGGGGACCGGCTGTTATCGTGGTGTCATCGAGTGCAGATCTGTCTTAGGTATCACGGCTTAACGTCATTGAAGTCTAGAGAAGGGACAACACGTTCGTCTTACTCAGAGCGGTGTCTGAACTCTATTTTCGACGTTATGCGTGCCACTTTCATTGTGGCCAACTACGATTCGACACAGAATGCACGAAACCTGAAGACACCCTCACTGATACATAGAGAGTAGTGTTTGTCTGCGGAATAATGGGAGTGCAAGGGTCTGTGACGTTGATACGACTGTATGTAGCACTACTAGTGATCGGAGGGGTGGGCGTAGCTCAGATGGTAGAGCGCTCGCTTAGTGTGCGAGAGGTACTGGGATCGATACCCAGCGCCTCCAGAATTTTTAACACACCTACATGCGCACCATGCCATGCAAGTGGAATAATTCCCAACCGGCAGAGGTGTATAGGCAGATACAAGCGAACGATTAGCATCCACAATTGGCGAGCGTGCTTTTATTCGTGCGCAGGAAGCACCCTCCTCCCACACCTACACTTAATTTAGAAACAGTACAAATGTTCCCGTAAGATTCTCAAGCCTACGTCGGAAAGATCTGCCTTGCGCCGATTTCACGTAAATCCCACTGCACGTTCCCATTCTTTGCGTGCAGTCGGCTGCTACTGGTGTTGCTGGTTGTGACTGCTGATAACAGATGCCGTAGCAATCAATTCATGGAGTGAGTTGTGTGTTTTGCGATAGTCTGTCTCTGACAAGGAAGCACAGGTGATATAGGTGCGAACACAGGAAGCTTGCAGCCCCTCGCTGCCTGCAGACACAGAGCAGCCACACTAGAAGAGCGGCCTAAGCCGTAGGCGAAATGTGCTCATTCGCTTTGGCGCGACGTCGAACTGTAAATAAGGCTGTCACTAGCGTGAGCGTCGTGTAAAGTCGGAAAAGTCATCTGCATGGGTGATTGCCAAGTTTGGGGAGCGTTTCGTAGTACGATCAGTGCAATGGAGACGCGGAAACTTGTTGTGTCCCAGTGTTTTGCAGTTGGACGACAAGAGTTTTACACAGTAGCAAAGAGCGAGGCACTGAGTTGGCATGAACAATGGAGAGCACAATGGGGCTCGAGATGTGCTTGTTACCTCAGGTGCTGTGTGATTGTGGACAAGGAGTGAAATGGACCAATTTGTGACCGCCCTTTCAATTTAAGACGTTCAAAACAGACGGAATTTGCATTCGTAATACCAGAGCATCGAAACTACTTGGAACTCTTGTGTATATGAACGTGTCCGCGCCTTTGTATTCTGGTACCTTCGCCGCTACAAACCAACCAACCATCGTGTCCGTGCACATCAATGTTGCAAAGAATGGAGAATAGCCAGGCTTGGTCGTGTGTGTAGCTGTAGCTCAGTTGGCAGACCGTTCGCTTAGCGTGTGAACGGTCTCGGGTTCAAGCCCCGGCTCCTCCATGTTTTGTGGTCAGTGCATGGTAAGTGTTGGTCGCGGCGAACATAAACGCACGCAAGAAGTTGCAAAACCAGCGTCACATACTGATAGGATGTATACTGTCATAAGGAGAGCAAGATGTAAGTGTGGGGACCGGCTGTTATCGTGGTGTCATCGAGTGCAGATCTGTCTTAGGTATCACGGCTTAACGTCATTGAAGTCTAGAGAAGGGACAACACGTTCGTCTTACTCAGAGCGGTGTCTGAACTCTATTTTCGACGTTATGCGTGCCACTTTCATTGTGGCCAACTACGATTCGATACAGAATGCACGAAACCTTTAAGACACCCTCACTGATACATAGAGAGAAGTGTTTGTCTGCGGAATAATGGGAGTGCAAGGGTCTGTGACGTTGATACGACTGTATGTAGCACTACTAGTTATCGGGGGGTGGGCGTAGCTCAGATGGTAGAGCGCTCGCTTAGCGTGCGAGAGGTACTGGGATCGATACCCAGCGCCTCCAGAATTTTTAACACACCTACATGCGCACCTTGCCATGCAAGTGGAATAATTCCCAACCGGCAGAGGTGTGTAGGCAGATACAAGCGAACGATTAGCATCCACAATTGGCGAGCGTGCTTTTATTCGTGCGCAGGAAGCACCCTCCTCCCACACCTACACTTAATTTAGAAACAGTACAAATGTTCCCATAAGATTCTCAAGCCTACGTCGGAAAGATCTGCCTTGCGCCGATTTCACGTAAATCCCACTGCACGTTCCCATTCTTTGCGTGCAGTCGGCTGCTACTGGTGTTGCTGGTTGTGACTGCTGATAAGAGATGCCGTAGCAATCAATTCATGGAGTGAGTTGTATGTTTTGCGATAGTCTGTCTCTGACAAGGAAGCACAGGTGATATAGGTGCGAACACAGGAAGCTTGCAGCCCCTCGCTGCCTGCAGACACAGAGCAGCCACACTAGAAGAGCGGCCTAAGCCGTAGGCGAAATGTGCTCATTCGCTTTGGCGCGACGTCGAACTGTAAATAAGGCTGTCACTAGCGTGAGCGTCGTGTAAAGTCGGAAAAGTCATCTGCATGGGTGATTGCCAAGTTTGGGGAGCATTTCGTAGTACGATCAGTGCAATGGAGACGCGGAAACTTGTTGTGTCCCAGTGTTTTGCAGTTGGACGACAAGAGTTTTACACAGTAGCAAAGAGCGAGGCACTGAGTTGGCATGAACAATGGAGAGCACAATGGGGCTCGAGATGTGCTTGTTACCTCAGGTGCTGTGTGATTGTCGACAAGGAGTGAAATGGACCAATTTGTGACCGCCCTTTCAATTTAAGACGTTCAAAACAGACGGAATTTGCATTCGTAATACCAGAGCATCGAAACTACTTGGAACTCTTGTGTATATGAACGTGTCCGCGTCTTTGTATTCTGGTACCTTCGCCGCTACAAACCAACCAACCATCGTGTCCGTGCACATCAGAGTTGCAAAGAATGGAGAATAGCCAGGCTTGGTCGTGTGTGTAGCTGTAGCTCAGTTGGCAGACCGTTCGCTTAGCGTGTGAACGGTCTCGGGTTCAAGCCCCGGCTCCTCCATATTTTGTGGTCAGTGCATGGTAAGTGTTGGTCGCGGCGAACATAAACGCACGCAAGAAGTTGAAAAACCAGCGTCACAGACTGATATGATGTATACTGTCATAGGGAGAGCAAGATGTAAGTGTGGGGACCGGCTGTTATCGTGGTGTCATCGAGTGCAGATCTGTCTTAGGTATCACGGCTTAACGTCATTGAAGTCTAGAGAAGGGACAACACGTTCGTCTTACTCAGAGCGGTGTCTGAACTCTATTTTCGACGTTATGCGTGCCACTTTCATTGTGGCCAACTACGATTCGACACAGAATGCACGAAACCTGAAAGACACCCTCACTGATACATAGAGAGTAGTGTTTGTCTGCGGAATAATGGGAGTGCAAGGGTCTGTGACGTTGATACGACTGTATGTAGCACTACTAGTTATCGGAGGGGTGGGCGTAGCTCAGATGGTAGAGCGCTCGCTTAGCGTGCGAGAGGTACTGGGATCGATACCCAGCGCCTCCAGAATTTTTAACACACCTACATGCGCACCATGCCATGCAAGTGGAATAATTCCCAACCGGCAGAGGTGTGTAGGCAGATACAAGCGAACGATTAGCATCCACAATTGGCGAGCGTGCTTTTATTCGTGCGCAGGAAGCACCCTCCTCCCACACCTACACTTAATTTAGAAACAGTACAAATGTTCCCGTAAGATTCTCAAGCCTACGTCGGAAAGATCTGCCTTGCGCCGATTTCACGTAAATCCCACTGCACGTTCCCATTCTTTGCGTGCAGTCGGCTGCTACTGGTGTTGCTGGTTGTGACTGCTGATAACAGATGCCGTAGCAATCAATTCATGGAGTGAGTTGTGTGTTTTGCGATAGTCTGTCTCTGACAAGGAAGCACAGGTGATATAGGTGCGAACACAGGAAGCTTGCAGCCCCTCGCTGCCTGCAGACACAGAGCAGCCACACTAGAAGAGCGGCCTAAGCCGTAGGCGAAATGTGCTCATTCGCTTTGGCGCGACGTCGAACTGTAAATAAGGCTGTCACTAGCGTGAGCGTCGTGTAAAGTCGGAAAAGTCATCTGCATGGGTGATTGCCAAGTTTGGGGAGCGTTTCGTAGTACGATCAGTGCAATGGAGACGCGGAAACTTGTTGTGTCCCAGTGTTTTGCAGTTGGACGACAAGAGTTTTACACAGTAGCAAAGAGCGAGGCACTGAGTTGGCATGAACAATGGAGAGCACAATGGGGCTCGAGATGTGCTTGTTACCTCAGGTGCTGTGTGATTGTCGACAAGGAGTGAAATGGACCAATTTGTGACCGCCCTTTCAATTTAAGACGTTCAAAACAGACGGAATTTGCATTCGTAATACCAGAGCATCGAAACTACTTGGAACTCTTGTGTATATGAACGTGTCCGCGCCTTTGTATTCTGGTACCTTCGCCGCTACAAACCAACCAACCATCGTGTCCGTGCACATCAGTGTTGCAAAGAATGGAGAATAGCCAGGCTTGGTCGTGTGTGTAGCTGTAGCTAAGTTGGCAGACCGTTCGCTTAGCGTGTGAACGGTCTCGGGTTCAAGCCCCGGCTCCTCCATGTTTTGTGGTCAGTGCATGGTAAGTGTTGGTCGCGGCGAACATAAACGCACGCAAGAAGTTGCAAAACCAGCGTCACATACTGATAGGATGTATACTGTCATAAGGAGAGCAAGATGTAAGTGTGGGGACCGGCTGTTATCGTGGTGTCATCGAGTGCAGATCTGTCTTAGGTATCACGGCTTAACGTCATTGAAGTCTAGAGAAGGGACAACACGTTCGTCTTACTCAGAGCGGTGTCTGAACTCTATTTTCGACGTTATGCGTGCCACTTTCATTGTGGCCAACTACGATTCGACACAGAATGCACGAAACCTGAAAGACACCCTCACTGATACATAGAGAGTAGTGTTTGTCTGCGGAATAATGGGAGTGCAAGGGTCTGTGACGTTGATACGACTGTATGTAGCACTACTAGTTATCGGAGGGGTGGGCGTAGCTCAGACGGTAGAGCGCTCGCTTAGCGTGCGAGAGGTACTGGGATCGATACCCAGCGCCTCCAGAATTTTTAACACACCTACATGCGCACCTTGCCATGCAAGTGGAATAATTCCCAACCGGCAGAGGTGTGTAGGCAGATACAAGCGAACGATTAGCATCCACAATTGGCGAGCGTGCTTTTATTCGTGCGCAGGAAGCACCCTCCTCCCACACCTACACTTAATTTAGAAACAGTACAAATGTTCCCATAAGATTCTCAAGCCTACGTCGGAAAGATCTGCCTTGCGCCGATTTCACGTAAATCCCACTGCACGTTCCCATTCTTTGCGTGCAGTCGGCTGCTACTGGTGTTGCTGGTTGTGACTGCTGATAAGAGATGCCGTAGCAATCAATTCATGGAGTGAGTTGTATGTTTTGCGATAGTCTGTCTCTGACAAGGAAGCACAGGTGATATAGGTGCGAACACAGGAAGCTTGCAGCCCCTCGCTGCCTGCAGACACAGAGCAGCCACACTAGAAGAGCGGCCTAAGCCGTAGGCGAAATGTGCTCATTCGCTTTGGCGCGACGTCGAACTGTAAATAAGGCTGTCACTAGCGTGAGCGTCGTGTAAAGTCGGAAAAGTCATCTGCATGGGTGATTGCCAAGTTTGGGGAGCGTTTCGTAGTACGATCAGTGCAATGGAGACGCGGAAACTTGTTGTGTCCCAGTGTTTTGCAGTTGGACGACAAGAGTTTTACACAGTAGCAAAGAGCGAGGCACTGAGTTGGCATGAACAATGGAGAGCACAATGGGGCTCGAGATGTGCTTGTTACCTCAGGTGCTGTGTGATTGTCGACAAGGAGTGAAATGGACCAATTTGTGACCGCCCTTTCAATTTAAGACGTTCAAAACAGACGGAATTTGCATTCGTAATACCAGAGCATCGAAACTACTTGGAACTCTTGTGTATATGAACGTGTCCGCGCCTTTGTATTCTGGTACCTTCGCCGCTACAAACCAACCAACCATCGTGTCCGTGCACATCAGAGTTCCAGAGAATGGAGAATAGCCAGGCTTGGTCGTGTGTGTAGCTGTAGCTCAGTTGGCAGACCGTTCGCTTAGCGTGTGAACGGTCTCGGGTTCAAGCCCCGGCTTCTCCATGTTTTGTGGTCAGTGCATGGTAAGTGTTGGTCGCGGCGAACATAAACGCACGCAAGAAGTTGCAAAACCAGCGTCACAGACTGATATGATGTATACTGTCATAAGGAGAGCAAGATGTAAGTGTGGGGACCGGCTGTTATCGTGGTGTCATCGAGTGCAGATCTGTCTTAGGTATCACGGCTTAACGTCATTGAAGTCTAGAGAAGGGACAACACGTTCGTCTTGCTCAGAGCGGTGTCTGAACTCTATTTTCGACGTTATGCGTGCCACTTTCATTGTGGCCAACTACGATTCGATACAGAATGCACGAAACCTGAAAGACACCCTCACTGATACATAGAGAGTAGTGTTTGTCTGCGGAATAATGGGAGTGCAAGGGTCTGTGACGTTGATACGACTGTATGTAGCACTACTAGTTATCGGGGGGGTGGGCGTAGCTCAGATGGTAGAGCGCTCGCTTAGCGTGTGAGAGGTACTGGGATGGATACCCAGCGCATCCAGAATTTTTAACACACCTACATGCGCACCTTGCCATGCAAGTGGAATAATTCCCAACCGGCAGAGGTGTGTAGGCAGATACAAGCGAACGATTAGCATCCACAATTGGCGAGCGTGCTTTTATTCGTGCGCAGGAAGCACCCTCCTCCCACACGTACACTTAATTTAGAAACAGTACAAATGTTCCCATAAGATTCTCAAGCCTACGTCGGAAAGATCTGCCTTGCGCCGATTTCACGTAAATCCCACTGCACGTTCCCATTCTTTGCGTGCAGTCGGCTGCTACTGGTGTTGCTGGTTGTGACTGCTGATAAGAGATGTCGTAGCAATCAATTCATGGAGTGAGTTGTATGTCTTGCGATAGTCTGTCTCTGACAAGGAAGCACAGGTGATATAGGTGCGAACACAGGAAGCTTGCAGCCCCTCGCTGCCTGCAGACACAGAGCAGCCACACTAGAAGAGCGGCCTAAGCCGTAGGCGAAATGTGCTCATTCGCTTTGGCGCGACGTCGAACTGTAAATAAGGCTGTCACTAGCGTGAGCGTCGTGTAAAGTCGGAAAAGTCATCTGCATGGGTGATTGCCAAGTTTGGGGAGCGTTTCGTAGTACGATCAGTGCAATGGAGACGCGGAAACTTGTTGTGTCCCAGTGTTTTGCAGTTGGACGACAAGAGTTTTACACAGTAGCAAAGAGCGAGGCACTGAGTTGGCATGAACAATGGAGAGCACAATGGGGCTCGAGATGTGCTTGTTACCTCAGGTGCTGTGTGATTGTCGACAAGGAGTGAAATGGACCAATTTGTGACCGCCCTTTCAATTTAAGACGTTCAAAACAGACGGAATTTGCATTCGTAATACCAGAGCATCGAAACTACTTGGAACTCTTGTGTATATGAACGTGTCCGCGCCTTTGTATTCTGGTACCTTCGCCGCTACAAACCAACCAACCATCGTGTCCGTGCACATCAGTGTTGCAAAGAATGGAGAATAGCCAGGCTTGGTCGTGTGTGTAGCTGTAGCTAAGTTGGCAGACCGTTCGCTTAGCGTGTGAACGGTCTCGGGTTCAAGCCCCGGCTCCTCCATGTTTTGTGGTCAGTGCATGGTAAGTGTTGGTCGCGGCGAACATAAACGCACGCAAGAAGTTGCAAAACCAGCGTCACATACTGATAGGATGTATACTGTCATAAGGAGAGCAAGATGTAAGTGTGGGGACCGGCTGTTATCGTGGTGTCATCGAGTGCAGATCTGTCTTAGGTATCACGGCTTAACGTCATTGAAGTCTAGAGAAGGGACAACACGTTCGTCTTACTCAGAGCGGTGTCTGAACTCTATTTTCGACGTTATGCGTGCCACTTTCATTGTGGCCAACTACGATTCGACACAGAATGCACGAAACCTGAAAGACACCCTCACTGATACATAGAGAGTAGTGTTTGTCTGCGGAATAATGGGAGTGCAAGGGTCTGTGACGTTGATACGACTGTATGTAGCACTACTAGTTATCGGAGGGGTGGGCGTAGCTCAGACGGTAGAGCGCTCGCTTAGCGTGCGAGAGGTACTGGGATCGATACCCAGCGCCTCCAGAATTTTTAACACACCTACATGCGCACCTTGCCATGCAAGTGGAATAATTCCCAACCGGCAGAGGTGTGTAGGCAGATACAAGCGAACGATTAGCATCCACAATTGGCGAGCGTGCTTTTATTCGTGCGCAGGAAGCACCCTCCTCCCACACCTACACTTAATTTAGAAACAGTACAAATGTTCCCATAAGATTCTCAAGCCTACGTCGGAAAGATCTGCCTTGCGCCGATTTCACGTAAATCCCACTGCACGTTCCCATTCTTTGCGTGCAGTCGGCTGCTACTGGTGTTGCTGGTTGTGACTGCTGATAAGAGATGCCGTAGCAATCAATTCATGGAGTGAGTTGTATGTTTTGCGATAGTCTGTCTCTGACAAGGAAGCACAGGTGATATAGGTGCGAACACAGGAAGCTTGCAGCCCCTCGCTGCCTGCAGACACAGAGCAGCCACACTAGAAGAGCGGCCTAAGCCGTAGGCGAAATGTGCTCATTCGCTTTGGCGCGACGTCGAACTGTAAATAAGGCTGTCACTAGCGTGAGCGTCGTGTAAAGTCGGAAAAGTCATCTGCATGGGTGATTGCCAAGTTTGGGGAGCGTTTCGTAGTACGATCAGTGCAATGGAGACGCGGAAACTTGTTGTGTCCCAGTGTTTTGCAGTTGGACGACAAGAGTTTTACACAGTAGCAAAGAGCGAGGCACTGAGTTGGCATGAACAATGGAGAGCACAATGGGGCTCGAGATGTGCTTGTTACCTCAGGTGCTGTGTGATTGTCGACAAGGAGTGAAATGGACCAATTTGTGACCGCCCTTTCAATTTAAGACGTTCAAAACAGACGGAATTTGCATTCGTAATACCAGAGCATCGAAACTACTTGGAACTCTTGTGTATATGAACGTGTCCGCGCCTTTGTATTCTGGTACCTTCGCCGCTACAAACCAACCAACCATCGTGTCCGTGCACATCAGAGTTCCAGAGAATGGAGAATAGCCAGGCTTGGTCGTGTGTGTAGCTGTAGCTCAGTTGGCAGACCGTTCGCTTAGCGTGTGAACGGTCTCGGGTTCAAGCCCCGGCTTCTCCATGTTTTGTGGTCAGTGCATGGTAAGTGTTGGTCGCGGCGAACATAAACGCACGCAAGAAGTTGCAAAACCAGCGTCACAGACTGATATGATGTATACTGTCATAAGGAGAGCAAGATGTAAGTGTGGGGACCGGCTGTTATCGTGGTGTCATCGAGTGCAGATCTGTCTTAGGTATCACGGCTTAACGTCATTGAAGTCTAGAGAAGGGACAACACGTTCGTCTTGCTCAGAGCGGTGTCTGAACTCTATTTTCGACGTTATGCGTGCCACTTTCATTGTGGCCAACTACGATTCGATACAGAATGCACGAAACCTGAAAGACACCCTCACTGATACATAGAGAGTAGTGTTTGTCTGCGGAATAATGGGAGTGCAAGGGTCTGTGACGTTGATACGACTGTATGTAGCACTACTAGTTATCGGGGGGGTGGGCGTAGCTCAGATGGTAGAGCGCTCGCTTAGCGTGTGAGAGGTACTGGGATGGATACCCAGCGCATCCAGAATTTTTAACACACCTACATGCGCACCTTGCCATGCAAGTGGAATAATTCCCAACCGGCAGAGGTGTGTAGGCAGATACAAGCGAACGATTAGCATCCACAATTGGCGAGCGTGCTTTTATTCGTGCGCAGGAAGCACCCTCCTCCCACACGTACACTTAATTTAGAAACAGTACAAATGTTCCCATAAGATTCTCAAGCCTACGTCGGAAAGATCTGCCTTGCGCCGATTTCACGTAAATCCCACTGCACGTTCCCATTCTTTGCGTGCAGTCGGCTGCTACTGGTGTTGCTGGTTGTGACTGCTGATAAGAGATGTCGTAGCAATCAATTCATGGAGTGAGTTGTATGTCTTGCGATAGTCTGTCTCTGACAAGGAAGCACAGGTGATATAGGTGCGAACACAGGAAGCTTGCAGCCCCTCGCTGCCTGCAGACACAGAGCAGCCACACTAGAAGAGCGGCCTAAGCCGTAGGCGAAATGTGCTCATTCGCTTTGGCGCGACGTCGAACTGTAAATAAGGCTGTCACTAGCGTGAGCGTTGCGTGAGCGTCGTGTAAAGTCGGAAAAGTCATCTGCATGGGTGATTGCCAAGTTTGGGGAGCGTTTCGTAGTACGATCAGTGCAATGGAGACGTGGAAACTTGTTGTGTCCCAGTGTTTTGCAGTTGGACGACAAGAGTTTTACACAGTAGCAAAGAGCGAGGCACTGAGTTGGCATGAACAATGGAGAGCACAATGGGGCTCGAGATGTGCTTGTTACGTCAGGTGCTGTGTGATTGTCGACAAGGAGTGAAATGGACCAATTTGTGACCGCCCTTTCAATTTAAGACGTTCAAAACAGACGGAATTTGCATTCGTAATACCAGAGCATCGAAACTACTTGGAACTCTTGTGCGTATGAACGTGTCCGCGCCTTTGTATTCTGGTACCTTCGCCGCTACAAACCAACCAACCATCGTGTCCGTGCACATCAGAGTTGCAGAGAATGGAGAATAGCCAGGCTTGGTCGTGTGTGTAGCTGTAGCTCAGTTTGCAGACCGTTCGCTTAGCGTGTGAACGGTCTCGGGTTCAAGCCCCGGCTCCTCCATGTTTTGTGGTCAGTGCATGGTAAGTGTTGGTCGCGGCGAACATAAACGCACGCAAGAAGTTGCAAAACCAGCGTCACAGACTGATATGATGTATACTGTCATAAGGAGAGCAAGATGTAAGTGTGGGGACCGGCTGTTATCGTGGTGTCATCGAGTGCAGATCTGTCTTAGGTATCACGGCTTAACGTCATTGAAGTCTAGAGAAGGGACAACACGTTCGTCTTACTCAGAGCGGTGTCTGAACTCTATTTTCGACGTTATGCGTGCCACTTTCATTGTGGCCAACTACGATTCGATACAGAATGCACGAAACCTGAAAGACACCCTCACTGACACATAGAGAGTAGTGTTTGTCTGCGGAATAATGGGAGTGCAAGGGTCTGTGACGTTGATACGACTGTATGTAGCACTACTAGTTATCTGGGGGGTGGGCGTAGCTCAGATGGTAGAGCGCTCGCTTAGCGTGCGAGAGGTACTGGGATCGATACCCAGCGCCTCCAGAATTTTTAACACACCTACATGCGCACCTTGCCATGCAAGTGGAATAATTCCCAACCGGCAGAGGTGTGTAGGCAGATACAAGCGAACGATTAGCATCCACAATTGGCGAGCGTGCTTTTATTCGTGCGCAGGAAGCACCCTCCTCCCACACCTACACTTAATTTAGAAACAGTACAAATGTTCCCATAAGATTCTCAAGCCTACGTCGGAAAGATCTGCCTTGCGCCGATTTCACGTAAATCCCACTGCACGTTCCCATTCTTTGCGTGCAGTCGGCTGCTACTGGTGTTGCTGGTTGTGACTGCTGATAACAGATGCCGTAGCAAACAATTCATGGAGTGAGTTGTATGTTTTGCGATAGTCTGTCTCTGACAAGGAAGCACAGGTGATATAGGTGCGAACACAGGAAGCTTGCAGCCCCTCGCTGCCTGCAGACACAGAGCAGCCACACTAGAAGAGCGGCCTAAGCCGTAGGCGAAATGTGCTCATTCGCTTTGGCGCGACGTCGAACTGTAAATAAGGCTGTCACTAGCGTGAGCGTTGCGTGAGCGTCGTGTAAAGTCGGAAAAGTCATCTGCATGGGTGATTGCCAAGTTTGGGGAGCGTTTCGTAGTACGATCAGTGCAATGGAGACGCGGAAACTTGTTGTGTCCCAGTGTTTTGCAGTTGGACGACAAGAGTTTTACACAGTAGCAAAGAGCGAGGCACTGAGTTGGCATGAACAATGGAGAGCACAATGGGGCTCGAGATGTGCTTGTTACCTCAGGTGCTGTGTGATTGTCGACAAGGAGTGAAATGGACCAATTTGTGACCGCCCTTTCAATTTAAGACGTTCAAAACAGACGGAATTTGCATTCGTAATACCAGAGCATCGAAACTACTTGGAACTCTTGTGCGTATGAACGTGTCCGCGCCTTTGTATTCTGGTACCTTCGCCGCTACAAACCAACCAACCATCGTGTCCGTGCACATCAGAGTTGCAGAGAATGGAGAATAGCCAGGCTTGGTCGTGTGTGTAGCTGTAGCTCAGTTTGCAGACCGTTCGCTTAGCGTGTGAACGGTCTCGGGTTCAAGCCCCGGCTCCTCCATGTTTTGTGGTCAGTGCATGGTAAGTGTTGGTCGCGGCGAACATAAACGCACGCAAGAAGTTGCAAAACCAGCGTCACAGACTGATATGATGTATACTGTCATAAGGAGAGCAAGATGTAAGTGTGGGGACCGGCTGTTATCGTGGTGTCATCGAGTGCAGATCTGTCTTAGGTATCACGGCTTAACGTCATTGAAGTCTAGAGAAGGGACAACACGTTCGTCTTACTCAGAGCGGTGTCTGAACTCTATTTTCGACGTTATGCGTGCCACTTTCATTGTGGCCAACTACGATTCGATACAGAATGCACGAAACCTGAAAGACACCCTCACTGACACATAGAGAGTAGTGTTTGTCTGCGGAATAATGGGAGTGCAAGGGTCTGTGACGTTGATACGACTGTATGTAGCACTACTAGTTATCCGGGGGGTGGGCGTAGCTCAGATGGTAGAGCGCTCGCTTAGCGTGCGAGAGGTACTGGGATCGATACCCAGCGCCTCCAGAATTTTTAACACACCTACATGCGCACCTTGCCATGCAAGTGGAATAATTCCCAACCGGCAGAGGTGTGTAGGCAGATACAAGCGAACGATTAGCATCCACAATTGGCGAGCGTGCTTTTATTCGTGCGCAGGAAGCACCCTCCTCCCACACCTACACTTAATTTAGAAACAGTACAAATGTTCCCATAAGATTCTCAAGCCTACGTCGGAAAGATCTGCCTTGCGCCGATTTCACGTAAATCCCACTGCACGTTCCCATTCTTTGCGTGCAGTCGGCTGCTACTGGTGTTGCTGGTTGTGACTGCTGATAACAGATGCCGTAGCAAACAATTCATGGAGTGAGTTGTATGTTTTGCGATAGTCTGTCTCTGACAAGGAAGCACAGGTGATATAGGTGCGAACACAGGAAGCTTGCAGCCCCTCGCTGCCTGCAGACACAGAGCAGCCACACTATAAGAGCGGCCTAAGCCGTAGGCGAAATGTGCTCATTCGCTTTGGCGCGACGTCGAACTGTAAATAAGGCTGTCACTAGCGTGAGCGTTGCGTGAGCGTCGTGTAAAGTCGGAAAAGTCATCTGCATGGGTGATTGCCAAGTTTGGGGAGCGTTTCGTAGTACGATCAGTGCAATGGAGACGCGGAAACTTGTTGTGTCCCAGTGTTTTGCAGTTGGACGACAAGAGTTTTACACAGTAGCAAAGAGCGAGGCACTGAGTTGGCATGAACAATGGAGAGCACAATGGGGCTCGAGATGTGCTTGTTACCTCAGGTGCTGTGTGATTGTCGACAAGGAGTGAAATGGACCAATTTGTGACCGCCCTTTCAATTTAAGACGTTCAAAACAGACGGAATTTGCATTCGTAATACCAGAGCATCGAAACTACTTGGAACTCTTGTGCGTATGAACGTGTCCGCGCCTTTGTATTCTGGTACCTTCGCCGCTACAAACCAACCAACCATCGTGTCCGTGCACATCAGAGTTGCAGAGAATGGAGAATAGCCAGGCTTGGTCGTGTGTGTAGCTGTAGCTCAGTTTGCAGACCGTTCGCTTAGCGTGTGAACGGTCTCGGGTTCAAGCCCCGGCTCCTCCATGTTTTGTGGTCAGTGCATGGTAAGTGTTGGTCGCGGCGAACATAAACGCACGCAAGAAGTTGCAAAACCAGCGTCACAGACTGATATGATGTATACTGTCATAAGGAGAGCAAGATGTAAGTGTGGGGACCGGCTGTTATCGTGGTGTCATCGAGTGCAGATCTGTCTTAGGTATCACGGCTTAACGTCATTGAAGTCTAGAGAAGGGACAACACGTTCGTCTTACTCAGAGCGGTGTCTGAACTCTATTTTCGACGTTATGCGTGCCACTTTCATTGTGGCCAACTACGATTCGATACAGAATGCACGAAACCTGAAAGACACCCTCACTGACACATAGAGAGTAGTGTTTGTCTGCGGAATAATGGGAGTGCAAGGGTCTGTGACGTTGATACGACTGTATGTAGCACTACTAGTTATCCGGGGGGTGGGCGTAGCTCAGATGGTAGAGCGCTCGCTTAGCGTGCGAGAGGTACTGGGATCGATACCCAGCGCCTCCAGAATTTTTAACACACCTACATGCGCACCTTGCCATGCAAGTGGAATAATTCCCAACCGGCAGAGGTGTGTAGGCAGATACAAGCGAACGATTAGCATCCACAATTGGCGAGCGTGCTTTTATTCGTGCGCAGGAAGCACCCTCCTCCCACACCTACACTTAATTTAGAAACAGTACAAATGTTCCCATAAGATTCTCAAGCCTACGTCGGAAAGATCTGCCTTGCGCCGATTTCACGTAAATCCCACTGCACGTTCCCATTCTTTGCGTGCAGTCGGCTGCTACTGGTGTTGCTGGTTGTGACTGCTGATAACAGATGCCGTAGCAAACAATTCATGGAGTGAGTTGTATGTTTTGCGATAGTCTGTCTCTGACAAGGAAGCACAGGTGATATAGGTGCGAACACAGGAAGCTTGCAGCCCCTCGCTGCCTGCAGACACAGAGCAGCCACACTAGAAGAGCGGCCTAAGCCGTAGGCGAAATGTGCTCATTCGCTTTGGCGCGACGTCGAACTGTAAATAAGGCTGTCACTAGCGTGAGCGTTGCGTGAGCGTCGTGTAAAGTCGGAAAAGTCATCTGCATGGGTGATTGCCAAGTTTGGGGAGCGTTTCGTAGTACGATCAGTGCAATGGAGACGCGGAAACTTGTTGTGTCCCAGTGTTTTGCAGTTGGACGACAAGAGTTTTACACAGTAGCAAAGAGCGAGGCACTGAGTTGGCATGAACAATGGAGAGCACAATGGGGCTCGAGATGTGCTTGTTACCTCAGGTGCTGTGTGATTGTCGACAAGGAGTGAAATGGACCAATTTGTGACCGCCCTTTCAATTTAAGACGTTCAAAACAGACGGAATTTGCATTCGTAATACCAGAGCATCGAAACTACTTGGAACTCTTGTGCGTATGAACGTGTCCGCGCCTTTGTATTCTGGTACCTTCGCCGCTACAAACCAACCAACCATCGTGTCCGTGCACATCAGAGTTGCAGAGAATGGAGAATAGCCAGGCTTGGTCGTGTGTGTAGCTGTAGCTCAGTTTGCAGACCGTTCGCTTAGCGTGTGAACGGTCTCGGGTTCAAGCCCCGGCTCCTCCATGTTTTGTGGTCAGTGCATGGTAAGTGTTGGTCGCGGCGAACATAAACGCACGCAAGAAGTTGCAAAACCAGCGTCACAGACTGATATGATGTATACTGTCATAAGGAGAGCAAGATGTAAGTGTGGGGACCGGCTGTTATCGTGGTGTCATCGAGTGCAGATCTGTCTTAGGTATCACGGCTTAACGTCATTGAAGTCTAGAGAAGGGACAACACGTTCGTCTTACTCAGAGCGGTGTCTGAACTCTATTTTCGACGTTATGCGTGCCACTTTCATTGTGGCCAACTACGATTCGATACAGAATGCACGAAACCTGAAAGACACCCTCACTGATACATAGAGAGTAGTGTTTGTCTGCGGAATAATGGCAGTGCAAGGGTCTGTAACGTTGATACGACTGTATGTAGCACTACTAGTTATCGGGGGGGTGGGCGTAGCTCAGATGGTAGAGCGCTCGCTTAGCGTGCGAGAGGTACTGGGATCGATACCCAGCGCCTCCAGAATTTTTAACCCACCTACATGCGCACCTTGCCATGCAAGTGGAATAATTCCCAACCGGCAGAGGTGTGTAGGCAGATACAAGCGAACGATTAGCATCCACAATTGGCGAGCGTGCTTTTATTCGTGCGCAGGAAGCACCCTCCTCCCACACCTACACTTAATTTAGAAACAGTACAAATGTTCCCATAAGATTCTCAAGCCTACGTCGGAAAGATCTGCCTTGCGCCGATTTCACGTAAATCCCACTGCACGTTCCCATTTTTTGCGTGCAGTCGGCTGCTACTGGTGTTGCTGGTTGTGACTGCTGATAACAGATGCCGTAGCAATCAATTCATGGAGTGAGTTGTATGTTTTGCGATAGTCTGTCTCTGACAAGGAAGCACAGGTGATATAGGTGCGAACACAGGAAGCTTGCAGCCCCTCGCTGCCTGCAGACACAGAGTAGCCACACTAGAAGAGCGGCCTAAGCCGTAGGCGAAATGTGCTCATTCGCTTTGGCGCGACGTCGAACTGTAAATAAGGCTGTCACTAGCGTGAGCGTCGTGTAAAGTCGGAAAAGTCATCTGCATGGGTGATTGCCAAGTTTGGGGAGCGTTTCGTAGTACGATCAGTGCAATGGAGACGCGGAAACTTGTTGTGTCCCAGTGTTTTGCAGTTGGACGACAAGAGTTTTACACAGTAGCAAAGAGCGAGGCACTGAGTTGGCATGAACAATGGAGAGCACAATGGGGCTCGAGATGTGCTTGTTACCTCAGGTGCTGTGTGATTGTCGACAAGGAGTGAAATGGACCAATTTGTGACCGCCCTTTCAATTTAAGACGTTCAAAACAGACGGAATTTGCATTCGTAATACCAGAGCATCGAAACTACTTGGAACTCTTGTGTATATGAACGTGTCCGCGCCTTTGTATTCTGGTACCTTCGCCGCTACAAACCAACCAACCATCGTGTCCGTGCACATCAGAGTTGCAGAGAATGCAGAATAGCCAGGCTTGGTCGTGTGTGTAGCTGTAGCTCAGTTGGCAGACCGTTCGCTTAGTGTGTGAACGGTCTCGGGTTCAAGCCCCGGCTCCTCCATGTTTTGTGGTCAGTGCATGGTAAGTGTTGTTCGCGGCGAACATAAACGCACGCAAGAAGTTGCAAAACCAGCGTCACAGACTGATATGATGTATACTGTCATAAGGAGAGCAAGATGTAAGTGTGGGGACCGGCTGTTATCGTGGTGTCATCGAGTGCAGATCTGTCTTAGGTATCACGGCTTAACGTCATTGAAGTCTAGAGAAGGGACAACACGTTCGTCTTACTCAGAGCGGTGTCTGAACTCTATTTTCGACGTTATGCGTGCCACTTTCATTGTGGCCAACTACGATTCGATACAGAATGCACGAAACCTGAAAGACACCCTCACTGATACATAGAGAGTAGTGTTTGTCTGCGGAATAATGGGAGTGCAAGGGTCTGTGACGTTGATACGACTGTATGTAGCACTACGAGTTATCCGGGGGGTGGGCGTAGCTCAGATGGTAGAGCGCTCGCTTAGCGTGCGAGAGGTACTGGGATCGATACCCAGCGCCTCCAGAATTTTTAACCCACCTACATGCGCACCTTGCCATGCAAGTGGAACAATTCCCAACCGGCAGAGGTGTGTAGGCAGATACAAGCGAACGATTAGCATCCACAATTGGCGAGCGTGCTTTTATTCGTGCGCAGGAAGCACCCTCCTCCCACACCTACACTTAATTTAGAAACAGTTCAAATGTTCCCATAAGATTCTCAAGCCTACGTCGGAAAGATCTGCCTTGCGCCGATTTCACGTAAATCCCACTGCACGTTCCCATTCTTTGCGTGCAGTCGGCTTCTACTGGTGTTGCTGGTTGTGACTGCTGATAACAGATGCCGTAGCAATCAATTCATGGAGTGAGTTGTATGTTTTGCGATAGTCTGTCTCTGACAAGGAAGCACAGGTGATATAGGTGCGAACACAGGAAGCTTGCAGCCCCTCGCTGCCTGCAGACACAGAGCAGCCACACTAGAAGAGCGGCCTAAGCCGTAGGCGAAATGTGCTCATTCGCTTTGGCGCGACGTCGAACTGTAAATAAGGCTGTCACTAGCGTGAGCGTCGTGTAAAGTCGGAAAAG
Source organism: Schistocerca gregaria (assembly GCF_023897955.1). Taxonomy (NCBI): domain Eukaryota; kingdom Metazoa; phylum Arthropoda; class Insecta; order Orthoptera; family Acrididae; genus Schistocerca; species Schistocerca gregaria. The sequence continues at coordinate 5,309,670 of NC_064930.1, read as the reverse complement.
TCATCTGCATGGGTGATTGCCAAGATTGGGGAGCGTTTCGTAGTACGATCAGTGCAATGGAGACGCGGAAACTTGTTGTGTCCCAGTGTTTTGCAGTTGGACGACAAGAGTTTTACACAGTAGCAAAGAGCGAGGAACTGAGTTGGCATGAACAATGGAGAGCACAATGGGGCTCGAGATGTGCTTGTTACCTCAGGTGCTGTGTGATTGTCGACAAGGAGTGAAATGGACCAATTTGTGACCGCCCTTTCAATTTAAGACGTTCAAAACAGCCGGAATTTGCATTCGTAATACCAGAGCATCGAAACTACTTGGAACTCTTGTGTATATGAACGTGTCCGCGCCTTTGTATTCTGGTACCTTCGCCGCTACAAACCAACCAACCATCGTGTCCGTGCACATCAGAGTTGCAGAGAATGGAGAATAGCCAGGCTTGGTCGTGTGTGTAGCTGTAGCTCAGTTTGCAGACCGTTCGCTTAGTGTGTGAACGGTCTCGGGTTCAAGCCCCGGCTTCTCCATGTTTTGTGGTCAGTGCATGGTAAGTGTTGGTCGCGGGGAACATAAACGCACGCAAGAAGTTGCAAAACCAGCGTCACAGACTGATATGATGTATACTGTCATAAGGAGAGCAAGATGTAAGTGTGGGGACCGGCTGTTATCGTGGTGTCATCGAGTGCAGATCTGTCTTAGGTATCACGGCTTAACGTCATTGAAGTCTAGAGAAGGGACAACACGTTCGTCTTACTCAGAGCGGTGTCTGAACTCTATTTTCGACGTTATGCGTGCCACTTTCATTGTGGCCAACTACGATTCGATACAGAATGCACGAAACCTGAAAGACACCCTCACTGATACATAGAGAGTAGTGTTTGTCTGCGGAATAATGGGAGTGCAAGGGTCTGTGACGTCGATACGACTGTATGTAGCACTACTAGATATCCGGGGGGTGGGCGTAGCTCAGATGGTAGAGCGCTCGCTTAGCGTGCGAGAGGTACTGGGATCGATACCCAGCGCCTCCAGAATTTTTAACCCACCTACATGCGCACCTTGCCATGCAAGTGGAATAATTCCCAACCGGCAGAGGTGTGTAGGCGGATACAAGCGAACGATTAGCATCCACAATTGGCGAGCGTGCTTTTATTCGTGCGCAGGAAGCACCCTCCTCCCACACGTACACTTAATTTAGAAACAGTACAAATGTTCCCATAAGATTCTCAAGCCTACGTCGGAAAGATCTGCCTTGCGCCGATTTCACGTAAATCCCACTGCACGTTCCCATTCTTTGCGTGCAGTCGGCTGCTACTGGTGTTGCTGGTTGTGACTGCTGATAAGAGATGCCGTAGCAATCAATTCATGGAGTGAGTTGTATGTTTTGCGATAGTCTGTCTCTGACAAGGAAGCACAGGTGATATAGGTGCGAACACAGGAAGCTTGCAGCCCCTCGCTGCCTGCAGACACAGAGCAGCCACACTAGAAGAGCGGCCTAAGCCGTAGGCGAAATGTGCTCATTCGCTTTGGCGCGACGTCGAACTGTAAATAAGGCTGTCACTAGCGTGAGCGTTGCGTGAGCGTCGTGTAAAGTCGGAAAAGTCATCTGCATGGGTGATTGCCAAGTTTGGGGAGCGTTTCGTAGTACGATCAGTGCAATGGAGACGCGGAAACTTGTTGTGTCCCAGTGTTTTGCAGTTGGACGACAAGAGTTTTACACAGTAGCAAAGAGCGAGGCACTGAGTTGGCATGAACAATGGAGAGCACAATGGGGCTCGAGATGTGCTTGTTACCTCAGGTGCTGTGTGATTGTCGACAAGGAGTGAAATGGACCAATTTGTGACCGCCCTTTCAATTTAAGACGTTCAAAACAGACGGAATTTGCATTCGTAATACCAGAGCATCGAAACTACTTGGAACTCTTGTGTATATGAACGTGTCCGCGCCTTTGTATTCTGGTACCTTCGCCGCTACAAACCAACCAACCATCGTGTCCGTGCACATCAGAGTTCCAGAGAATGGAGAATAGCCAGGCTTGGTCGTGTGTGTAGCTGTAGCTCAGTTTGCAGACCGTTCGCTTAGCGTGTGAACGGTCTCGGGTTCAAGCCCCGGCTCCTCCATGTTTTGTGGTCAGTGCATGGTAAGTGTTGGTCGCGGCGAACATAAACGCACGCAAGAAGTTGCAAAACCAGCGTCACAGACTGATATGATGTATACTGTCATAAGGAGAGCAAGATGTAAGTTTGGGGACCGGCTGTTATCGTGGTGTCATCGAGTGCAGATCTGTCTTAGGTATCACGGCTTAACGTCATTGAAGTCTAGAGAAGGGACAACACGTTCGTCTTACTCAGAGCGGTGTCTGAACTCTATTTTCGACGTTATGCGTGCCACTTTCATTGTGGGCAACTACGATTCGATACAGAATGCACGAAACCTGAAAGACACCCTCACTGATACATAGAGAGTAGTGTTTGTCTGCGGAATAATGGGAGTGCAAGGGTCTGTGACGTCGATACGACTGTATGTAGCACTACTAGATATCCGGGGGGTGGGCGTAGCTCAGATGGTAGAGCGCTCGCTTAGCGTGCGAGAGGTACTGGGATCGATACCCAGCGCCTCCAGAATTTTTAACACACCTACATGCGCACCTTGCCATGCAAGTGGAATAATTCCCAACCGGCAGAGGTGTGTAGGCAGATACAAGCGAACGATTAGCATCCACAATTGGCGAGCGTGCTTTTATTCGTGCGCAGGAAGCACCCTCCTCCCACACCTACACTTAATTTAGAAACAGTACAAATGTTCCCATAAGATTCTCAAGCCTACGTCGGAAAGATCTGCCTTGCGCCGATTTCACGTAAATCCCACTGCACGTTCCCATTCTTTGCGTGCAGTCGGCTGCTACTGGTGTAGCTGGTTGTGACTGCTGATAACAGATGCCGTAGCAATCAATTCATGGAGTGAGTTGTATGTTTTGCGATAGTCTGTCTCTGACAAGGAAGCACAGGTGATATAGGTGCGAACACAGGAAGCTTGCAGCCCCTCGCTGCCTGCAGACACAGAGCAGCCACACTAGAAGAGCGGCCTAAGCCGTAGGCGAAATGTGCTCATTCGCTTTGGCGCGACGTCGAACTGTAAATAAGGCTGTCACTAGCTTGAGCGTCGTGTAAAGTCGGAAAAGTCATCTGCATGGGTGATTGCCAAGTTTGGGGAGCGTTTCGTAGTATGATCAGTGCAATGGAGACGCGGAAACTTGTTGTGTCCCAGTGTTTTGCAGTTGGACGACAAGAGTTTTACACAGTAGCAAAGAGCGAGGCACTGAGTTGGCATGAACAATGGAGAGCACAATGGGGCTCGAGATGTGCTTGTTACCTCAGGTGCTGTGTGATTGTCGACAAGGAGTGAAATGGACCAATTTGTTACCGCCCTTTCAATTTAAGACGTTCAAAACAGACGGAATTTGCATTCGTAATACCAGAGCATCGAAACTACTTGGAACTCTTGTGTATATGAACGTGTCCGCGCCTTTGTATTCTGGTACCTTCGCCGCTACAAACCAACCAACCATCGTGTCCGTGCACATCAGAGTTGCAGAGAATGGAGAATAGCCAGGCTTGGTCGTGTGTGTAGCTGTAGCTCAGTTGGCAGACCGTTCGCTTAGTGTATGAACGGTCTCGGGTTCAAGCCCCGGCTCCTCCATGTTTTGTGGTCAGTGCATGGTAAGTGTTGGTCGCGGCGAACATAAACGCACGCAAGAAGTTGCAAAACCAGCGTCACAGACTGATATGATGTATACTGTCATAAGGAGAGCAAGATGTAAGTGTGGGGACTGGCTGTTATCGTGGTGTCATCGAGTGCAGATCTGTCTTAGGTATCACGGCTTAACGTCATTGAAGTCTAGAGAAGGGACAACACGTTCGTCTTACTCAGAGCGGTGTCTGAACTCTATTTTCGACGTTATGCGTGCCACTTTCATTGTGGCCAACTACGATTCGATACAGAATGCACGAAACCTGAAAGACAACCTCACTGATACATAGAGAGTAGTGTTTGTCTGCGGAATAATGGGAGTGCAAGGGTCTGTGACGTTGATACGACTGTATGTAGCACTACTAGTTATCGGGGGGGTGGGCGTAGCTCAGATGGTAGAGCGCTCGCTTAGCGTGCGAGAGGTGCTGGGATCGATACCCAGCGCCTCCAGAATTTTTAACACACCTACATGCGAATAATTCCCAACCGGCAGAGGTGTGTAGGCAGATACAAGCGAACGATTAGCATCCACAATTGGCGAGCGTGCTTTTATTCGTGCGCAGGAAGCACCCTCCTCCCACACCTACACTTAATTTAGAAACAGTACAAATGTTCCCATAAGATTCTCAAGCCTACGTCGGAAAGATCTGCCTTGCGCCGATTTCACGTAAATCCCACTGCACGTTCCCATTCTTTGCGTGCAGTCGGCTGCTACTGGTGTTGCTGGTTGTGACTGCTGATAACAGATGCCGTAGCAATCAATTCATGGAGTGAGTTGTATGTTTTGCGATAGTCTGTCTCTGACAAGGAAGCACAGGTGATATAGGTGCGAACACCGGAAGCTTGCAGCCCCTCGCTGCCTGCAGACACAGAGCAGCCACACTAGAAGAGCGGCCTAAGCCGTAGGCGAAATGTGCTCATTCGCTTTGGCGCGACGTCGAACTGTAAATAAGCCTGTCACTAGCGTGAGCGTCGTGAAAAGTCGGAAAAGTCATCTGCATGGGTGATTTCCAAGTTTGGGGAGCGTTTCGTAGTACGATCAGTGCAATGGAGACGCGGAAACTTGTTGTGTCCCAGTGTTTTGCAGTTGGACGACAAGAGTTTTACACAGTAGCAAAGAGCGAGGCACTGAGTTGGCATGAATAATGGAGAGCACAATGGGGCTCGAGATGTGCTTGTTACCTCAGGTGCTGTGTGATTGTCGACAAGGAGTGAAATGGACCAATTTGTGACCGCCCTTTCAATTTAAGACGTTCAAAACAGCCGGAATTTGCATTCGTAATACCAGAGCATCGAAACTACTTGGAACTCTTGTGTATATGAACGTGTCCGCGCCTTTGTATTCTGGTACCTTCGCCGCTACAAACCAACCAACCATCGTGTCCGTGCACATCAGAGTTGCAGAGAATGGAGAATAGCCAGGCTTGGTCGTGTGTGAAGCTGTAGCTCAGTTGGCAGACCGTTCGCTTAGCGTGTGAACGGTCTCGGGTTCAAGCCCCGGCTCCTCCATGTTTTGTGGTCAGTGCATGGTAAGTGTTGGTCGCGGCGAACATAAACGCACGCAAGAAGTTGCAAAACCAGCGTCACAGACTGATATGATGTATACTGTCATGAGGAGAGCAAGATGTAAGTGTGGGGACCGGCTGTTATCGTGGTGTCATCGAGTGCAGATCTGTCGTAGGTATCACGGCTTAACGTCATTGAAGTCTAGAGAAGGGACAACACGTTCGTCTTACTCAGAGCGGTGTCTGAACTCTATTTTCGACGTTATGCGTGCCACTTTCATTGTGGCCAACTACGATTCGATACAGAATGCACGAAACCTGAAAGACACCCTCACTGATACATAGAGAGTAGTGTTTGTCTGCGGAATAATGGGAGTGCAAGGGTCTGTGACGTTGATATGACTGTATGTAGCACTAGAAGCTCCGGGGAGGTGGGCGTAGCTCAGATGGTAGAGCGCTCGCTTAGCGTGCGAGAGGTACTGGGATCGATACCCAGCGCGTCCAGAGTTTTTAACACACCTACATGCGCACCTTGCCATGCAAGTGGAATAATTCCCAACCGGCAGAGGTGTGTAGGCAGATACAAGCGAACGATTAGCATCCACAATTGGCGAGCGTGCTTTTATTCGTGCGCAGGAAGCACGCTCCTCCCACACCTACACTTAATTTAGAAACAGTACAAATGTTCCCATAAGATTCTCAAGCCTACGTCGGAAAGATCTGCCTTGCGCCGATTTCACGTAAATCCCACTGCACGTTCCCATTCTTTGCGTGCAGTCGGCTGCTACTGGTGTTGCCGGTTGTGACTGCTGATAACAGATGCCGTAGCAATCAATTCATGGAGTGAGTTGTATGTTTTGCGATAGTCTGTCTCTGACAAGGAAGCACAGGTGATATAGGTGCGAACACAGGAAGCTTGCAGCCCCTCGCTGCCTGCAGACACAGAGCAGCCACACTAGAAGAGCGGCCTAAGCCGTAGGCGAAATGTGCTCATTCGCTTTGGCGCGACGTCGAACTGTAAATAAGGCTGTCACTAGCGTGAGCGTCGTGTAAAGTCGGAAAAGTCATCTGCATGGGTGATTGCCAAGATTGGGGAGCGTTTCGTAGTACGATCAGTGCAATGGAGACGCGGAAACTTGTTGTGTCCCAGTGTTTTGCAGTTGGACGACAAGAGTTTTACACAGTAGCAAAGAGCGAGGCACTGAGTTGGCATGAACAATGGAGAGCACAATGGGGCTCGAGATGTGCTTGTTACCTCAGGTGCTGTGTGATTGTCGACAAGGAGTGAAATGGACCAATTTGTGACCGCCCTCTCAATTTAAGACGTTCAAAACAGACGGAATTTGCATTCGTAATACCAGAGCATCGAAACTACTTGGAACTCTTGTGTATATGAACGTGTCCGCGCCTTTGTATTCTGGTACCTTCGCCGCTACAAACCAACCAACCATCGTGTCCGTGCTCATCAGAGTCGCAAAGAATGGAGAATGGCCAGGCTTGGTCGCGTGTGTAGCTGTAGCTCAGTTGGCAGATCGTTCGCTTAGCGTGTGACGGGCTCGGGTCCAAGCCCCGGCTCCTCCATGTTTTGTGGTCAGTGCATGGTAAGTGTTGGTCGCGGCGAACATAAACGCACGCAAGAAGTTGCAAAACCAGCGTCACAGACTGATATGATGTATACTGTCATAAGGAGAGCAAGATGTAAGTGTGGGGACCGGCTGTTATCGTGGTGTCATCGAGTGCAGATCTGTCTTAGGTATCACGGCTTAACGTCATTGAAGTCTAGAGAAGGGACAACACGTTCGTCTTACTCAGAGCGGTGTCTGAACTCTATTTTCGACGTTATGCGTGCCACTTTCATTGTGGCAAACTACGATTCGATACAGAATGCACGAAACCTGAAAGACAACCTCACTGATACATAGAGAGTAGTGTTTGTCTGCGGAATAATGGGAGTGCAAGGGTCTGTGACGTTGACACGACTGTATGTAGCACTACTAGTTATCGGGGGGGTGCGCGTAGCTCAGATGGTAGACCGCTCGCTTAGCGTGCGAGAGGTACTGGGATCGATACCCAGCGCCTCCAGAATTTTTAACACACCTACATGCGCACCTTGCCATGCAAGTGGAATAATTCCCAACCGGCAGAGGTGTGTAGGCAGATACAAGCGAACGATTAGCATCCACAATTGGCGAGCGTGCTTTTATTCGTGCGCAGGAAGCACCCTCCTCCCACACCTACACTTAATTTAGAAACAGTACAAATGTTCCCATAAGATTCTCAAGCCTACGTCGGAAAGATCTGCATTGCGCCGATTTCACGTAAATCCCACTGCACGTTCCCATTCTTTGCGTGCAGTCGGCTGCTACTGGTGTTGCTGGTTGTGACTGCTGATAACAGATGCCGTAGCAATAAATTCATGGAGTGAGTTGTATGTTTTGCGATAGTCTGTCTCTGACAAGGAAGCACAGGTGATATAGGTGCGAACACCGGAAGCTTGCAGCCCCTCGCTGCCTGCAGACACAGAGCAGCCACACTAGAAGAGCGGCCTAAGCCGTAGGCGAAATGTGCTCATTCGCTTTGGCGCGACGTCGAACTGTAAATAAGGCTGTCACTAGCGTGAGCGTCGTGTAAAGTCGGAAAAGTCATCTGCATGGGTGATTGCCAAGTTTGGGGAGCGTTTCGTAGTACGATCAGTGCAATGGAGACGCGGAAACTTGTTGTGTCCCAGTGTTTTGCAGTTGGACGACAAGAGTTTTACACAGTAGCAAAGAGCGAGGCACTGAGTTGGCATGAACAATGGAGAGCACAATGGGGCTCGAGATGTGCTTGTTACCTCAGGTGCTGTGTGATTGTCGACAAGGTGTGAAATGGACCAATTTGTGACCGCCCTTTCAATTTAAGACGTTCAAAACAGACGGAATTTGCATTCGTAATACCAGAGCATCGAAACTACTTGGAACTCTTGTGTATATGAACGTGTCCGCGCCTTTGTATTCTGGTACCTTCGCCGCTACAAACCAACCAACCATCGTGTCCGTGCACATCAGAGTTGCAGAGAATGGAGAATAGCCAGGCTTGGTCGTGTGTGAAGCTGTAGCTCAGTTGGCAGACCGTTCGCTTAGCGTGTGAACGGTCTCGGGTTCAAGCCCCGGCTCCTCCATGTTTTGTGGTCAGTGCATGGTAAGTGTTGGTCGCGGCGAACATAAACGCACGCAAGAAGTTGCAAAACCAGCGTCACAGACTGATATGATGTATACTGTCATGAGGAGAGCAAGATGTAAGTGTGGGGACCGGCTGTTATCGTGGTGTCATCGAGTGCAGATCTGTCTTAGGTATCACGGCTTAACGTCATTGAAGTCTAGAGAAGGGACAACACGTTCGTCTTACTCAGAGCGGTGTCTGAACTCTATTTTCGACGTTATGCGTGCCACTTTCATTGTGGCCAACTACGATTCGATACAGAATGCACGAAACCTGAAAGACACCCACACTGATACATAGAGAGTAGTGTTTGTCTGCGGAATAATGGGAGTGCTAGGGTCTGTGACGTTGATATGACTGTATGTAGCACTACTAGTTATCGGGGGGGTGGGCGTAGCTCAGATGGTAGAGCGCTCGCTTAGCGTGCGAGAGGTACTGGGATCGGTACCAAGCGCCTCCAGAGTTTTTAACACACCTACATGCGCACCTTGCCATGCAAGTGGAATAATTCCCAACCGGCAGAGGTGTGTAGGCAGATACAAGCGAACGATTAGCATCCACAATTGGCGAGCGTGCTTTTATTCGTGCGCAGGAAGCACCCTCCTCCCACACCTACACTTACTTTAGAAACAGTACAAATGTTCCCATAAGATTCTCAAGCCTACGTCGGAAAGATCTGCATTGCGCCGATTTCACGTAAATCCCACTGCACGTTCCCATTCTTTGCGTGCAGTCGGCTGCTACTGGTGTTGCTGGTTGTGACTGCTGATAACAGATGCCGTAGCAATAAATTCATGGAGTGAGTTGTATGTTTTGCGATAGTCTGTCTCTGACAAGGAAGCACAGGTGATATAGGTGCGAACACCGGAAGCTTGCAGCCCCTCGCTGCCTGCAGACACAGAGCAGCCACACTAGAAGAGCGGCCTAAGCCGTAGGCGAAATGTGCTCATTCGCTTTGGCGCGACGTCGAACTGTAAATAAAGCTGTCACTAGCGTGAGCGTCGTGTAAAGTCGGAAAAGTCATCTGCATGGGTGATTGCCAAGTTTGGGGAGCGTTTCGTAGTACGATCAGTGCAATGGAGACGCGGAAACTTGTTGTGTCCCAGTGTTTTGCAGTTGGACGACAAGAGTTTTACACAGTAGCAAAGAGCGAGGCACTGAGTTGGCATGAACAATGGAGAGCACAATGGGGCTCGAGATGTGCTTGTTACCTCAGGTGCTGTGTGATTGTCGACAAGGAGTGAAATGGACCAATTTGTGACCGCCCTTTCAATTTAAGACGTTCAAAACAGCCGGAATTTGCATTCGTAATACCAGAGCATCGAAACTACATGGAACTCTTGTGTATATGAACGTGTCCGCGCCTTTGTATTCTGGTACCTTCGCCGCTACAAACCAACCAACCATCGTGCCCGTGCACATCAGAGTTGCAGAGAATGGAGAATAGCCAGGCTTGGTCGTGTGTGAAGCTGTAGCTCAGTTGGCAGACCGTTCGCTTAGCGTGTGAACGGTCTCGGGTTCAAGCCCCGGCTCCTCCATGTTTTGTGGTCAGTGCATGGTAAGTGTTGGTCGCGGCGAACATAAACGCACGCAAGAAGTTGCAAAACCAGCGTCACAGACTGATATGATGTATACTGTCATGAGGAGAGCAAGATGTAAGTGTGGGGACCGGCTGTTATCGTGGTGTCATCGAGTGCAGATCTGTCTTAGGTATCACGGCTTAACGTCATTGAAGTCTAGAGAAGGACAACACGTTCGTCTTACTCAGAGCGGTGTCTGAACTCTATTTTCGACGTTATGCGTGCCACTTTCATTGTGGCCAACTACGATTCGATACAGAATGCACGAAACCTGAAAGACACCCTCACTGATACATAGAGAGTAGTGTTTGTCTGCGGAATAATGGGAGTGCAAGGGTCTGTGACGTTGATATGACTGTATGTAGAACTAGTAGTTATCGGGGAGGTGGGCGTAGCTCAGATGGTAGAGCGCTCGCTTAGCGTGCGAGAGGTACTGGGATCGATACCCAGCGCCTCCAGAGTTTTTAACACACCTACATGCGCACCTTGCCATGCAAGTGGAATAATTCCCAACCGGCAGAGGTGTGTAGGCAGATACAAGCGAACGATTAGCATCCACAATTGGCGAGCGTGCTTTTATTCGTGCGCAGGAAGCACCCTCCTCCCACACCTACACTTAATTTAGAAACAGTACAAATGTTCCCATAAGATTCTCAAGCCTACGTCGGAAAGATCTGCATTGCGCCGATTTCACGTAAATCCCACTGCACGTTCCCATTCTTTGCGTGCAGTCGGCTGCTACAGGTGTTGCCGGTTGTGACTGCTGATAACAGATGCCGTAGCAATCAATTCATGGAGTGAGTTGTATGTTTTGCGATAGTCTGTCTCTGACAAGGAAGCACAGGTGATATAGGTGCGAACACAGGAAGCTTGCAGCCCCTCGCTGCCTGCAGACACAGAGCAGCCACACTAGAAGAGCGGCCTAAGCCGTAGGCGAAATGTGCTCATTCGCTTTGGCGCGACGTCGAACTGTAAATAAGCCTGTCACTAGCGTGAGCGTCGTGTAAAGTCGGAAAAGTCATCTGCATGGGTGATTGCCAAGTTTGGGGAGCGTTTCGTAGTACGATCAGTGCAATGGAGACGCGGAAACTTGTTGTGTCCCAGTGTTTTGCAGTTGGACGACAAGAGTTTTACACAGTAGCAAAGAGCGAGGCACTGAGTTGGCATGAACAATGGAGAGCACAATGGGGCTCGAGATGTGCTTGTTACCTCAGGTGCTGTGTGATTGTGGACAAGGAGTGAAATGGACCAATTTGTGACCGCCCTTTCAATTTAAGACGTTCAAAACAGACGGAATTTGCATTCGTAATACCAGAGCATCGAAACTACTAGGAACTCTTGTGTATATGAACGTGTCCGCGCCTTTGTATTCTGGTACCTTCGCCGCCACAAACCAACCAACCATCGTGTCCGTGCGCATCAGAGTTGCAAAGAATGGAGAATATCAGGCTTGGTCGTGTGTGTAGCTGTAGCTCAGTTGGCAGACCGTTCGCTTAGCGTGTGAACGGTCTCGGGTTCAAGCCCCGGCTCCTCCATGTTTTGTGGTCAGTGCATGGTAAGTGTTGGTCGCGGCGAACATAAACGCACGCAAGAAGTTGCAAAACCAGCGTCACAGACTGATATGATGTATACTGTCATAAGGAGAGCAAGATGTAAGTGTGGGGACCGGCTGTTATCGTGGTGTCATCGAGTGCAGATCTGTCTTAGGTATCACGGCTTAACGTCATTGAAGTCTAGAGAAGGGACAACACGTTCGTCTTACTCAGAGCGGTGTCTGAACTCTATTTTCGACGTTATGCGTGCCACTTTCATTGTGGCCAACTACGATTCGATACAGAATGCACGAAACCTGAAAGACACCCTCACTGATACATAGAGAGTAGTGTTTGTCTGCGGAATAATGGGAGTGCAAGGGTCTGTGACGTTGATATGACTGTATGTAGAACTAGTAGTTATCGGGGAGGTGGGCGTAGCTCAGATGGTAGAGCGCTCGCTTAGCGTGCGAGAGGTACTGGGATCGATACCCAGCGCCTCCAGAGTTTTTAACACACCTACATGCGCACCTTGCCATGCAAGTGGAATAATTCCCAACCGGCAGAGGTGTGTAGGCAGATACAAGCGAACGATTAGCATCCACAATTGGCGAGCGTGCTTTTATTCGTGCGCAGGAAGCACCCTCCTCCCACACCTACACTTAATTTAGAAACAGTACAAATGTTCCCATAAGATTCTCAAGCCTACGTCGGAAAGATCTGCATTGCGCCGATTTCACGTAAATCCCACTGCACGTTCCCATTCTTTGCGTGCAGTCGGCTGCTACAGGTGTTGCTGGTTGTGACTGCTGATAACAGATGCCGTAGCAATCAATTCATGGAGTGAGTTGTATGTTTTGCGATAGTCTGTCTCTGACAAGGAAGCACAGGTGATATAGGTGCGAACACAGGAAGCTTGCAGCCCCTCGCTGCCTGCAGACACAGAGCAGCCACACTAGAAGAGCGGCCTAAGCCGTAGGCGAAATGTGCTCATTCGCTTTGGCGCGACGTCGAACTGTAAATAAGCCTGTCACTAGCGTGAGCGTCGTGTAAAGTCGGAAAAGTCATCGGCATGGGTGATTGCCAAGTTTGGGGAGCGTTTCGTAGTACGATCTGTGCAATGGAGACGCGGAAACTTGTTGTGTCCCAGTGTTTTGCAGTTGGACGACAAGAGTTTTACACAGTAGCAAAGAGCGAGGCACTGAGTTGGCATGAACAATGGAGAGCACAATGGGGCTCGAGATGTGCTTGTTACCTCAGGTGCTGTGTGATTGTCGACAAGGAGTGAAATGGACCAATTTGTGACCGCCCTTTCAATTTAAGACGTTCAAAACAGACGGAATTTGCATTCGTAATACCAGAGCATCGAAACTACTTGGAACTCTTGTGTATATGAACGTGTCCGCGCCTTTGTATTCTGGTACCTTCGCCGCCACAAACCAACCAACCATCGTGTCCGTGCGCATCAGAGTTGCAAAGAATGGAGAATATCAGGCTTGGTCGTGTGTGTAGCTGTAGCTCAGTTGGCAGACCGTTCGCTTAGCGTGTGAACGGTCTCGGGTTCAAGTCCCGGCTCCTCCATGTTTTGTGGTCAGTGCATGGTAAGTGTTGGTCGCGGCGAACATAAGCGCACGCAAGAAGTTGCAAAACCAGCGTCACAGACTGATATGATGTATACTGTCATAAGGAGAGCAAGATGTAAGTGTGGGGACCGGCTGTTATCGTGGTGTCATCGAGTGCAGATCTGTCTTAGGTATCACGGCTTAACGTCATTGAAGTCTAGAGAAGGGACAACACGTTCGTCTTACTCAGAGCGGTGTCTGAACTCTATTTTCGACGTTATGCGTGCCACTTTCATTGTGGCCAACTACGATTCGATACAGAATGCACGAAACCTGAAAGACACCCTCACTGATACATAGAGAGTAGTGTTTGTCTGCGGAATAATGGGAGTGCAAGGGTCTGTGACGTTGATATGACTGTATGTAGAACTAGTAGTTATCGGGGAGGTGGGCGTAGCTCAGATGGTAGAGCGCTCGCTTAGCGTGCGAGAGGTACTGGGATCGATACCCAGCGCCTCCAGAGTTTTTAACACACCTACATGCGCACCTTGCCATGCAAGTGGAATAATTCCCAACCGGCAGAGGTGTGTAGGCAGATACAAGCGAACGATTAGCATCCACAATTGGCGAGCGTGCTTTTATTCGTGCGCAGGAAGCACCCTCCTCCCACACCTACACTTAATTTAGAAACAGTACAAATGTTCCCATAAGATTCTCAAGCCTACGTCGGAAAGATCTGCCTTGCGCCGATTTCACGTAAATCCCACTGCACGTTCCCATTCTTTGCGTGCAGTCGGCTGCTACTGGTGTTGCTGGTTGTGACTGCTGATAACAGATGCCGTAGCAATCAATTCATGGAGTGAGTTGTATGTTTTGCGATAGTCTGTCTCTGACAAGGAAGCACAGGTGATATAGGTGCGAACACCGGAAGCTTGCAGCCCCTCGCTGCCTGCAGACACAGAGCAGCCACACTAGATGAGCGGCCTAAGCCGTAGGCGAAATGTGCTCATTCGCTTTGGCGCGACGTCGAACTGTAAATAAGGCTGTCACTAGCGTGAGCGTCGTGTAAAGTCGGAAAAGTCATCTGCATGGGTGATTGCCAAGTTTGGGGAGCGTTTCGTAGTACGATCAGTGCAATGGAGACGCGGAAACTTGTTGTGTCCCAGTGTTTTGCAGTTGGACGACAAGAGTTTTACACAGTAGCAAAGAGCGAGGCACTGAGTTGGCATGAACAATGGAGAGCACAATGGGGCTCGAGATGTGCTTGTTACCTCAGGTGCTGTGTGATTGTCGACAAGGAGTGAAATGGACCAATTTGTGACCGCCCTTTCAATTTAAGACGTTCAAAACAGACGGAATTTGCATTCGTAATACCAGAGCATCGAAACTACTTGGAACTCTTGTGTATATGAACGTGTCCGCGCCTTTGTATTCTGGTACCTTCGCCGCTACAAACCAACCAACCATCGTGTCCGTGCACATCAGAGTTGCAGAGAATGGAGAATAGCCAGGCTTGGTCGTGTGTGTAGTTGTAGCTCAGTTGGCAGAACGTTCGCTTAGCGTGTGAACGGTCTCGGGTTCAAGCCCCGGCTCCTCCATGTTTTGTGGTCAGTGCATGGTAAGTGTTGGTCGCGGCGAACATAAACGCACGCAAGAAGTTGCAAAACCAGCGTCACAGACTGATATGATGTATACTGTCATAAGGAGAGCAAGATGTAAGTGTGGGGACCGGCTGTTATCGTGGTGTCATCGAGTGCAGATCTGTCTTAGGTATCACGGCTTAACGTCATTGAAGTCTAGAGAAGGGACAACACGTTCGTTTTACTCAGAGCGGTGTCTGATCTCTATTTTCGACGTTATGCGTGCCACTTTCATTGTGGCCAACTACGATTCGATACAGAATGCACGAAACCTGAAAGACACCCTCACTGATACATAGAGAGTAGTGTTTGTCTGCGGAATAATGGGAGTGCTAGGGTCTGTGACGTTGATATGACTGTATGTAGCACTACTAGTTATCGGTGAGGTGGGCGTAGCTCAGATGGTAGAGCGCTCGCTTAGCGTGCGAGAGGTACTGGGATCGATACCCAGCGCCTCCAGAGTTTTTAACACACCTACATGCGCACCTTGCCATGCAAGTGGAATAATTCCCAACCGGCAGAGGTGTGTAGGCAGATACAAGCGAACGATTAGCATCCACAATTGGCGAGCGTGCTTTTATTCGTGCGCAGGAAGCACCCTCCTCCCACACCTACACTTAATTTAGAAACAGTACAAATGTTCCCATAAGATTCTCAAGCCTACGTCGGAAAGATCTGCATTGCGCCGATTTCACGTAAATCCCACTGCACGTTCCCATTCTTTGCGTGCAGTCGGCTGCTACAGGTGTTGCTGGTTGTGACTGCTGATAACAGATGCCGTAGCAATCAATTCATGGAGTGAGTTGTATGTTTTGCGATAGTCTGTCTCTGACAAGGAAGCACAGGTGATATAGGTGCGAACACAGGAAGCTTGCAGCCCCTCGCTGCCTGCAGACACAGAGCAGCCACACTAGAAGAGCGGCCTAAGCCGTAGGCGAAATGTGCTCATTCGCTTTGGCGCGACGTCGAACTGTAAATAAGGCTGTCACTAGCGTGAGCGTCGTGTAAAGTCGGAAAAGTCATCTGCATGGGTGATTGCCAAGTTTGGGGAGCGTTTCGTAGTACGATCAGTGCAATGGAGACGCGGAAACTTGTTGTGTCCCAGTGTTTTGCAGTTGGACGACAAGAGTTTTACACAGTAGCAAAGAGCGAGGCACTGAGTTGGCATGAACAATGGAGAGCACAATGGGGCTCGAGATGTGCTTGTTACCTCAGGTGCTGTGTGATTGTCGACAAGGAGTGAAATGGACCAATTTGTGACCGCCCTTTCAATTTAAGACGTTCAAAACAGACGGAATTTGCATTCGTAATACCAGAGCATCGAAACTACTTGGAACTCTTGTGTATATGAACGTGTCCGCGCCTTTGTATTCTGGTACCTTCGCCGCCACAAACCAACCAACCATCGTGTCCGTGCGCATCAGAGTTGCAAAGAATGGAGAATATCAGGCTTGGTCGTGTGTGTAGCTGTAGCTCAGTTGGCAGACCGTTCGCTTAGCGTGTGAACGGTCTCGGGTTCAAGTCCCGGCTCCTCCATGTTTTGTGGTCAGTGCATGGTAAGTGTTGGTCGCGGCGAACATAAGCGCACGCAAGAAGTTGCAAAACCAGCGTCACAGACTGATATGATGTATACTGTCATAAGGAGAGCAAGATGTAAGTGTGGGGACCGGCTGTTATCGTGGTGTCATCGAGTGCAGATCTGTCTTAGGTATCACGGCTTAACGTCATTGAAGTCTAGAGAAGGGACAACACGTTCGTCTTACTCAGAGCGGTGTCTGAACTCTATTTTCGACGTTATGCGTGCCACTTTCATTGTGGCCAACTACGATTCGATACAGAATGCACGAAACCTGAAAGACACCCTCACTGATACATAGAGAGTAGTGTTTGTCTGCGGAATAATGGGAGTGCAAGGGTCTGTGACGTTGATATGACTGTATGTAGAACTAGTAGTTATCGGGGAGGTGGGCGTAGCTCAGATGGTAGAGCGCTCGCTTAGCGTGCGAGAGGTACTGGGATCGATACCCAGCGCCTCCAGAGTTTTTAACACACCTACATGCGCACCTTGCCATGCAAGTGGAATAATTCCCAACCGGCAGAGGTGTGTAGGCAGATACAAGCGAACGATTAGCATCCACAATTGGCGAGCGTGCTTTTATTCGTGCGCAGGAAGCACCCTCCTCCCACACCTACACTTAATTTAGAAACAGTACAAATGTTCCCATAAGATTCTCAAGCCTACGTCGGAAAGATCTGCCTTGCGCCGATTTCACGTAAATCCCACTGCACGTTCCCATTCTTTGCGTGCAGTCGGCTGCTACTGGTGTTGCTGGTTGTGACTGCTGATAACAGATGCCGTAGCAATCAATTCATGGAGTGAGTTGTATGTTTTGCGATAGTCTGTCTCTGACAAGGAAGCACAGGTGATATAGGTGCGAACACCGGAAGCTTGCAGCCCCTCGCTGCCTGCAGACACAGAGCAGCCACACTAGAAGAGCGGCCTAAGCCGTAGGCGAAATGTGCTCATTCGCTTTGGCGCGACGTCGAACTGTAAATAAGGCTGTCACTAGCGTGAGCGTCGTGTAAAGTCGGAAAAGTCATCTGCATGGGTGATTGCCAAGTTTGGGGAGCGTTTCGTAGTACGATCAGTGCAATGGAGACGCGGAAACTTGTTGTGTCCCAGTGTTTTGCAGTTGGACGACAAGAGTTTTACACAGTAGCAAAGAGCGAGGCACTGAGTTGGCATGAACAATGGAGAGCACAATGGGGCTCGAGATGTGCTTGTTACCTCAGGTGCTGTGTGATTGTCGACAAGGAGTGAAATGGACCAATTTGTGACCGCCCTTTCAATTTAAGACGTTCAAAACAGACGGAATTTGCATTCGTAATACCAGAGCATCGAAACTACTTGGAACTCTTGTGTATATGAACGTGTCCGCGCCTTTGTATTCTGGTACCTTCGCCGCTACAAACCAACCAACCATCGTGTCCGTGCACATCAGAGTTGCAGAGAATGGAGAATAGCCAGGCTTGGTCGTGTGTGTAGTTGTAGCTCAGTTGGCAGAACGTTCGCTTAGCGTGTGAACGGTCTCGGGTTCAAGCCCCGGCTCTTCCATGTTTTGTGGTCAGTGCATGGTAAGTGTTGGTCGCGGCGAACATAAACGCACGCAAGAAGTTGCAAAACTAGCGTCACAGACTGAATTGATGTATACTGTCATAAGGAGAGCAAGATGTAAGTGTGGGGACCGGCTGTTATCGTGGTGTCATCGAGTGCAGATCTGTCTTAGGTATCACGGCTTAACGTCATTGAAGTCTAGAGAAGGGACAACACGTTCGTCTTACTCAGAGCGGTGTCTGAACTCTTTTTTCGACGTTATGCGTGCCACTTTCATTGTGGCAAACTACGATTCGATACAGAATGCACGAAACCTGAAAGACAACCTCACTGATACATAGAGAGTAGTGTTTGTCTGCGGAATAATGGGAGTGCAAGGGTCTGTGACGTTGATATGACTGTATGTAGAACTAGTAGTTATCGGGGAGGTGGGCGTAGCTCAGATGGTAGAGCGCTCGCTTAGCGTGCGAGAGGTACTGGGATCGATACCCAGCGCCTCCAGAGTTTTTAACACACCTACATGCGCACCTTGCCATGCAAGTGGAATAATTCCCAACCGGCAGAGGTGTGTAGGCAGATACAAGCGAACGATTAGCATCCACAATTGGCGAGCGTGCTTTTATTCGTGCGCAGGAAGCACCCTCCTCCCACACCTACACTTAATTTAGAAACAGTACAAATGTTCCCATAAGATTCTCAAGCCTACGTCGGAAAGATCTGCCTTGCGCCGATTTCACGTAAATCCCACTGCACGTTCCCATTCTTTGCGTGCAGTCGGCTGCTACTGGTGTTGCTGGTTGTGACTGCTGATAACAGATGCCGTAGCAATCAATTCATGGAGTGAGTTGTATGTTTTGCGATAGTCTGTCTCTGACAAGGAAGCACAGGTGATATAGGTGCGAACACCGGAAGCTTGCAGCCCCTCGCTGCCTGCAGACACAGAGCAGCCACACTAGAAGAGCGGCCTAAGCCGTAGGCGAAATGTGCTCATTCGCTTTGGCGCGACGTCGAACTGTAAATAAGGCTGTCACTAGCGTGAGCGTCGTGTAAAGTCGGAAAAGTCATCTGCATGGGTGATTGCCAAGTTTGGGGAGCGTTTCGTAGTACGATCAGTGCAATGGAGACGCGGAAACTTGTTGTGTCCCAGTGTTTTGCAGTTGGACGACAAGAGTTTTACACAGTAGCAAAGAGCGAGGCACTGAGTTGGCATGAACAATGGAGAGCACAATGGGGCTCGAGATGTGCTTGTTACCTCAGGTGCTGTGTGATTGTCGACAAGGAGTGAAATGGACCAATTTGTGACCGCCCTTTCAATTTAAGACGTTCAAAACAGACGGAATTTGCATTCGTAATACCAGAGCATCGAAACTACTTGGAACTCTTGTGTATATGAACGTGTCCGCGCCTTTGTATTCTGGTACCTTCGCCGCTACAAACCAACCAACCATCGTGTCCGTGCACATCAGAGTTGCAGAGAATGGAGAATAGCCAGGCTTGGTCGTGTGTGTAGTTGTAGCTCAGTTGGCAGAACGTTCGCTTAGCGTGTGAACGGTCTCGGGTTCAAGCCCCGGCTCTTCCATGTTTTGTGGTCAGTGCATGGTAAGTGTTGGTCGCGGCGAACATAAACGCACGCAAGAAGTTGCAAAACTAGCGTCACAGACTGAATTGATGTATACTGTCATAAGGAGAGCAAGATGTAAGTGTGGGGACCGGCTGTTATCGTGGTGTCATCGAGTGCAGATCTGTCTTAGGTATCACGGCTTAACGTCATTGAAGTCTAGAGAAGGGACAACACGTTCGTCTTACTCAGAGCGGTGTCTGAACTCTTTTTTCGACGTTATGCGTGCCACTTTCATTGTGGCAAACTACGATTCGATACAGAATGCACGAAACCTGAAAGACAACCTCACTGATACATAGAGAGTAGTGTTTGTCTGCGGAATAATGGGAGTGCAAGGGTCTGTGACGTTGACACGACTGTATGTAGCACTACTAGTTATCGGGGGGGTGGGCGTAGCTCAGATGGTAGAGCGCTCGCTTAGCGTGCGAGAGGTACTGGGATCGATACCCAGCGCCTCCAGAATTTTTAACACACCTACATGCGCACCTTGCCATGCAAGTGGAATAATTCCCAACCGGCAGAGGTGTGTAGGCAGATACAAGCGAACGATTAGCATCCACAATTGGCGAGCGTGCTTTTATTCGTGCGCAGGAAGCACCCTCCTCCCACACCTACACTTAATTTAGAAACAGTACAAATGTTCCCATAAGATTCTCAAGCCTACGTCGGAAAGATCTGCCTTGCGCCGATTTCACGTAAATCCCACTGCACGTTCCCATTCTTTGCGTGCAGTCGGCTGCTACTGGTGTTGCTGGTTGTGACTGCTGATAACAGATGCCGTAGCAATCAATTCATGGAGTGAGTTGTATGTTTTGCGATAGTCTGTCTCTGACAAGGAAGCACAGGTGATATAGGTGCGAACACCGGAAGCTTGCAGCCCCTCGCTGCCTGCAGACACAGAGCAGCCACACTAGAAGAGCGGCCTAAGCCGTAGGCGAAATGTGCTCATTCGCTTTGGCGCGACGTCGAACTGTAAATAAGGCTGTCACTAGCGTGAGCGTCGTGTAAAGTCGGAAAAGTCATCTGCATGGGTGATTGCCAAGTTTGGGGAGCGTTTCGTAGTACGATCAGTGCAATGGAGACGCGGAAACTTGTTGTGTCCCAGTGTTTTGCAGTAGGACGACAAGAGTTTTACACAGTAGCAAAGAGCGAGGCACTGAGTTGGCATGAACAATGGAGAGCACAATGGGGCTCGAGATGTGCTTGTTACCTCAGGTGCTGTGTGATTGTCGACAAGGAGTGAAATGGACCAATTTGTGACCGCCCTTTCAATTTAAGACGTTCAAAACAGACGGAATTTGCATTCGTAATACCAGAGCATCGAAACTACTTGGAACTCTTGTGTATATGAACGTGTCCGCGCCTTTGTATTCTGGTACCTTCGCCGCTACAAACCAACCAACCATCGTGTCCGTGCACATCAGAGTTGCAGAGAATGGAGAATAGCCAGGCTTGGTCGTGTGTGAAGCTGTAGCTCAGTTGGCAGACCGTTCGCTTAGCGTGTGAACGGTCTCGGGTTCAAGCCCCGGCTCCTCCATGTTTTGTGGTCAGTGCATGGTAAGTGTTGGTCGCGGCGAACATAAACGCACGCAAGAAGTTGCAAAACCAGCGTCACAGACTGATATGATGTATACTGTCATGAGGAGAGCAAGATGTAAGTGTGGGGACCGGCAGTTATCGTGGTGTCATCGAGTGCAGATCTGTCTTAGGTATCATGGCTTAACGTCATTGAAGTCTAGAGAAGGGACAACACGTTCGTTTTACTCAGAGCGGTGTCTGAACTCTATTTTCGACGTTATGCGTGCCACTTTCATTGTGGCCAACTACGATTCGATACAGAATGCACGAAACCTGAAAGACACCCTCACTGATACATAGAGAGTAGTGTTTGTCTGCGGAATAATGGGAGTGCAAGGGTCTGTGACGTTGATATGACTGTATGTAGCACTACTAGTTATCGGTGAGGTGGGCGTAGCTCAGATGGTAGAGCGCTCGCTTAGCGTGCGAGAGGTAATGGGATCGATAGCCAGCGCCTCCAGAGTTTTTAACACACCTACATGCGCACCTTGCCATGCAAGTGGAATAATTCCCAACCGGCAGAGGTGTGTAGGCAGATACAAGCGAACGATTAGCATCCACAATTGGCGAGCGTGCTTTTATTCGTGCGCAGGAAGCACCCTCCTCCCACACCTACACTTACTTTAGAAACAGTACAAATGTTCCCATAAGATTCTCAAGCCTACGTCGGAAAGATCTGCCTTGCGCCGATTTCACGTAAATCCCACTGCACGTTCCCATTCTTTGCGTGCAGTCGGCTGCTACTGGTGTTGCTGGTTGTGACTGCTGATAACAGATGCCGTAGCAATCAATTCATGGAGTGAGCTGTATGTTTTGCGATAGTCTGTCTCTGACAAGGAAGCACAGGTGATATAGGTGCGAACACAGGAAGCTTGCAGCCCCTCGCTGCCTGCAGACACAGAGCAGCCACACTAGAAGAGCGGCCTAAGCCGTAGGCGAAATGTGCTCATTCGCTTTGGCGCGACGTCGAACTGTAAATAAGGCTGTCACTAGCGTGAGCGTCGTGTAAAGTCGGAAAAGTCATCTGCATGGGTGATTGCCAAGTTTGGGGAGCGTTTCGTAGTACGATCAGTGCAATGGAGACGCGGAAACTTGTTGTGTCCCAGTGTTTTGCAGTTGGACGACAAGAGTTTTACACAGTAGCAAAGAGCGAGGCACTGAGTTGGCATGAACAATGGAGAGCACAATGGGGCTCGAGATGTGCTTGTTACCTCAGGTGCTGTGTGATTGTCGACAAGGAGTGAAATGGACCAATTTGTGACCGCCCTTTCAATTTAAGACGTTCAAAACAGACGGAATTTGCATTCGTAATACCAGAGCATCGAAACTACTTGGAACTCTTGTGTATATGAACGTGTCCGCGCCTTTGTATTCTGGTACCTTCGCCGCCACAAACCAACCAACCATCGTGTCCGTGCGCATCAGAGTTGCAAAGAATGGAGAATATCAGGCTTGGTCGTGTGTGTAGCTATAGCTCAGTTGGCAGACCGTTCGCTTAGCGTGTGAACGGTCTCGGGTTCAAGTCCCGGCTCCTCCATGTTTTGTGGTCAGTGCATGGTAAGTGTTGGTCGCGGCGAACATAAACGCACGCAAGAAGTTGCAAAACCAGCGTCACAGACTGATATGATGTATACTGTCATAAGGAGAGCAAGATGTAAGTGTGGGGACCGGCTGTTATCGTGGTGTCATCGAGTGCAGATCTGTCTTAGGTATCACGGCTTAACGTCATTGAGGTCTAGAGAAGGGACAACACGTTCGTCTTACTCAGAGCGGTGTCTGAACTCTATTTTCGACGTTATGCGTGCCACTTTCATTGTGGCCAACTACGATTCGATACAGAATGCACGAAACCTGAAAGACACCCTCACTGATACATAGAGAGTAGTGTTTGTCTGCGGAATAATGGGAGTGCAAGGGTCTGTGACGTTGATATGACTGTATGTAGAACTAGTAGTTATCGGGGAGGTGGGCGTAGCTCAGATGGTAGAGCGCTCGCTTAGCGTGCGAGAGGTACTGGGATCGATACCCAGCGCCTCCAGAGTTTTTAACACACCTACATGCGCACCTTGCCATGCAAGCGGAATAATTCCCAACCGGCAGAGGTGTGTAGGCAGATACAAGCGAACGATTAGCATCCACAATTGGCGAGCGTGCTTTTATTCGTGCGCAGGAAGCACCCTCCTCCCACACCTACACTTAATTTAGAAACAGTACAAATGTTCCCATAAGATTCTCAAGCCTACGTCGGAAAGATCTGCCTTGCGCCGATTTCACGTAAATCCCACTGCACGTTCCCATTCTTTGCGTGCAGTCGTCTGCTACTGGTGTTGCTGGTTGTGACTGCTGATAACAGATGCCGTAGCAATCAATTCATGGAGTGAGTTGTATGTTTTGCGATAGTCTGTCTCTGACAAGGAAGCACAGGTGATATAGGTGCGAACACAGGAAGCTTGCAGCCTCTCGCTGCCTGCAGACACAGAGCAGCCACACTAGAAGAGCGGCCTAAGCCGTAGGCGAAATGTGCTCATTCGCTTTGGCGCGACGTCGAACTGTAAATAAGGCTGTCACTAGCGTGAGCGTCGTGTAAAATTCGGAAAAGTCATCTGCATGGGTGATTGCCAGGTTTGGGGAGCGTTTCGTAGTACGATCAGTGCAATGGAGACGCAGAAACTTGTTGTGTCCCAGTGTTTTGCAGTTGGACGACAAGAGTTTTACACAGTAGCAAAGAGCGAGGCACTGAGTTGGCATGAGCAATGGAGAGCACAATGGGGCTCGAGATGTGCTTGTTACCTCAGGTGCTGTGTGATTGTCGACAAGGAGTGAAATGGACCAATTTGTGACCGCCCTTTCAATTTAAGACGTTCAAAACAGACGGAATTTGCATTCGTAATACCAGAGCATCGAAACTACTTGGAACTCTTGCGTATATGAACGTGTCCGCGCCTTTGTATTCTGGTACCTTCGCCGCTACAAACCAACCAACCATCGTGTCCGTGCACATCAGAGTCGCAAAGAATGGAGAATAGCCAGGCTTGGTCGTGTGTGTAGCTGTAGCTCAGTTTGCAGATCGTTCGCTTAGCGTGTGAACGGTCTCGGGTTCAAGCCCCGGCTCCTCCATGTTTTGTGGTCAGTGCATGGTAAGTGTTGGTCGCGGCGAACATAAACGCACGCAAGAAGTTGCAAAACCAGCGTCACAGACTGATATGATGTATACTGTCAAAAGGAGAGCAAGATGTAAGTGTGGGGACCGGCTGTTATCGTGGTGTCATCGAGTGCAGATCTGTCTTAGGTATCACGGCTTAACGTCATTGAAGTCTAGAGAAGGGACAACACGTTCGTTTTACTCAGAGCGGTGTCTGAACTCTATTTTCGACGTTATGCGTGCCACTTTCATTGTGGCCAACTACGATTCGATACAGAATGCACGAAACCTGAAAGACACCCTCACTGATACATAGAGAGTAGTGTTTGTCTGCGGAAAAATGTGAGTGCAAGGGTCTGTGACGTTGATATGACTGTATGTAGCACTACTAGTTATCGTGGGGGTGGGCGTAGCTCAGATGGTAGAGCGCTCGCTTAGCGTGCGAGAGGTACTGGGATCGATAGCCAGCGCCTCCAGAGTTTTTAACACACCTACATGCGCACCTTGCCATGCAAGTGGAATAATTCCCAACCGGCAGAGGTGTGTAGGCAGATACAAGCGAACGATTAGCATCCACAATTGGCGAGCGTGCTTTTATTCGTGCGCAGGAAGCACCCTCCTCCCACACCTACACTTACTTTAGAAACAGTACAAATGTTCCCATAAGATTCTCAAGCCTACGTCGGAAAGATCTGCCTTGCGCCGATTTCACGTAAATCCCACTGCACGTTCCCATTCTTTGCGTGCAGTCGGCTGCTACTGGTGTTGCTGGTTGTGACTGCTGATAACAGATGCCGTAGCAATCAATTCATGGAGTGAGTTGTATGTTTTGCGATAGTCTGTCTCTGACAAGGAAGCACAGGTGATATAGGTGCGAACACAGGAAGCTTGCAGCCCCTCGCTGCCTGCAGACACAGAGCAGCCACACTAGAAGAGCGGCCTAAGCCGTAGGCGAAATGTGCTCATTCGCTTTGGCGCGACGTCGAACTGTAAATAAGCCTGTCACTAGCGTGAGCGTCGTGTAAAGTCGGAAAAGTCATCTGCATGGGTGATTGCCAAGTTTGGGGAGCGTTTCGTAGTACGATCAGTGCAATGGAGACGCGGAAACTTGTTGTGTCCCAGTGTTTTGCAGTTGGACGACAAGAGTTTTACACAGTAGCAAAGAGCGAGGCACTGAGTTGGCATGAACAATGGAGAGCACAATGGGGCTCGAGATGTGCTTGTTACCTCAGGTGCCGTGTGATTGTCGACAAGGAGTGAAATGGACCAATTTGTGACCGCCCTTTCAATTTAAGACGTTCAAAACAGACGGAATTTGCATTCGTAATACCAGAGCATCGAAACTACTTGGAACTCTTGTGTATATGAACGTGTCCGCGCCTTTGTATTCTGGTACCTTCGCCGCTACAAACCAACCAACCATCGTGTCCGTGCACATCAGGGTTGCAAAGAATGGAGAATAGCCAGGCTTGGTCCTGTGTGTAGCTGTAGCTCAGTTGGCAGACCGTTCGCTTAGCGTGTGAACGGTCTCGGGTACAAGCCCCGGCTCCTCCATGTTTTGTGGTCAGTGCATGGTAAGTGTTGGTCGCGGCGAACATAAACGCACGCAAGAAGTTGCAAAACCAGCGTCACAGACTGATATGATGTATACTGTCATAAGGAGAGCAAGATGTAAGTGTGGGGACCGGCTGTTATCGTGGTGTCATCGAGTGCAGATCTGTCTTAGGTATCACGGCTTAACGTCATTGAAGTCTAGAGAAGGGACAACACGTTCGTCTTACTCAGAGCGGTGTCTGAACTCTACTTTCGACGTTATGCGTGCCACTTTCATTGTGGCCAACTACGATTCGATGCAGAAGGCACAAAACCTGAAAGACACCCTCACTGATACATAGAGAGTAGTGTTTGTCTGCGGAATAATGGGAGTGCAAGGGTCTGTGACGTTGATATGACTGTATGTAGCACTACTAGTTATCGGGGGGGTGGGCGTAGCTCAGATGGTAGAGCGCTCGCTTAGTGTGCGAGAGGTACTGGGATCGATACCCAGCGCCTCCAGAGTTTTTAACACACCTACATGCGCACCTTGCCATGCAAGTGGAATAATTCCCAACCGGCAGAGGTGTGTAGGCAGATACAAGCGAACGATTAGCATCCTCAATTGGCGAGTTTGCTTTTATTCGTGCGCAGGAAGCACCCTCCTCCCACACCTACACTTAATTTAGAAACAGTACAAATGTTCCCATAAGATTCTCAAGCCTACGTCGGAAAGATCTGCCTTGCGCCGATTTCACGTAAATCCCACTGCCCGTTCCCATTCTTTGCGTGCAGTCGGCTGCTACTGGTGTTGCTGGTTGTGACTGCTGATAACAGATGCCGTAGCAATCAATTCATGGAGTGAGTTGTATGTTTTGCGATAGTCTGTCTCTGACAAGGAAGCACAGGTTATATAGGTGCGAACACAGGAAGCTTGCAGCCCCTCGCTGCCTGCAGACACAGAGCAGCCACACTAGAAGAGCGGCCTAAGCCGTAGGCGAAATGTGCTCATTCGCTTTGGCGCGACGTCGAACTGTAAATAAGGCTGTCACTAGCGTGAGCGTTGCGTGAGCGTCGTGTAAAGTCATCTGCATGGGTGATTGCCAAGTTTGGGGAGCGTTTCGTAGTACGATCAGTGCAATGGAGACGCGGAAACTTGTTGTGTCCCAGTGTTTTGCAGTTGGACGACAAGAGTTTTACACAGTAGCAAAGAGCGAGGCACTGAGTTGGCATGAACAATGGAGAGCACAATGGGGTTCGAGATGTGCTTGTTACCTCAGGTGCCGTGTGATTGTCGACAAGGAGTGAAATGGACCAATTTGTGACCGCCCTTTCAATTTAAGACGTTCAAAACAGACGGAATTTGCATTCGTAATACCAGAGCATCGAAACTACTTGGAACTCTTGTGTATATGAACGTGGCCGCGCCTTTGTATTCTGGTACCTTCGCCGCTACAAACCAACCATCGTATCCGTGCACATCAGTGTTGAAAAGAATGGAGAATAGCCAGGCTTGGTCGTGTGTGTGGCTGTAGCTCAGTTGGCAGACCGTTCGCTTAGCGTGTGAACGGTCTCGGGTTCAAGCCCCGGCTCCTCCATGTTTTGTGGTCAGTGCATGGTAAGTGTTGGTCGCGGCGAACATAAACGCACGCAAGAAGTTGCAAAACCAGCGTCACAGACTGATATGATGTATACTGTCATAAGGAGAGCAAGATGTAAGTGTGGGGACCGGCTGTTATCGTGGTGTCATCGAGTGCAGATCTGTCTTAGGTATCACGGCTTAACGTCATTGAAGTCTAGAGAAGGGACAACACGTTCGTCTTACTCAGAGCGGTGTCTGAACTCTATTTTCGACGTTATGCGTGCCACTTTCATTGTGGCCAACTACGATTCGATACAGAATGCACGAAACCTGAAAGACACCCTCACTGATACATAGAGAGTAGTGTTTGTCTGCGGAATAATGGGAGTGCAAGGGTCTGTGACGTTGATATGACTGTATGTAGCACTACTAGTTATCGGGGAGGTGGGCGTAGCTCAGATGGTAGAGCGCTCGCTTAGCGTGCGAGAGGTACTGGGATCGATACCCAGCGCCTCCAGAGTTTTTAACACACCTACATGCGCACCTTGCCATGCAAGTGGAATAATTCGCAACCGGCAGAGGTGTGTAGGCAGATACAAGCGAACGATTAGCATCCACAATTGGCGAGCGTGCTTTTATTCGTGCGCAGGAAGCACCTTCCTCCCACACCTACACTTAATTTAGAAACAGTACAAATGTTCCCATAAGATTCTCAAGCCTACGTCGGAAAGATCTGCCTTGCGCCGATTTCACGTAAATCCCACTGCACGTTCCCATTCTTTGCGTGCAGTCGGCTGCTACTGGTGTTGCTGGTTGTGACTGCTGATAACAGATGCCGTAGCAATCAATTCATGGAGTGAGTTGTATGTTTTGCGATAGTCTGTCTCTGACAAGGAAGCACAGGTGATATAGGTGCGAACACAGGAAGCTTGCAGCCCCTCGCTGCCTGCAGACACAGAGCAGCCACACTAGAAGAGCGGCCTAAGCCGTAGGCGAAATGTGCTCATTCGCTTTGGCGCGACGTCGAACTGTAAATAAGGCTGTCACTAGCGTGAGCGTTGCGTGAGCGTCGTGTAAAGTCATCTGCATGGGTGATTGCCAAGTTTGGGGAGCGTTTCGTAGTACGATCAGTGCAATGGAGACGCGGAAACTTGTTGTGTCCTAGTGTTTTGCAGTTGGACGACAAGAGTTTTACACAGTAGCAAAGAGCGAGGCACTGAGTTGGCATGAACAATGGAGAGCACAATGGGGCTCGAGATGTGCTTGTTACCTCAGGTGCCGTGTGATTGTCGACAAGGAGTGAAATGGACCAATTTGTGACCGCCCTTTCAATTTAAGACGTTCAAAACAGACGGAATTTGCATTCGTAATACCAGAGCATCGAAACTACTTGGAACTCTTGTGTATATGAACGTGGCCGCGCCTTTGTATTCTGGTACCTTCGCCGCTACAAACCAACCATCGTATCCGTGCACATCAGTGTTGAAAAGAATGGAGAATAGCCAGGCTTGGTCGTGTGTGTGGCTGTAGCTCAGTTGGCAGACCGTTCGCTTAGCGTGTGAACGGTCTCGGGTTCAAGCCCCGGCTCCTCCATGTTTTGTGGTCAGTGCATGGTAAGTGTTGGTCGCGGCGAACATAAACGCACGCAAGAAGTTGCAAAACCAGCGTCACAGACTGATATGATGTATACTGTCATAAGGAGAGCAAGATGTAAGTGTGGGGACCGGCTGTTATCGTGGTGTCATCGAGTGCAGATCTGTCTTAGGTATCACGGCTTAACGTCATTGAAGTCTAGAGAAGGGACAACACGTTCGTCTTACTCAGAGCGGTGTCTGAACTCTATTTTCGACGTTATGCGTGCCACTTTCATTGTGGCCAACTACGATTCGATACAGAATGCACGAAACCTGAAAGACACCCTCACTGATACATAGAGAGTAGTGTTTGTCTGCGGAATAATGGGAGTGCAAGGGTCTGTGACGTTGATATGACTGTATGTAGCACTACTAGTTATCGGGGAGGTGGGCGTAACTCAGATGGTAGAGCGCTAGCTTAGCGTGCGAGAGGTACTGGGATCGATACCCAGCGCCTCCAGAGTTTTTAACACACCTACATGCGCACCTTGCCATGCAAGTGGAATAATTCCCAACCGGCAGAGGTGTGTAGGCAGATACAAGCGAACGATTAGCATCCACAATTGGCGAGCGTGCTTTTATTCGTGCGCAGGAAGCACCATCCTCCCACACCTACACTTAATTTAGAAACAGTACAAATGTTCCCATAAGATTCTCAAGCCTACGTCGGAAAGATCTGCCTTGCGCCGATTTCACGTAAATCCCACTGCACGTTCCCATTCTTTGCGTGCAGTCGGCTGCTACTGGTGTTGCTGGTTGTGACTGCTGATAACAGATGCCGTAGCAATCAATTCATGGAGTGAGTTGTATGTTTTGCGATAGTCTGTCTCTGACAAGGAAGCACAGGTGATATAGGTGCGAACACAGGAAGCTTGCAGCCCCTCGCTGCCTGCAGACACAGAGCAGCCACACTAGAAGAGCGGCCTAAGCCGTAGGCGAAATGTGCTCATTCGCTTTGGCGCGACGTCGAACTGTAAATAAGGCTGTCACTAGTGTGAGCGTCGTGTAAAGTCGGAAAAGTCATCTGCATGGGTGATTGCCAAGTTTGGGGAGCGTTTCGTAGTACGATCAGTGCAATGGAGACGCGGAAACTTGTTGTGTCCCAGTGTTTTGCAGTTGGACGACAAGAGTTTTACACAGTAGCAAAGAGCGAGGCACTGAGTTGGCATGAACAATGGAGGGCACAATGGGGCTCGAGATGTGCTTGTTACCTCAGGTGCTGTGTGATTGTCGACAAGGAGTGAAATGGACCAATTTGTGACCGCCCTTTCAATTTAAGACGTTCAAAACAGACGGAATTTGCATTCCTAATACCATAGCATCGAAACTACTTGGAACTCTTGTGTATATGAACGTGTCCGCGCCTTTGTATTCTGGTACCTTCGCCGCTACAAACCAACAAACCATCGTGTCCGTGCACATCAGAGTCGCAAAGAATGGAGAATAGCCAGGCTTGGTCGTGTGTGCAGCCGTAGCTCAGTTGGCAGATCGTTCGCTTAGCGTGTGAAAGGTCTCGGGTTCAAGCCCCGGCTCCTCCATGTTTTGTGGTCAGTGCATGGTAAGTGTTGGTCGCGGCGAACATAAACGCACGCAAGAAGTTGCAAAACCAGCGTCACAGACTGATATGATGTATACTGTCATAAGGAGAGCAAGATGTAAGTGTGGGGACCGGCTGTTATCGTGGTGTCATCGAGTGCAGATCTGTCTTAGGTATCACGGCTTAACGTCATTGAAGTCTAGAGAAGGGACAACACGTTCGTCTTACTCAGAGCGGTGTCTGAACTCTATTTTCGACGTTATGCGTGCCACTTACATTGTGGCCAACTACGATTCGATACAGAATGCACGAAACCTGAAAGACACCCTCACTGATACATAGAGAGTAGTGTTTGTCTGCGGAAAAATGGGAGTGCAAGGGTCTGTGACGTTGATACGACTGTATGTAGCACTACTAGTTATCGGGGGGGTGTGCGTAGCTCAGATGGTAGAGCGCTCGCTTAGCGTGCGAGAGGTACTGGGATCGATACCCAGCGCCTCCAGAATGGTAGAGCGCTCGCTTAGCGTGCGAGAGGTACTGGGATCGATACCCAGCGCCTCCAGAATTTTTAACACACCTACATGCGCACCTTGCCATGCAAGTGGAATAATTCCCAACCGGCTGAGGTGTGTAGGCAGATACAAGCGAACGATTAGCATCCACAATTGGCTAGCGTGCTTTTATTCGTGCGCAGGAAGCACCCTCCTCCCACACCTACACTAACTTTAGAAACAGTACAAATGTTCCCATAAGATTCTCAAGCCTACGTCGGAAAGATCTGCCTTGCGCCGATTTCACGTAAATCCCACTGCACGTTCCCATTCTTTGCGTGCAGTCGGCTGCTACTGGTGTTGCTGGTTGTGACTGCTGATAACAGATGCCGTAGCAATCAATTCATGGAGTGAGTTGTATGTTTTGCGATAGTCTGTCTCTGACAAGGAAGCACAGGTGATATAGGTGCGAACACAGGAAGCTTGCAGCCCCTCGCTGCCTGCAGACACAGAGCAGCCACACTAGAAGAGCGGCCTAAGCCGTAGGCGAAATGTGCTCATTCGCTTTGGCGCGACGTCGAACTATAAATAAGGCTGTCACTAGCGTGAGCGTCGTGTAAAGTCGGAAAAGTCATCTGCATGGGTGATTGCCAAGTTTGGGGAGCGTTTCGTAGTACGATCAGTGCAATGGAGACGCGGAAACTTGTTGTGTCCCAGTGTTTTTCAGTTGGACGACAAGAGTTTTACACAGTAGCAAAGAGCGAGGCACTGAGTTGGCATGAACAGTGGAGAGCACAATGGGGCTCGAGATGTGCTTGTTACCTCAGGTGCTGTGTGATTGTCGACAAGGAGTGAAATGGACCAATTTGTGACCGCCCTTTCAATTTAAGACGTTCAAAACAGACGGAATTTGCATTCGTAATACCAGAGCATCGAAACTACTAGGAACTCTTGTGTATATGAACGTGTCTGCGCCTTTGTATTCTGGTACCTTCGCCGCTACAAACCAACCAACCATCGTGTCCGTGCACATCAGAGTCGCAAAGAATGGAGAATAGCCAGGCTTGGTCGTGTGTGTAGCTGTAGCTCAGTTGGCAGATCGTTCGCTTAGCGTGTGAACGGTCTCGGGTTCAAGCCCCGGCTCCTCCATGTTTTGTGGTCAGTGCATGGTAAGTGTTGGTCGCGGCGAACATAAACGCACGCAAGAAGTTGCAAAACCAGCGTCACAGATTGATATGATGTATACTGTCATAAGGAGAGCAAGATGTAAGTGTGAGGACCGGCTGTTATCGTGGTGTCATCGAGTGCAGATCTGTCTTAGGTATCACGGCTTAACGTCATTGAAGTCTAGAGGTGGACAACACGTTCGTCTTACTCAGAGCGGTGTCTGAACTCTATTTTCGACGTTATGCGTGCCACTTTCATTGTGGCCAACTACGATTCGATACAGAATGCACGAAACCTGAAAGACACCCTCACTGATACATAGAGAGTAGTGTTTGTCTGCGGAATAATGGGAGTGCAAGGGTCTGTGACGTTGATATGACTGTATGTAGCACTACAAGTTATCGGGGGGGTGGGCGTAGCTCAGATGGTAGAGCGCTCGCTTAGCGTGCGAGAGGTACTGGGATCGATACCCAGCGCCTCCAGAATTATTAACACACCTACACGCGCACCTTGCCATGCAAGTGGAATAATTCCCAACCGGCAGAGGTGTGTAGGCAGATACAAGCGAACGATTAGCATCCACAATTGGCGAGCGTGCTTTTATTCGTGCGCAGGAAGCACCCTCCTCCCACACCTACACTTAATTTAGAAACAGTACAAATGTTCCCATAAGATTCTCAAGCCTACGTCGGAAAGATCTGCCTTGCGCCGATTTCACGTAAATCCCACTGCACGTTCCCATTCTTTGCGTGCAGTCGGCTGCTACTGGTGTTGCTGGTTGTGACTGCTGATAACAGATGCTGTAGCAATCAATTCATGGAGTGAGTTGTATGTTTTGCGATAGTCTGTCTCTGACAAGGAAGCACAGGTGATATAGGTGCGAACACAGGAAGCTTGCAGCCCCTCGCTGCCTGCAGACACAGAGCAGCCACACTAGAAGAGCGGCCTAAGCCGTAGGCGAAATGTGCTCATTCGCTTTGGCGCGACGTCGAACTATAAATAAGGCTGTCACTAGCGTGAGCGTTGCGTGAGCGTCGTGTAAAGTCGGAAAAGTCATCTGCATGGGTGATTGCCAAGTTTGGGGAGCGTTTCGTAGTACGATCAGTGCAATGGAGACGCGGAAACTTGTTGTGTCCCAGTGTTTTTCAGTTGGACGACAAGAGTTTTACACAGTAGCAAAGAGCGAGGCACTGAGTTGGCATGAACAATGGAGAGCACAATGGGGCTCGAGATGTGCTTGTTACCTCAGGTGCTGTGTGATTGTCGACAAGGAGTGAAATGGACCAATTTGTGACCGCCCTTTCAATTTAAGACGTTCAAAACAGACGGAATTTGCATTCGTAATACCAGAGCATCGAAACTACTAGGAACTCTTGTGTATATGAACGTGTCCGCGCCTTTGTATTCTGGTACCTTCGCCGCTACAAACCAACCAACCATCGTGTCCGTGCACATCAGAGTCGCAAAGAATGGAGAATAGCCAGGCTTGGTCGTGTGTGTAGCTGTAGCTCAGTTGGCAGATCGTTCGCTTAGCGTGTGAACGGTCTCGGGTTCAGGCCCCGGCTCCTCCATGTTTTGTGGTCAGTGCATGGTAAGTGTTGGTCGCGGCGAACATAAACGCACGCAAGAAGTTGCAAAACCAGCGTCACAGACTGATATGATGTATACTGTCATAAGGAGAGCAAGATGTAAGTGTGAGGACCGGCTGTTATCGTGGTGTCATCGTGTGCAGATCTGTCTTAGGTATCACGGCTTAACGTCATTGAAGTCTAGAGGTGGACAACACGTTCGTCTTACTCAGAGCGGTGTCTGAACTCTATTTTCGACGTTATGCGTGCCACTTTCATTGTGGCCAACTACGATTCGATACAGAATGCACGAAACCTGAAAGACACCTTCACTGATACATAGAGAGTAGTGTTTGTCTGCGGAATAATGGGAGTGCAAGGGTCTGTGACGTTGATATGACTGTATGTAGCACTACAAGTTATCGGGGGGGGTGGGCGTAGCTCAGATGGTAGAGCGCTCGCTTAGCGTGCGAGAGGTACTGGGATCGATACCCAGCGCCTCCAGAATTTTTAACACACCTACACGCGCACCTTACCATGCAAGTGGAATAATTCCCAACCGGCAGAGGTGTGTAGGCAGATACAAGCGAACGATTAGCATCCACAATTGGCGAGCGTGCTTTTATTCGTGCGCAGGAAGCACCCTCCTCCCACACCTACACTTAATTTAGAAACAGTACAAATGTTCCCATAAGATTCTCAAGCCTACGTCGGAAAGATCTGCCTTGCGCCGATTTCACGTAAATCCCACTGCACGTTCCCATTCTTTGCGTCAGTCGGCTGCTACTGGTGTTGCTGGTTGTGACTGCTGATAACAGATGCCGTAGCAATCAATTCATGGAGTGAGTTGTATGTTTTGCGATAGTCTGTCTCTGACAAGGAAGCACAGGTGATATAGGTGCGAACACAGGAAGCTTGCAGCCCCTCGCTGCCTGCAGACACAGAGCAGCCACACTAGAAGAGCGGCCTAAGCCGTAGGCGAAATGTGCTCATTCGCTTTGGCGCGACGTCGAACTGTAAATAAGGCTGTCACTAGCGTGAGCGTTGCGTGAGCGTCGTGTAAAGTCATCTGCATGGGTGATTGCCAAGTTTGGGGAGCGTTTCGTAGTACGATCAGTGCAATGGAGACGCGGAAACTTGTTGTGTCCTAGTGTTTTGCAGTTGGACGACAAGAGTTTTACACAGTAGCAAAGAGCGAGGCACTGAGTTGGCATGAACAATGGAGAGCACAATGGGGCTCGAGATGTGCTTGTTACCTCAGGTGCCGTGTGATTGTCGACAAGGAGTGAAATGGACCAATTTGTGACCGCCCTTTCAATTTAAGACGTTCAAAACAGACGGAATTTGCATTCGTAATACCAGAGCATCGAAACTACTTGGAACTCTTGTGTATATGAACGTGGCCGCGCCTTTGTATTCTGGTACCTTCGCCGCTACAAACCAACCAACCATCGTATCCGTGCACATCAGTGTTGAAAAGAATGGAGAATAGCCAGGCTTGGTCGTGTGTGTGGCTGTAGCTCAGTTGGCAGACCGTTCGCTTAGCGTGTGAACGGTCTCGGGTTCAAGCCCCGGCTCCTCCATGTTTTGTGGTCAGTGCATGGTAAGTGTTGGTCGCGGCGAACATAAACGCACGCAAGAAGTTGCAAAACCAGCGTCACAGACTGATATGATGTATACTGTCATAAGGAGAGCAAGATGTAAGTGTGGGGACCGGCTGTTATCGTGGTGTCATCGAGTGCAGATCTGTCTTAGGTATCACGGCTTAACGTCATTGAAGTCTAGAGAAGGGACAACACGTTCGTCTTACTCAGAGCGGTGTCTGAACTCTATTTTCGACGTTATGCGTGCCACTTTCATTGTGGCCAACTACGATTCGATACAGAATGCACGAAACCTGAAAGACACCCTCACTGATACATAGAGAGTAGTGTTTGTCTGCGGAATAATGGGAGTGCAAGGGTCTGTGACGTTGATATGACTGTATGTAGCACTACTAGTTATCGGGGAGGTGGGCGTAACTCAGATGGTAGAGCGCTAACTTAGCGTGCGAGAGGTACTGGGATCGATACCCAGCGCCTCCAGAGTTTTTAACACACCTACATGCGCACCTTGCCATGCAAGTGGAATAATTCCCAACCGGCAGAGGTGTGTAGGCAGATACAAGCGAACGATTAGCATCCACAATTGGCGAGCGTGCTTTTATTCGTGCGCAGGAAGCACCATCCTCCCACACCTACACTTAATTTAGAAACAGTACAAATGTTCCCATAAGATTCTCAAGCCTACGTCGGAAAGATCTGCCTTGCGCCGATTTCACGTAAATCCCACTGCACGTTCCCATTCTTTGCGTGCAGTCGGCTGCTACTGGTGTTGCTGGTTGTGACTGCTGATAACAGATGCCGTAGCAATCAATTCATGGAGTGAGTTGTATGTTTTGCGATAGTCTGTCTCTGACAAGGAAGCACAGGTGATATAGGTGCGAACACAGGAAGCTTGCAGCCCCTCGCTGCCTGCAGACACAGAGCAGCCATACTAGAAGAGCGGCCTAAGCCGTAGGCGAAATGTGCTCATTCGCTTTGGCGCGACGTCGAACTGTAAATAAGGCTGTCACTAGTGTGAGCGTCGTGTAAAGTCGGAAAAGTCATCTGCATGGGTGATTGCCAAGTTTGGGGAGCGTTTCGTAGTACGATCAGTGCAATGGAGACGCGGAAACTTGTTGTGTCCCAGTGTTTTGCAGTTGGACGACAAGAGTTTTACACAGTAGCAAAGAGCGAGGCACTGAGTTGGCATGAACAATGGAGGGCACAATGGGGCTCGAGATGTGCTTGTTACCTCAGGTGCTGTGTGATTGTCGACAAGGAGTGAAATGGACCAATTTGTGACCGCCCTTTCAATTTAAGACGTTCAAAACAGACGGAATTTGCATTCCTAATACCATAGCATCGAAACTACTTGGAACTCTTGTGTATATGAACGTGTCCGCGCCTTTGTATTCTGGTACCTTCGCCGCTACAAACCAACAAACCATCGTGTCCGTGCACATCAGAGTCGCAAAGAATGGAGAATAGCCAGGCTTGGTCGTGTGTGCAGCCGTAGCTCAGTTGGCAGATCGTTCGCTTAGCGTGTGAAAGGTCTCGGGTTCAAGCCCCGGCTCCTCCATGTTTTGTGGTCAGTGCATGGTAAGTGTTGGTCGCGGCGAACATAAACGCACGCAAGAAGTTGCAAAACCAGCGTCACAGACTGATATGATGTATACTGTCATAAGGAGAGCAAGATGTAAGTGTGGGGACCGGCTGTTATCGTGGTGTCATCGAGTGCAGATCTGTCTTAGGTATCACGGCTTAACGTCATTGAAGTCTAGAGAAGGGACAACACGTTCGTCTTACTCAGAGCGGTGTCTGAACTCTATTTTCGACGTTATGCGTGCCACTTTCATTGTGGCCAACTACGATTCGATACAGAATGCACGAAACCTGAAAGACACCCTCACTGATACATAGAGAGTAGTGTTTGTCTGCGGAATAATGGGAGTGCAAGGGTCTGTGACGTTGATATGACTGTATGTAGCACTACAAGTTATCGGGGGGGTGGGCGTAGCTCAGATGGTAGAGCGCTCGCTTAGCGTGCGAGAGGTACTGGGATCGATACCCAGCGCCTCCAGAATTATTAACACACCTACACGCGCACCTTGCCATGCAAGTGGAATAATTCCCAACCGGCAGAGGTGTGTAGGCAGATACAAGCGAACGATTAGCATCCACAATTGGCGAGCGTGCTTTTATTCGTGCGCAGGAAGCACCCTCCTCCCACACCTACACTTAATTTAGAAACAGTACAAATGTTCCCATAAGATTCTCAAGCCTACGTCGGAAAGATCTGCCTTGCGCCGATTTCACGTAAATCCCACTGCACGTTCCCATTCTTTGCGTGCAGTCGGCTGCTACTGGTGTTGCTGGTTGTGACTGCTGATAACAGATGCTGTAGCAATCAATTCATGGAGTGAGTTGTATGTTTTGCGATAGTCTGTCTCTGACAAGGAAGCACAGGTGATATAGGTGCGAACACAGGAAGCTTGCAGCCCCTCGCTGCCTGCAGACACAGAGCAGCCACACTAGAAGAGCGGCCTAAGCCGTAGGCGAAATGTGCTCATTCGCTTTGGCGCGACGTCGAACTATAAATAAGGCTGTCACTAGCGTGAGCGTTGCGTGAGCGTCGTGTAAAGTCGGAAAAGTCATCTGCATGGGTGATTGCCAAGTTTGGGGAGCGTTTCGTAGTACGATCAGTGCAATGGAGACGCGGAAACTTGTTGTGTCCCAGTGTTTTTCAGTTGGACGACAAGAGTTTTACACAGTAGCAAAGAGCGAGGCACTGAGTTGGCATGAACAATGGAGAGCACAATGGGGCTCGAGATGTGCTTGTTACCTCAGGTGCTGTGTGATTGTCGACAAGGAGTGAAATGGACCAATTTGTGACCGCCCTTTCAATTTAAGACGTTCAAAACAGACGGAATTTGCATTCGTAATACCAGAGCATCGAAACTACTAGGAACTCTTGTGTATATGAACGTGTCCGCGCCTTTGTATTCTGGTACCTTCGCCGCTACAAACCAACCAACCATCGTGTCCGTGCACATCAGAGTCGCAAAGAATGGAGAATAGCCAGGCTTGGTCGTGTGTGTAGCTGTAGCTCAGTTGGCAGATCGTTCGCTTAGCGTGTGAACGGTCTCGGGTTCAAGCCCCGGCTCCTCCATGTTTTGTGGTCAGTGCATGGTAAGTGTTGGTCGCGGCGAACATAAACGCACGCAAGAAGTTGCAAAACCAGCGTCACAGACTGATATGATGTATACTGTCATAAGGAGAGCAAGATGTAAGTGTGAGGACCGGCTGTTATCGTGGTGTCATCGTGTGCAGATCTGTCTTAGGTATCACGGCTTAACGTCATTGAAGTCTAGAGGTGGACAACACGTTCGTCTTACTCAGAGCGGTGTCTGAACTCTATTTTCGACGTTATGCGTGCCACTTTCATTGTGGCCAACTACGATTCGATACAGAATGCACGAAACCTGAAAGACACCCTCACTGATACATAGAGAGTAGTGTTTGTCTGCGGAATAATGGGAGTGCAAGGGTCTGTGACGTTGATATGACTGTATGTAGCACTACAAGTTATCGGGGGGGTGGGCGTAGCTCAGATGGTAGAGCGCTCGCTTAGCGTGCGAGAGGTACTGGGATCGATACCCAGCGCCTCCAGAATTTTTAACACACCTACACGCGCACCTTGCCATGCAAGTGGAATAATTCCCAACCGGCAGAGGTGTGTAGGCAGATACAAGCGAACGATTAGCATCCACAATTGGCGAGCGTGCTTTTATTCGTGCGCAGGAAGCACCCTCCTCCCACACCTACACTTAATTTAGAAACAGTACAAATGTTCCCATAAGATTCTCAAGCCTACGTCGGAAAGATCTGCCTTGCGCCGATTTCACGTAAATCCCACTGCACGTTCCCATTCTTTGCGTCAGTCGGCTGCTACTGGTGTTGCTGGTTGTGACTGCTGATAACAGATGCCGTAGCAATCAATTCATGGAGTGAGTTGTATGTTTTGCGATAGTCTGTCTCTGACAAGGAAGCACAGGTGATATAGGTGTGAACACAGGAAGCTTGCAGCCCCTCGCTGCCTGCAGACACAGAGCAGCCACACTAGAAGAGCGGCCTAAGCCGTAGGCGAAATGTGCTCATTCGCTTTGGCGCGACGTCGAACTGTAAATAAGGCTGTCACTAGCGTGAGCGTTGCGTGAGCGTCGTGTTAAGTCGGAAAAGTCATCTGCATGGGTGATTGCCAAGTTTGGGGAGCGTTTCGTAGTACGATCAGTGCAATGGAGACGCGGAAACTTGTTGTGTCCCAGTGTTTTTCAGTTGGACGACAAGAGTTTTACACAGTAGCAAAGAGCGAGGCACTGAGTTGGCATGAACAATGGAGAGCACAATGGGGCTCGAGATGTGCTTGTTACCTCAGGTGCTGTGTGATTGTCGACAAGGAGTGAAATGGACCAATTTGTGACCGCCCTTTCAATTTAAGACGTTCAAAACAGACGGAATTTGCATTCGTAATACCAGAGCATCGAAACTACTAGGAACTCTTGTGTATATGAACGTGTCCGCGCCTTTGTATTCTGGTACCTTCGCCGCTACAAACCAACCAACCATCGTGTCCGTGCACATCAGAGTCGCAAAGAATGGAGAATAGCCAGGCTTGGTCGTGTGTGTAGCTGTAGCTCAGTTGGCAGATCGTTCGCTTAGCGTGTGAACGGTCTCGGGTTCAAGCCCCGGCTCCTCCATGTTTTGTGGTCAGTGCATGGTAAGTGTTGGTCGCGGCGAACATAAACGCACGCAAGAAGTTGCAAAACCAGCGTCACAGACTGATATGATGTATACTGTCATAAGGAGAGCAAGATGTAAGTGTGAGGACCGGCTGGTATCGTGGTGTCATCGTGTGCAGATCTGTCTTAGGTATCACGGCTTAACGTCATTGAAGTCTAGAGGTGGACAACACGTTCGTCTTACTCAGAGCGGTGTCTGAACTCTATTTTCGACGTTATGCGTGCCACTTTCATTGTGGCCAACTACGATTCGATACAGAATGCACGAAACCTGAAAGACACCCTCACTGATACATAGAGAGTAGTGTTTGTCTGCGGAATAATGGGAGTGCAAGGGTCTGTGACGTTGATATGACTGTATGTAGCACCACAAGTTATCGGGGGGTGGGCGTAGCTCAGATGGTAGAGCGCTCGCTTAGCTTGCGAGAGGTACTGGGATCGATACCCAGCGCCTCCAGAATTTTTAACACACCTACACGCCCACCTTGCCATGCAAGTGGAATAATTCCCAACCGGCAGAGGTGTGTAGGCAGATACAAGCGAACGATTAGCATCCACAATTGGCGAGCGTGCTTTTATTCGTGCGCAGGAAGCACCCTCCTCCCACACCTACACTTAATTTAGAAACAGTACAAATGTTCCCATAAGATTCTCAAGCCTACGTCGGAAAGATCTGCCTTGCGCCGATTTCACGTAAATCCCACTGCACGTTCCCATTCTTTGCGTGCAGTCGGCTGCTACTGGTGTTGCTGGTTGTGACTGCTGATAACAGATGCCGTAGCAATCAATTCATGGAGTGAGTTGTATGTTTTGCGATAGTCTGTCTCTGACAAGGAAGCACAGGTGATATAGGTGCGAACACAGGAAGCTTGCAGCCCCTCGCTGCCTGCAGACACAGAGCAGCCACACTAGAAGAGCGGCCTAAGCCGTAGGCGAAATGTGCTCATTCGCTTTGGCGCGACGTCGAACTGTAAATAAGCCTGTCACTAGCGTGAGCGTCGTGTAAAGTCGGAAAAGTCATCTGCATGGGTGATTGCCAAGTTTGGGGAGCGTTTCGTAGTACTATCAGTGCAATGGATACGCGGAAACTTGTTGTGTCCCAGTGTTTTGCAGTTGGACGACAAGAGTTTTACACAGTAGCAAAGAGCGAGGCACTGAGTTGGCATGAACAATGGAGAGCACAATGGGGCTCGAGATGTGCTTGTTACCTCAGGTGCTGTGTGATTGTCGACAAGGAGTGAAATGGACCAATTTGTGACCGCCCTTTCAATTTAAGACGTTCAAAACAGACGGAATTTGCATTCGTAATACCAGAGCATCGAAACTACTTGGAACTCTTGTGTATATGAACGTGTCCGCGCCTTTGTATTCTGGTACCTTCGCCGCTACAAACCAACCAACCATCGTGTCCGTGAACATCAGAGTCGCAAAGAATGGAGAATAGCCAGGCTTGGTCGTGTGTGTAGCTGTAGCTCAGTTGGCAGATCGTTCGCTTAGCGTGTGAACGGTCTCGGGTTCAAGCCCCGGCTCCTCCATGTTTTGTGGTCAGTGCATGGTAAGTGTTGGTCGCGGCGAACATAAACGCACGCAAGAAGTCGCAAAACCAGCGTCACAGACTGATATGATGTATACTGTCATAAGGAGAGCAAGATGTAAGTGTGGGGACCGGCTGTTATCGTGTTGTCATCGAGTGCAGATCTGTCTTAGGTATCACGGCTTAACGTCATTGAAGTCTAGAGAAGGGACAACACGTTCGTTTTACTCAGAGCGGTGTCTTAACTCTATCTTCGACGTTACCCGTGCCACTTTCATTGTGGCCAACTACGATTCGATACAGAATGCACGAAACCTGAAAGACACCCTCACTGATACATAGAGAGTAGTGTTTGTCTGCGGAATAATGGGAGTGCAAGGGTCTGTGACGTTGATATGACTGTATGTAGCACTACAAGTTATCGGGGGGGTGGGCGTAGTCTCAGATGGTAGAGCGCTCGCTTAGCGTGCGAGAGGTACTGGGATCGATACCCAGCGCCTCCAGAATTTTTAACACACCTACACGCGCACCTTGCCATGCAAGTGGAATAATTCCCAACCGGCAGAGGTGTGTAGGCAGATACAAGCGAACGATTAGCATCCACAATTGGCGAGCGTGCTTTTATTCGTGCGCAGGAAGCACCCTCCTCCCACACCTACACTTAATTTAGAAACAGTACAAATGTTCCCATAAGATTCTCAAGCCTACGTCGGAAAGATCTGCCTTGCGCCGATTTCACGTAAATCCCACTGCACGTTCCCATTCTTTGCGTGCAGTCGGCTGCTACTGGTGTTGCTGGTTGTGACTGCTGATAACAGATGCCGTAGCAATCAATTCATGGAGTGAGTTGTATGTTTTGCGATAGTCTGTCTCTGACAAGGAAGCACAGGTGATATAGGTGCGAACACAGGAAGCTTGCAGCCCCTCGCTGCCTGCAGACACAGAGCAGCCACACTAGAAGAGCGGCCTAAGCCGTAGGCGAAATGTGCTCATTCGCTTTGGCGCGACGTCGAACTATAAATAAGGCTGTCACTAGCGTGAGCGTCGTGTAAAGTCGGAAAAGTCATCTGCATGGGTGATTGCCCAGTTTGGGGAGCGTTTCGTAGTACGATCAGTGCAATGGAGACGCGGAAACTTGTTGTGTCCCAGTGTTTTTCAGTTGGACGACAAGAGTTTTACACAGTAGCAAAGAGCGAGGCACTGAGTTGGCATGAACAGTGGAGAGCACAATGGGGCTCGAGATGTGCTTGTTACCTCAGGTGCTGTGTGATTGTCGACAAGGAGTGAAATGGACCAATTTGTGACCGCCCTTTCAATTTAAGACGTTCAAAACAGACGGAATTTGCATTCGTAATACCAGAGCATCGAAACTACTAGGAACTCTTGTGTATATGAACGTGTCCGCGCCTTTGTATTCTGGTACCTTCGCCGCTACAAACCAACCAACCATCGTGTCCGTGCACATCAGAGTCGCAAAGAATGGAGAATAGCCAGGCTTGGTCGTGTGTGTAGCTGTAGCTCAGTTGGCAGATCGTTCGCTTAGCGTGTGAACGGTCTCGGGTTCAAGCCCCGGCTCCTCCATGTTTTGTGGTCAGTGCATGGTAAGTGTTGGTCGCGGCGAACATAAACGCACGCAAGAAGTTGCAAAACCAGCGTCACAGACTGATATGATGTATACTGTCATAAGGAGAGCAAGATGTAAGTGTGAGGACCGGCTGTTATCGTGGTGTCATCGTGTGCAGATCTGTCTTAGGTATCACGGCTTAACGTCATTGAAGTCTAGAGGTGGACAACACGTTCGTCTTACTCAGAGCGGTGTCTGAACTCTATTTTCGACGTTATGCGTGCCACTTTCATTGTGGCCAACTACGATTCGATACAGAATGCACGAAACCTGAAAGACACCCTCACTGATACATAGAGAGTAGTGTTTGTCTGCGGAATAATGGGAGTGCAAGGGTCTGTGACGTTGATATGACTGTATGTAGCACTACAAGTTATCGGGGGGGTGGGCGTAGCTCAGATGGTAGAGCGCTCGCTTAGCGTGCGAGAGGTACTGGGATCGATACCCAGCGCCTCCAGAATTATTAACACACCTACACGCGCACCTTGCCATGCAAGTGGAATAATTCCCAACCGGCAGAGGTGTGTAGGCAGATACAAGCGAACGATTAGCATCCACAATTGGCGAGCGTGCTTTTATTCGTGGGCAGGAAGCACCCTCCTCCCACACCTACACTTAATTTAGAAACAGTACAAATGTTCCCATAAGATTCTCAAGCCTACGTCGGAAAGATCTGCCTTGCGCCGATTTCACGTAAATCCCACTGCACGTTCCCATTCTTTGCGTGCAGTCGGCTGCTACTGGTGTTGCTGGTTGTGACTGCTGATAACAGATGCCGTAGCAATCAATTCATGGAGTGAGTTGTATGTT
This sequence comes from Schistocerca gregaria, assembly GCF_023897955.1. NCBI lineage: Eukaryota > Metazoa > Arthropoda > Insecta > Orthoptera > Acrididae > Schistocerca > Schistocerca gregaria. Next base: position 5,265,594 of record NC_064930.1, on the reverse strand, counting down.
TTGCGATAGTCTGTCTCTGACAAGGAAGCACAGGTGATATAGGTGCGAACACAGGAAGCTTGCAGCCCCTCGCTGCCTGCAGACACAGAGCAGCCACACTAGAAGAGCGGCCTAAGCCGTAGGCGAAATGTGCTCATTCGCTTTGGCGCGACGTCGAACTATAAATAAGGCTGTCACTAGCGTGAGCGTTGCGTGAGCGTCGTGTAAAGTCGGAAAAGTCATCTGCATGGGTGATTGCCAAGTTTGGGGAGCGTTTCGTAGTACGATCAGTGCAATGGAGACGCGGAAACTTGTTGTGTCCCAGTGTTTTTCAGTTGGACGACAAGAGTTTTACACAGTAGCAAAGAGCGAGGCACTGAGTTGGCATGAACAATGGAGAGCACAATGGGGCTCGAGATGTGCTTGTTACCTCAGGTGCTGTGTGATTGTCGACAAGGAGTGAAATGGACCAATTTGTGACCGCCCTTTCAATTTAAGACGTTCAAAACAGACGGAATTTGCATTCGTAATACCAGAGCATCGAAACTACTAGGAACTCTTGTGTATATGAACGTGTCCGCGCCTTTGTATTCTGGTACCTTCGCCGCTACAAACCAACCAACCATCGTGTCCGTGCACATCAGAGTCGCAAAGAATGGAGAATAGCCAGGCTTGGTCGTGTGTGTAGCTGTAGCTCAGTTGGCAGATCGTTCGCTTAGCGTGTGAACGGTCTCGGGTTCAAGCCCCGGCTCCTCCATGTTTTGTGGTCAGTGCATGGTAAGTGTTGGTCGCGGCGAACATAAACGCACGCAAGAAGTTGCAAAACCAGCGTCACAGACTGATATGATGTATACTGTCATAAGGAGAGCAAGATGTAAGTGTGAGGACCGGCTGTTATCGTGGTGTCATCGTGTGCAGATCTGTCTTAGGTATCACGGCTTAACGTCATTGAAGTCTAGAGGTGGACAACACGTTCGTCTTACTCAGAGCGGTGTCTGAACTCTATTTTCGACGTTATGCGTGCCACTTTCATTGTGGCCAACTACGATTCGATACAGAATGCACGAAACCTGAAAGACACCCTCACTGATACATAGAGAGTAGTGTTTGTCTGCGGAATAATGGGAGTGCAAGGGTCTGTGACGTTGATATGACTGTATGTAGCACTACAAGTTATCGGGGGGGTGGGCGTAGCTCAGATGGTAGAGCGCTCGCTTAGCGTGCGAGAGGTACTGGGATCGATACCCAGCGCCTCCAGAATTTTTAACACACCTACACGCGCACCTTGCCATGCAAGTGGAATAATTCCCAACCGGCAGAGGTGTGTAGGCAGATACAAGCGAACGATTAGCATCCACAATTGGCGAGCGTGCTTTTATTCGTGGGCAGGAAGCACCCTCCTCCCACACCTACACTTAATTTAGAAACAGTACAAATGTTCCCATAAGATTCTCAAGCCTACGTCGGAAAGATCTGCCTTGCGCCGATTTCACGTAAATCCCACTGCCCGTTCCCATTCTTTGCGTGCAGTCGGCTGCTACTGGTGTTGCTGGTTGTGACTGCTGATAACAGATGCCGTAGCAATCAATTCATGGAGTGAGTTGTATGTTTTGCGATAGTCTGTCTCTGACAAGGAAGCACAGGTTATATAGGTGCGAACACAGGAAGCTTGCAGCCCCTCGCTGCCTGCAGACACAGAGCAGCCACACTAGAAGAGCGGCCTAAGCCGTAGGCGAAATGTGCTCATTCGCTTTGGCGCGACGTCGAACTGTAAATAAGGCTGTCACTAGCGTGAGCGTTGCGTGAGCGTCGTGTAAAGTCATCTGCATGGGTGATTGCCAAGTTTGGGGAGCGTTTCGTAGTACGATCAGTGCAATGGAGACGCGGAAACTTGTTGTGTCCCAGTGTTTTTCAGTTGGACGACAAGAGTTTTACACAGTAGCAAAGAGCGAGGCACTGAGTTGGCATGAACAATGGAGAGCACAATGGGGCTCGAGATGTGCTTGTTACCTCAGGTGCTGTGTGATTGTCGACAAGGAGTGAAATGGACCAATTTGTGACCGCCCTTTCAATTTAAGACGTTCAAAACAGACGGAATTTGCATTCGTAATACCAGAGCATCGAAACTACTAGGAACTCTTGTGTATATGAACGTGTCCGCGCCTTTGTATTCTGGTACCTTCGCCGCTACAAACCAACCAACCATCGTGTCCGTGCACATCAGAGTCGCAAAGAATGGAGAATAGGCAGGCTTGGTCGTGTGTGTAGCTGTAGCTCAGTTGGCAGATCGTTCGCTTAGCGTGTGAACGGTCTCGGGTTCAAGCCCCGGCTCCTCCATGTTTTGTGGTCAGTGCATGGTAAGTGTTGGTCGCGGCGAACATAAACGCACGCAAGAAGTTGCAAAACCAGCGTCACAGACTGATATGATGTATACTGTCATAAGGAGAGCAAGATGTAAGTGTGAGGACCGGCTGTTATCGTGGTGTCATCGTGTGCAGATCTGTCTTAGGTATCACGGCTTAACGTCATTGAAGTCTAGAGGTGGACAACACGTTCGTCTTACTCAGAGCGGTGTCTGAACTCTATTTTCGACGTTATGCGTGCCACTTTCATTGTGGCCAACTACGATTCGATACAGAATGCACGAAACCTGAAAGACACCCTCACTGATACATAGAGAGTAGTGTTTGTCTGCGGAATAATGGGAGTGCAAGGGTCTGTGACGTTGATATGACTGTATGTAGCACTACAAGTTATCGGGGGGGTGGGCGTAACTCAGATGGTAGAGCGCTCGCTTAGCGTGCGAGAGGTACTGGGATCGATACCCAGCGCCTCCAGAATTTTTAACACACCTACACGCGCACCTTGCCATGCAAGTGGAATAATTCCCAACCGGCAGAGGTGTGTAGGCAGATACAAGCGAACGATTAGCATCCACAATTGGCGAGCGTGCTTTTATTCGTGCGCAGGAAGCACCCTCCTCCCACACCTACACTTAATTTAGAAACAGTACAAATGTTCCCATAAGATTCTCAAGCCTACGTCGGAAAGATCTGCCTTGCGCCGATTTCACGTAAATCCCACTGCACGTTCCCATTCTTTGCGTCAGTCGGCTGCTACTGGTGTTGCTGGTTGTGACTGCTGATAACAGATGCCGTAGCAATCAATTCATGGAGTGAGTTGTATGTTTTGCGATAGTCTGTCTCTGACAAGGAAGCACAGGTGATATAGGTGCGAACACAGGAAGCTTGCAGCCCCTCGCTGCCTGCAGACACAGAGCAGCCACACTAGAAGAGCGGCCTAAGCCGTAGGCGAAATGTGCTCATTCGCTTTGGCGCGACGTCGAACTGTAAATAAGGCTGTCACTAGCGTGAGCGTCGTGTAAAGTCGGAAAAGTCATCTGCATGGGTGATTGCCAAGTTTGGGGAGCGTTTCGTAGTACGATCAGTGCAATGGAGACGCGGAAACTTGTTGTGTCCCAGTGTTTTTCAGTTGGACGACAAGAGTTTTACACAGTAGCAAAGAGCGAGGCACTGAGTTGGCATGAACAATGGAGAGCACAATGGGGCTCGAGATGTGCTTGTTACCTCAGGTGCTGTGTGATTGTCGACAAGGAGTGAAATGGACCAATTTGTGACCGCCCTTTCAATTTAAGACGTTCAAAACAGACGGAATTTGCATTCGTAATACCAGAGCATCGAAACTACTAGGAACTCTTGTGTATATGAACGTGTCCGCGCCTTTGTATTCTGGTACCTTCGCCGCTACAAACCAACCAACCATCGTGTCCGTGCACATCAGAGTCGCAAAGAATGGAGAATAGCCAGGCTTGGTCGTGTGTGTAGCTGTAGCTCAGTTGGCAGATCGTTCGCTTAGCGTGTGAACGGTCTCGGGTTCAAGCCCCGGCTCCTCCATGTTTTGTGGTCAGTGCATGGTAAGTGTTGGTCGCGGCGAACATAAACGCACGCAAGAAGTTGCAAAACCAGCGTCACAGACTGATATGATGTATACTGTCATAAGGAGAGCAAGATGTAAGTGTGAGGACCGGCTGTTATCGTGGTGTCATCGTGTGCAGATCTGTCTTAGGTATCACGGCTTAACGTCATTGAAGTCTAGAGGTGGACAACACGTTCGTCTTACTCAGAGCGGTGTCTGAACTCTATTTTCGACGTTATGCGTGCCACTTTCATTGTGGCCAACTACGATTCGATACAGAATGCACGAAACCTGAAAGACACCCTCACTGATACATAGAGAGTAGTGTTTGTCTGCGGAATAATGGGAGTGCAAGGGTCTGTGACGTTGATATGACTGTATGTAGCACTACAAGTTATCGGGGGGGTGGGCGTAACTCAGATGGTAGAGCGCTCGCTTAGCGTGCGAGAGGTACTGGGATCGATACCCAGCGCCTCTAGAATTTTTAACACACCTACACGCGCACCTTGCCATGCAAGTGGAATAATTCCCAACCGGCAGAGGTGTGTAGGCAGATACAAGCGAACGATTAGCATCCACAATTGGCGAGCGTGCTTTTATTCGTGCGCAGGAAGCACCCTCCTCCCACACCTACACTTAATTTAGAAACAGTACAAATGTTCCCATAAGATTCTCAAGCCTACGTCGGAAAGATCTGCCTTGCGCCGATTTCACGTAAATCCCACTGCACGTTCCCATTCTTTGCGTCAGTCGGCTGCTACTGGTGTTGCTGGTTGTGACTGCTGATAACAGATGCCGTAGCAATCAATTCATGGAGTGAGTTGTATGTTTTGCGATAGTCTGTCTCTGACAAGGAAGCACAGGTGATATAGGTGCGAACACAGGAAGCTTGCAGCCCCTCGCTGCCTGCAGACACAGAGCAGCCACACTAGAAGAGCGGCCTAAGCCGTAGGCGAAATGTGCTCATTCGCTTTGGCGCGACGTCGAACTGTAAATAAGGCTGTCACTAGCGTGAGCGTTGCGTGAGCGTCGTGTAAAGTCATCTGCATGGGTGATTGCCAAGTTTGGGGAGCGTTTCGTAGTACGATCAGTGCAATGGAGACGCGGAAACTTGTTGTGTCCCAGTGTTTTTCAGTTGGACGACAAGAGTTTTACACAGTAGCAAAGAGCGAGGCACTGAGTTGGCATGAACAATGGAGAGCACAATGGGGCTCGAGATGTGCTTGTTACCTCAGGTGCTGTGTGATTGTCGACAAGGAGTGAAATGGACCAATTTGTGACCGCCCTTTCAATTTAAGACGTTCAAAACAGACGGAATTTGCATTCGTAATACCAGAGCATCGAAACTACTAGGAACTCTTGTGTATATGAACGTGTCCGCGCCTTTGTATTCTGGTACCTTCGCCGCTACAAACCAACCAACCATCGTGTCCGTGCACATCAGAGTCGCAAAGAATGGAGAATAGCCAGGCTTGGTCGTGTGTGTAGCTGTAGCTCAGTTGGCAGATCGTTCGCTTAGCGTGTGAACGGTCTCGGGTTCAAGCCCCGGCTCCTCCATGTTTTGTGGTCAGTGCATGGTAAGTGTTGGTCGCGGCGAACATAAACGCACGCAAGAAGTTGCAAAACCAGCGTCACAGACTGATATGATGTATACTGTCATAAGGAGAGCAAGATGTAAGTGTGAGGACCGGCTGTTATCGTGGTGTCATCGTGTGCAGATCTGTCTTAGGTATCACGGCTTAACGTCATTGAAGTCTAGAGGTGGACAACACGTTCGTCTTACTCAGAGCGGTGTCTGAACTCTATTTTCGACGTTATGCGTGCCACTTTCATTGTGGCCAACTACGATTCGATACAGAATGCACGAAACCTGAAAGACACCCTCACTGATACATAGAGAGTAGTGTTTGTCTGCGGAATAATGGGAGTGCAAGGGTCTGTGACGTTGATATGACTGTATGTAGCACCACAAGTTATCGGGGGGGTGGGCGTAGCTCAGATGGTAGAGCGCTCGCTTAGCTTGCGAGAGGTACTGGGATCGATACCCAGCGCCTCCAGAATTTTTAACACACCTACACGCGCACCTTGCCATGCAAGTGGAATAATTCCCAACCGGCAGAGGTGTGTAGGCAGATACAAGCGAACGATTAGCATCCACAATTGGCGAGCGTGCTTTTATTCGTGCGCAGGAAGCACCCTCCTCCCACACCTACACTTAATTTAGAAACAGTACAAATGTTCCCATAAGATTCTCAAGCCTACGTCGGAAAGATCTGCCTTGCGCCGATTTCACGTAAATCCCACTGCACGTTCCCATTCTTTGCGTGCAGTCGGCTGCTACTGATGTTGCTGGTTGTGACTGCTGATAACAGATGCCGTAGCAATCAATTCATGGAGTGAGTTGTATGTTTTGCGATAGTCTGTCTCTGACAAGGAAGCACAGGTGATATAGGTGCGAACACAGGAAGCTTGCAGCCCCTCGCTGCCTGCAGACACAGAGCAGCCACACTAGAAGAGCGGCCTAAGCCGTAGGCGAAATGTGCTCATTCGCTTTGGCGCGACGTCGAACTATAAATAAGGCTGTCACTAGCGTGAGCGTTGCGTGAGCGTCGTGTAAAGTCGGAAAAGTCATCTGCATGGGTGATTGCCAAGTTTGGGGAGCGTTTCGTAGTACGATCAGTGCAATGGAGACGCGGAAACTTGTTGTGTCCCAGTGTTTTTCAGTTGGACGACAAGAGTTTTACACAGTAGCAAAGAGCGAGGCACTGAGTTGGCATGAACAATGGAGAGCACAATGGGGCTCGAGATGTGCTTGTTACCTCAGGTGCTGTGTGATTGTCGACAAGGAGTGAAATGGACCAATTTGTGACCGCCCTTTCAATTTAAGACGTTCAAAACAGACGGAATTTGCATTCGTAATACCAGAGCATCGAAACTACTAGGAACTCTTGTGTATATGAACGTGTCCGCGCCTTTGTATTCTGGTACCTTCGCCGCTACAAACCAACCAACCATCGTGTCCGTGCACATCAGAGTCGCAAAGAATGGAGAATAGCCAGGCTTGGTCGTGTGTGTAGCTGTAGCTCAGTTGGCAGATCGTTCGCTTAGCGTGTGAACGGTCTCGGGTTCAAGCCCCGGCTCCTCCATGTTTTGTGGTCAGTGCATGGTAAGTGTTGGTCGCGGCGAACATAAACGCACGCAAGAAGTTGCAAAACCAGCGTCACAGAACTGATATGATGTATACTGTCATAAGGAGAGCAAGATGTAAGTGTGAGGACCGGCTGTTATCGTGGTGTCATCGTGTGCAGATCTGTCTTAGGTATCACGGCTTAACGTCATTGAAGTCTAGAGGTGGACAACACGTTCGTCTTACTCAGAGCGGTGTCTGAACTCTATTTTCGACGTTATGCGTGCCACTTTCATTGTGGCCAACTACGATTCGATACAGAATGCACGAAACCTGAAAGACACCCTCACTGATACATAGAGAGTAGTGTTTGTCTGCGGAATAATGGGAGTGCAAGGGTCTGTGACGTTGATATGACTGTATGTAGCACTACAAGTTATCGGGGGGGTGGGCGTAACTCAGATGGTAGAGCGCTCGCTTAGCGTGCGAGAGGTACTGGGATCGATACCCAGCGCCTCCAGAATTTTTAACACACCTACACGCGCACCTTGCCATGCAAGTGGAATAATTCCCAACCGGCAGAGGTGTGTAGGCAGATACAAGCGAACGATTAGCATCCACAATTGGCGAGCGTGCTTTTATTCGTGCGCAGGAAGCACCCTCCTCCCACACCTACACTTAATTTAGAAACAGTACAAATGTTCCCATAAGATTCTCAAGCCTACGTCGGAAAGATCTGCCTTGCGCCGATTTCACGTAAATCCCACTGCACGTTCCCATTCTTTGCGTCAGTCGGCTGCTACTGGTGTTGCTGGTTGTGACTGCTGATAACAGATGCCGTAGCAATCAATTCATGGAGTGAGTTGTATGTTTTGCGATAGTCTGTCTCTGACAAGGAAGCACAGGTGATATAGGTGCGAACACAGGAAGCTTGCAGCCCCTCGCTGCCTGCAGACACAGAGCAGCCACACTAGAAGAGCGGCCTAAGCCGTAGGCGAAATGTGCTCATTCGCTTTGGCGCGACGTCGAACTGTAAATAAGGCTGTCACTAGCGTGAGCGTTGCGTGAGCGTCGTGTAAAGTCGGAAAAGTCATCTGCATGGGTGATTGCCAAGTTTGGGGAGCGTTTCGTAGTACGATCAGTGCAATGGAGACGCGGAAACTTGTTGTGTCCCAGTGTTTTTCAGTTGGACGACAAGAGTTTTACACAGTAGCAAAGAGCGAGGCACTGTGTTGGCATGAACAATGGAGAGCACAATGGGGCTCGAGATGTGCTTGTTACCTCAGGTGCTGTGTGATTGTCGACAAGGAGTGAAATGGACCAATTTGTGACCGCCCTTTCAATTTAAGACGTTCAAAACAGACGGAATTTGCATTCGTAATACCAGAGCATCGAAACTACTAGGAACTCTTGTGTATATGAACGTGTCCGCGCCTTTGTATTCTGGTACCTTCGCCGCTACAAACCAACCAACCATCGTGTCCGTGCACATCAGAGTCGCAAAGAATGGAGAATAGCCAGGCTTGGTCGTGTGTGTAGCTGTAGCTCAGTTGGCAGATCGTTCGCTTAGCGTGTGAACGGTCTCGGGTTCAAGCCCCGGCTCCTCCATGTTTTGTGGTCAGTGCATGGTAAGTGTTGGTCGCGGCGAACATAAACGCACGCAAGAAGTTGCAAAACCAGCGTCACAGACTGATATGATGTATACTGTCATAAGGAGAGCAAGATGTAAGTGTGAGGACCGGCTGTTATCGTGGTGTCATCGTGTGCAGATCTGTCTTAGGTATCACGGCTTAACGTCATTGAAGTCTAGAGGTGGACAACACGTTCGTCTTACTCAGAGCGGTGTCTGAACTCTATTTTCGACGTTATGCGTGCCACTTTCATTGTGGCCAACTACGATTCGATACAGAATGCACGAAACCTGAAAGACACCCTCACTGATACATAGAGAGTAGTGTTTGTCTGCGGAATAATGGGAGTGCAAGGGTCTGTGACGTTGATATGACTGTATGTAGCACCACAAGTTATCGGGGGGGTGGGCGTAGCTCAGATGGTAGAGCGCTCGCTTAGCTTGCGAGAGGTACTGGGATCGATACCCAGCGCCTCCAGAATTTTTAACACACCTACACGCGCACCTTGCCATGCAAGTGGAATAATTCCCAACCGGCAGAGGTGTGTAGGCAGATACAAGCGAACGATTAGCATCCACAATTGGCGAGCGTGCTTTTATTCGTGCGCAGGAAGCACCCTCCTCCCACACCTACACTTAATTTAGAAACAGTACAAATGTTCCCATAAGATTCTCAAGCCTACGTCGGAAAGATCTGCCTTGCGCCGATTTCACGTAAATCCCACTGCACGTTCCCATTCTTTGCGTGCAGTCGGCTGCTACTGATGTTGCTGGTTGTGACTGCTGATAACAGATGCCGTAGCAATCAATTCATGGAGTGAGTTGTATGTTTTGCGATAGTCTGTCTCTGACAAGGAAGCACAGGTGATATAGGTGCGAACACAGGAAGCTTGCAGCCCCTCGCTGCCTGCAGACACAGAGCAGCCACACTAGAAGAGCGGCCTAAGCCGTAGGCGAAATGTGCTCATTCGCATTGGCGCGACGTCGAACTATAAATAAGGCTGTCACTAGCGTGAGCGTTGCGTGAGCGTCGTGTAAAGTCGGAAAAGTCATCTGCATGGGTGATTGCCAAGTTTGGGGAGCGTTTCGTAGTACGATCAGTGCAATGGAGACGCGGAAACTTGTTGTGTCCCAGTGTTTTTCAGTTGGACAAGAGTTTTACACAGTAGCAAAGAGCGAGGCACTGAGTTGGCATGAACAATGGAGAGCACAATGGGGCTCGAGATGTGCTTGTTACCTCAGGTGCTGTGTGATTGTCGACAAGGAGTGAAATGGACCAATTTGTGACCGCCCTTTCAATTTAAGACGTTCAAAACAGACGGAATTTGCATTCGTAATACCAGAGCATCGAAACTACTAGGAACTCTTGTGTATATGAACGTGTCCGCGCCTTTGTATTCTGGTACCTTCGCCGCTACAAACCAACCAACCATCGTGTCCGTGCACATCAGAGTCGCAAAGAATGGAGAATAGCCAGGCTTGGTCGTGTCTGTAGCTGTAGCTCAGTTGGCAGATCGTTCGCTTAGCGTGTGAACGGTCTCGGGTTCAAGCCCCGGCTCCTCCATGTTTTGTGGTCAGTGCATGGTAAGTGTTGGTCGCGGCGAACATAAACGCACGCAAGAAGTTGCAAAACCAGCGTCACAGAACTGATATGATGTATACTGTCATAAGGAGAGCAAGATGTAAGTGTGAGGACCGGCTGTTATCGTGGTGTCATCGTGTGCAGATCTGTCTTAGGTATCACGGCTTAACGTCATTGAAGTCTAGAGGTGGACAACACGTTCGTCTTACTCAGAGCGGTGTCTGAACTCTATTTTCGACGTTATGCGTGCCACTTTCATTGTGGCCAACTACGATTCGATACAGAATGCACGAAACCTGAAAGACACCCTCACTGATACATAGAGAGTAGTGTTTGTCTGCGGAATAATGGGAGTGCAAGGGTCTGTGACGTTGATATGACTGTATGTAGCACTACAAGTTATCGGGGGGGTGGGCGTAACTCAGATGGTAGAGCGCTCGCTTAGCGTGCGAGAGGTACTGGGATCGATACCCAGCGCCTCCAGAATTTTTAACACACCTACACGCGCACCTTGCCATGCAAGTGGAATAATTCCCAACCGGCAGAGGTGTGTAGGCAGATACAAGCGAACGATTAGCATCCACAATTGGCGAGCGTGCTTTTATTCGTGCGCAGGAAGCACCCTCCTCCCACACCTACACTTAATTTAGAAACAGTACAAATGTTCCCATAAGATTCTCAAGCCTACGTCGGAAAGATCTGCCTTGCGCCGATTTCACGTAAATCCCACTGCACGTTCCCATTCTTTGCGTCAGTCGGCTGCTACTGGTGTTGCTGGTTGTGACTGCTGATAACAGATGCCGTAGCAATCAATTCATGGAGTGAGTTGTATGTTTTGCGATAGTCTGTCTCTGACAAGGAAGCACAGGTGATATAGGTGCGAACACAGGAAGCTTGCAGCCCCTCGCTGCCTGCAGACACAGAGCAGCCACACTAGAAGAGCGGCCTAAGCCGTAGGCGAAATGTGCTCATTCGCTTTGGCGCGACGTCGAACTGTAAATAAGGCTGTCACTAGCGTGAGCGTTGCGTGAGCGTCGTGTAAAGTCGGAAAAGTCATCTGCATGGGTGATTGCCAAGTTTGGGGAGCGTTTCGTAGTACGATCAGTGCAATGGAGACGCGGAAACTTGTTGTGTCCCAGTGTTTTTCAGTTGGACGACAAGAGTTTTACACAGTAGCAAAGAGCGAGGCACTGTGTTGGCATGAACAATGGAGAGCACAATGGGGCTCGAGATGTGCTTGTTACCTCAGGTGCTGTGTGATTGTCGACAAGGAGTGAAATGGATTAATTTGTGACCGCCCTTTCAATTTAAGACGTTCAAAACAGACGGAATTTGCATTCGTAATACCAGAGCATCGAAACTACTAGGAACTCTTGTGTATATGAACGTGTCCGCGCCTTTGTATTCTGGTACCTTCGCCGCTACAAACCAACCAACCATCGTGTCCGTGCACATCAGAGTCGCAAAGAATGGAGAATAGCCAGGCTTGGTCGTGTGTGTAGCTGTAGCTCAGTTGGCAGATCGTTCGCTTAGCGTGTGAACGGTCTCGGGTTCAAGCCCCGGCTCCTCCATGTTTTGTGGTCAGTGCATGGTAAGTGTTGGTCGCGGCGAACATAAACGCACGCAAGAAGTTGCAAAACCAGCGTCACAGACTGATATGATGTATACTGTCATAAGGAGAGCAAGATGTAAGTGTGAGGACCGGCTGTTATCGTGGTGTCATCGTGTGCAGATCTGTCTTAGGTATCACGGCTTAACGTCATTGAAGTCTAGAGGTGGACAACACGTTCGTCTTACTCAGAGCGGTGTCTGAACTCTATTTTCGACGTTATGCGTGCCACTTTCATTGTGGCCAACTACGATTCGATACAGAATGCACGAAACCTGAAAGACACCCTCACTGATACATAGAGAGTAGTGTTTGTCTGCGGAATAATGGGAGTGCAAGGGTCTGTGACGTTGATATGACTGTATGTAGCACCACAAGTTATCGGGGGGGTGGGCGTAGCTCAGATGGTAGAGCGCTCGCTTAGCTTGCGAGAGGTACTGGGGTCGATACCCAGCGCCTCCAGAATTTTTAACACACCTACACGCGCACCTTGCCATGCAAGTGGAATAATTCCCAACCGGCAGAGGTGTGTAGGCAGATACAAGCGAACGATTAGCATCCACAATTGGCGAGCGTGCTTTTATTCGTGCGCAGGAAGCACCCTCCTCCCACACCTACACTTAATTTAGAAACAGTACAAATGTTCCCATAAGATTCTCAAGCCTACGTCGGAAAGATCTGCCTTGCGCCGATTTCACGTAAATCCCACTGCACGTTCCCATTCTTTGCGTGCAGTCGGCTGCTACTGATGTTGCTGGTTGTGACTGCTGATAACAGATGCCGTAGCAATCAATTCATGGAGTGAGTTGTATGTTTTGCGATAGTCTGTCTCTGACAAGGAAGCACAGGTGATATAGGTGCGAACACAGGAAGCTTGCAGCCCCTCGCTGCCTGCAGACACAGAGCAGCCACACTAGAAGAGCGGCCTAAGCCGTAGGCGAAATGTGCTCATTCGCTTTGGCGCGACGTCGAACTATAAATAAGGCTGTCACTAGCGTGAGCGTTGCGTGAGCGTCGTGTAAAGTCGGAAAAGTCATCTGCATGGGTGATTGCCAAGTTTGGGGAGCGTTTCGTAGTACGATCAGTGCAATGGAGACGCGGAAACTTGTTGTGTCCCAGTGTTTTTCAGTTGGACGACAAGAGTTTTACACAGTAGCAAAGAGCGAGGCACTGAGTTGGCATGAACAATGGAGAGCACAATGGGGCTCGAGATGTGCTTGTTACCTCAGGTGCTGTGTGATTGTCGACAAGGAGTGAAATGGACCAATTTGTGACCGCCCTTTCAATTTAAGACGTTCAAAACAGACGGAATTTGCATTCGTAATACCAGAGCATCGAAACTACTAGGAACTCTTGTGTATATGAACGTGTCCGCGCCTTTGTATTCTGGTACCTTCGCCGCTACAAACCAACCAACCATCGTGTCCGTGCACATCAGAGTCGCAAAGAATGGAGAATAGCCAGGCTTGGTCGTGTGTGTAGCTGTAGCTCAGTTGGCAGATCGTTCGCTTAGCGTGTGAACGGTCTCGGGTTCAAGCCCCGGCTCCTCCATGTTTTGTGGTCAGTGCATGGTAAGTGTTGGTCGCGGCGAACATAAACGCACGCAAGAAGTTGCAAAACCAGCGTCACAGACTGATATGATGTATACTGTCATAAGGAGAGCAAGATGTAAGTGTGAGGACCGGCTGTTATCGTGGTGTCATCGTGTGCAGATCTGTCTTAGGTATCACGGCTTAACGTCATTGAAGTCTAGAGGTGGACAACACGTTCGTCTTACTCAGAGCGGTGTCTGAACTCTATTTTCGACGTTATGCGTGCCACTTTCATTGTGGCCAACTACGATTCGATACAGAATGCACGAAACCTGAAAGACACCCTCACTGATACATAGAGAGTAGTGTTTGTCTGCGGAATAATGGGAGTGCAAGGGTCTGTGACGTTGATATGACTGTATGTAGCACCACAAGTTATCGGGGGGGTGGGCGTAGCTCAGATGGTAGAGCGCTCGCTTAGCTTGCGAGAGGTACTGGGATCGATACCCAGCGCCTCTAGAATTTTTAACACACCTACACGCGCACCTTGCCATGCAAGTGGAATAATTCCCAACCGGCAGAGGTGTGTAGGCAGATACAAGCGAACGATTAGCATCCACAATTGGCGAGCGTGCTTTTATTCGTGCGCAGGAAGCACCCTCCTCCCACACCTACACTTAATTTAGAAACAGTACAAATGTTCCCATAAGATTCTCAAGCCTACGTCGGAAAGATCTGCCTTGCGCCGATTTCACGTAAATCCCACTGCACGTTCCCATTCTTTGCGTCAGTCGGCTGCTACTGGTGTTGCTGGTTGTGACTGCTGATAACAGATGCCGTAGCAATCAATTCATGGAGTGAGTTGTATGTTTTGCGATAGTCTGTCTCTGACAAGGAAGCACAGGTGATATAGGTGCGAACACAGGAAGCTTGCAGCCCCTCGCTGCCTGCAGACACAGAGCAGCCACACTAGAAGAGCGGCCTAAGCCGTAGGCGAAATGTGCTCATTCGCTTTGGCGCGACGTCGAACTGTAAATAAGGCTGTCACTAGCGTGAGCGTTGCGTGAGCGTCGTGTAAAGTCGGAAAAGTCATCTGCATGGGTGATTGCCAAGTTTGGGGAGCGTTTCGTAGTACGATCAGTGCAATGGAGACGCGGAAACTTGTTGTGTCCCAGTGTTTTTCAGTTGGACGACAAGAGTTTTACACAGTAGCAAAGAGCGAGGCACTGAGTTGGCATGAACAATGGAGAGCACAATGGGGCTCGAGATGTGCTTGTTACCTCAGGTGCTGTGTGATTGTCGACAAGGAGTGAAATGGACCAATTTGTGACCGCCCTTTCAATTTAAGACGTTCAAAACAGACGGAATTTGCATTCGTAATACCAGAGCATCGAAACTACTAGGAACTCTTGTGTATATGAACGTGTCCGCGCCTTTGTATTCTGGTACCTTCGCCGCTACAAACCAACCAACCATCGTGTCCGTGCACATCAGAGTCGCAAAGAATGGAGAATAGCCAGGCTTGGTCGTGTGTGTAGCTGTAGCTCAGTTGGCAGATCGTTCGCTTAGCGTGTGAACGGTCTCGGGTTCAAGCCCCGGCTCCTCCATGTTTTGTGGTCAGTGCATGGTAAGTGTTGGTCGCGGCGAACATAAACGCACGCAAGAAGTTGCAAAACCAGCGTCACAGACTGATATGATGTATACTGTCATAAGGAGAGCAAGATGTAAGTGTGAGGACCGGCTGTTATCGTGGTGTCATCGTGTGCAGATCTGTCTTAGGTATCACGGCTTAACGTCATTGAAGTCTAGAGGTGGACAACACGTTCGTCTTACTCAGAGCGGTGTCTGAACTCTATTTTCGACGTTATGCGTGCCACTTTCATTGTGGCCAACTACGATTCGATACAGAATGCACGAAACCTGAAAGACACCCTCACTGATACATAGAGAGTAGTGTTTGTCTGCGGAATAATGGGAGTGCAAGGGTCTGTGACGTTGATATGACTGTATGTAGCACCACAAGTTATCGGGGGGGTGGGCGTAGCTCAGATGGTAGAGCGCTCGCTTAGCTTGCGAGAGGTACTGGGATCGATACCCAGCGCCTCCAGAATTTTTAACACACCTACACGCGCACCTTGCCATGCAAGTGGAATAATTCCCAACCGGCAGAGGTGTGTAGGCAGATACAAGCGAACGATTAGCATCCACAATTGGCGAGCGTGCTTTTATTCGTGCGCAGGAAGCACCCTCCTCCCACACCTACACTTAATTTAGAAACAGTACAAATGTTCCCATAAGATTCTCAAGCCTACGTCGGAAAGATCTGCCTTGCGCCGATTTCACGTAAATCCCACTGCACGTTCCCATTCTTTGCGTGCAGTCGGCTGCTACTGATGTTGCTGGTTGTGACTGCTGATAACAGATGCCGTAGCAATCAATTCATGGAGTGAGTTGTATGTTTTGCGATAGTCTGTCTCTGACAAGGAAGCACAGGTGATATAGGTGCGAACACAGGAAGCTTGCAGCCCCTCGCTGCCTGCAGACACAGAGCAGCCACACTAGAAGAGCGGCCTAAGCCGTAGGCGAAATGTGCTCATTCGCTTTGGCGCGACGTCGAACTATAAATAAGGCTGTCACTAGCGTGAGCGTTGCGTGAGCGTCGTGTAAAGTCGGAAAAGTCATCTGCATGGGTGATTGCCAAGTTTGGGGAGCGTTTCGTAGTACGATCAGTGCAATGGAGACGCGGAAACTTGTTGTGTCCCAGTGTTCTTCAGTTGGACGACAAGAGTTTTACACAGTAGCAAAGAGCGAGGCACTGAGTTGGCATGAACAATGGAGAGCACAATGGGGCTCGAGATGTGCTTGTTACCTCAGGTGCTGTGTGATTGTCGACAAGGAGTGAAATGGACCAATTTGTGACCGCCCTTTCAATTTAAGACGTTCAAAACAGACGGAATTTGCATTCGTAATACCAGAGCATCGAAACTACTAGGAACTCTTGTGTATATGAACGTGTCCGCGCCTTTGTATTCTGGTACCTTCGCCGCTACAAACCAACCAACCATCGTGTCCGTGCACATCAGAGTCGCAAAGAATGGAGAATAGCCAGGCTTGGTCGTGTGTGTAGCTGTAGCTCAGTTGGCAGATCGTTCGCTTAGCGTGTGAACGGTCTCGGGTTCAAGCCCCGGCTCCTCCATGTTTTGTGGTCAGTGCATGGTAAGTGTTGGTCGCGGCGAACATAAACGCACGCAAGAAGTTGCAAAACCAGCGTCACAGACTGATATGATGTATACTGTCATAAGGAGAGCAAGATGTAAGTGTGAGGACCGGCTGTTATCGTGGTGTCATCGTGTGCAGATCTGTCTTAGGTATCACGGCTTAACGTCATTGAAGTCTAGAGGTGGACAACACGTTCGTCTTACTCAGAGCGGTGTCTGAACTCTATTTTCGACGTTATGCGGGCCACTTTCATTGTGGCCAACTACGATTCGATACAGAATGCACGAAACCTGAAAGACACCCTCACTGATACATAGAGAGTAGTGTTTGTCTGCGGAATAATGGGAGTGCAAGGGTCTGTGACGTTGATATGACTGTATGTAGCACCACAAGTTATCGGGGGGGTGGGCGTAGCTCAGATGGTAGAGCGCTCGCTTAGCTTGCGAGAGGTACTGGGATCGATACCCAGCGCCTCTAGAATTTTTAACACACCTACACGCGCACCTTGCCATGCAAGTGGAATAATTCCCAACCGGCAGAGGTGTGTAGGCAGATACAAGCGAACGATTAGCATCCACAATTGGCGAGCGTGCTTTTATTCGTGCGCAGGAAGCACCCTCCTCCCACACCTACACTTAATTTAGAAACAGTACAAATGTTCCCATAAGATTCTCAAGCCTACGTCGGAAAGATCTGCCTTGCGCCGATTTCACGTAAATCCCACTGCACGTTCCCATTCTTTGCGTCAGTCGGCTGCTACTGGTGTTGCTGGTTGTGACTGCTGATAACAGATGCCGTAGCAATCAATTCATGGAGTGAGTTGTATGTTTTGCGATAGTCTGTCTCTGACAAGGAAGCACAGGTGATATAGGTGCGAACACAGGAAGCTTGCAGCCCCTCGCTGCCTGCAGACACAGAGCAGCCACACTAGAAGAGCGGCCTAAGCCGTAGGCGAAATGTGCTCATTCGCTTTGGCGCGACGTCGAACTGTAAATAAGGCTGTCACTAGCGTGAGCGTTGCGTGAGCGTCGTGTAAAGTCGGAAAAGTCATCTGCATGGGTGATTGCCAAGTTTGGGGAGCGTTTCGTAGTACGATCAGTGCAATGGAGACGCGGAAACTTGTTGTGTCCCAGTGTTTTTCAGTTGGACGACAAGAGTTTTACACAGTAGCAAAGAGCGAGGCACTGAGTTGGCATGAACAATGGAGAGCACAATGGGGCTCGAGATGTGCTTGTTACCTCAGGTGCTGTGTGATTGTCGACAAGGAGTGAAATGGACCAATTTGTGACCGCCCTTTCAATTTAAGACGTTCAAAACAGACGGAATTTGCATTCGTAATACCAGAGCATCGAAACTACTAGGAACTCTTGTGTATATGAACGTGTCCGCGCCTTTGTATTCTGGTACCTTCGCCGCTACAAACCAACCAACCATCGTGTCCGTGCACATCAGAGTCGCAAAGAATGGAGAATAGCCAGGCTTGGTCGTGTGTGTAGCTGTAGCTCAGTTGGCAGATCGTTCGCTTAGCGTGTGAACGGTCTCGGGTTCAAGCCCCGGCTCCTCCATGTTTTGTGGTCAGTGCATGGTAAGTGTTGGTCGCGGCGAACATAAACGCACGCAAGAAGTTGCAAAACCAGCGTCACAGACTGATATGATGTATACTGTCATAAGGAGAGCAAGATGTAAGTGTGAGGACCGGCTGTTATCGTGGTGTCATCGTGTGCAGATCTGTCTTAGGTATCACGGCTTAACGTCATTGAAGTCTAGAGGTGGACAACACGTTCGTCTTACTCAGAGCGGTGTCTGAACTCTATTTTCGACGTTATGCGTGCCACTTTCATTGTGGCCAACTACGATTCGATACAGAATGCACGAAACCTGAAAGACACCCTCACTGATACATAGAGAGTAGTGTTTGTCTGCGGAATAATGGGAGTGCAAGGGTCTGTGACGTTGATATGACTGTATGTAGCACCACAAGTTATCGGGGGGGTGGGCGTAGCTCAGATGGTAGAGCGCTCGCTTAGCTTGCGAGAGGTACTGGGATCGATACCCAGCGCCTCCAGAATTTTTAACACACCTACACGCGCACCTTGCCATGCAAGTGGAATAATTCCCAACCGGTAGAGGTGTGTAGGCAGATACAAGCGAACGATTAGCATCCACAATTGGCGAGCGTGCTTTTATTCGTGCGCAGGAAGCACCCTCCTCCCACACCTACACTTAATTTAGAAACAGTACAAATGTTCCCATAAGATTCTCAAGCCTACGTCGGAAAGATCTGCCTTGCGCCGATTTCACGTAAATCCCACTGCACGTTCCCATTCTTTGCGTGCAGTCGGCTGCTACTGATGTTGCTGGTTGTGACTGCTGATAACAGATGCCGTAGCAATCAATTCATGGAGTGAGTTGTATGTTTTGCGATAGTCTGTCTCTGACAAGGAAGCACAGGTGATATAGGTGCGAACACAGGAAGCTTGCAGCCCCTCGCTGCCTGCAGACACAGAGCAGCCACACTAGAAGAGCGGCCTAAGCCGTAGGCGAAATGTGCTCATTCGCTTTGGCGCGACGTCGAACTATAAATAAGGCTGTCACTAGCGTGAGCGTCGTGTAAAGTCGGAAAAGTCATCTGCATGGGTGATTGCCAAGTTTGGGGAGCGTTTCGTAGTACGATCAGTGCAATGGAGACGCGGAAACTTGTTGTGTCCCAGTGTTTTTCAGTTGGACGACAAGAGTTTTACACAGTAGCAAAGAGCGAGGCACTGAGTTGGCATGAACAATGGAGAGCACAATGGGGCTCGAGATGTGCTTGTTACCTCAGGTGCTGTGTGATTGTCGACAAGGAGTGAAATGGACCAATTTGTGACCGCCCTTTCAATTTAAGACGTTCAAAACAGACGGAATTTGCATTCGTAATACCAGAGCATCGAAACTACTAGGAACTCTTGTGTATATGAACGTGTCCGCGCCTTTGTATTCTGGTACCTTCGCCGCTACAAACCAACCAACCATCGTGTCCGTGCACATCAGAGTCGCAAAGAATGGAGAATAGCCAGGCTTGGTCGTGTGTGTAGCTGTAGCTCAGTTGGCAGATCGTTCGCTTAGCGTGTGAACGGTCTCGGGTTCAAGCCCCGGCTCCTCCATGTTTTGTGGTCAGTGCATGGTAAGTGTTGGTCGCGGCGAACATAAACGCACGCAAGAAGTTGCAAAACCAGCGTCACAGACTGATATGATGTATACTGTCATAAGGAGAGCAAGATGTAAGTGTGAGGACCGGCTGTTATCGTGGTGTCATCGTGTGCAGATCTGTCTTAGGTATCACGGCTTAACGTCATTGAAGTCTAGAGGTGGACAACACGTTCGTCTTACTCAGAGCGGTGTCTGAACTCTATTTTCGACGTTATGCGTGCCACTTTCATTGTGGCCAACTACGATTCGATACAGAATGCACGAAACCTGAAAGACACCCTCACTGATACATAGAGAGTAGTGTTTGTCTGCGGAATAATGGGAGTGCAAGGGTCTGTGACGTTGATATGACTGTATGTAGCACCACAAGTTATCGGGGGGGTGGGCGTAGCTCAGATGGTAGAGCGCTCGCTTAGCTTGCGAGAGGTACTGGGATCGATACCCAGCGCCTCTAGAATTTTTAACACACCTACACGCGCACCTTGCCATGCAAGTGGAATAATTCCCAACCGGCAGAGGTGTGTAGGCAGATACAAGCGAACGATTAGCATCCACAATTGGCGAGCGTGCTTTTATTCGTGCGCAGGAAGCACCCTCCTCCCACACCTACACTTAATTTAGAAACAGTACAAATGTTCCCATAAGATTCTCAAGCCTACGTCGGAAAGATCTGCCTTGCGCCGATTTCACGTAAATCCCACTGCACGTTCCCATTCTTTGCGTCAGTCGGCTGCTACTGGTGTTGCTGGTTGTGACTGCTGATAACAGATGCCGTAGCAATCAATTCATGGAGTGAGTTGTATGTTTTGCGATAGTCTGTCTCTGACAAGGAAGCACAGGTGATATAGGTGCGAACACAGGAAGCTTGCAGCCCCTCGCTGCCTGCAGACACAGAGCAGCCACACTAGAAGAGCGGCCTAAGCCGTAGGCGAAATGTGCTCATTCGCTTTGGCGCGACGTCGAACTGTAAATAAGGCTGTCACTAGCGTGAGCGTTGCGTGAGCGTCGTGTAAAGTCGGAAAAGTCATCTGCATGGGTGATTGCCAAGTTTGGGGAGCGTTTCGTAGTACGATCAGTGCAATGGAGACGCGGAAACTTGTTGTGTCCCAGTGTTTTTCAGTTGGACGACAAGAGTTTTACACAGTAGCAAAGAGCGAGGCACTGAGTTGGCATGAACAATGGAGAGCACAATGGGGCTCGAGATGTGCTTGTTACCTCAGGTGCTGTGTGATTGTCGACAAGGAGTGAAATGGACCAATTTGTGACCGCCCTTTCAATTTAAGACGTTCAAAACAGACGGAATTTGCATTCGTAATACCAGAGCATCGAAACTACTAGGAACTCTTGTGTATATGAACGTGTCCGCGCCTTTGTATTCTGGTACCTTCGCCGCTACAAACCAACCAACCATCGTGTCCGTGCACATCAGAGTCGCAAAGAATGGAGAATAGCCAGGCTTGGTCGTGTGTGTAGCTGTAGCTCAGTTGGCAGATCGTTCGCTTAGCGTGTGAACGGTCTCGGGTTCAAGCCCCGGCTCCTCCATGTTTTGTGGTCAGTGCATGGTAAGTGTTGGTCGCGGCGAACATAAACGCACGCAAGAAGTTGCAAAACCAGCGTCACAGACTGATATGATGTATACTGTCATAAGGAGAGCAAGATGTAAGTGTGAGGACCGGCTGTTATCGTGGTGTCATCGTGTGCAGATCTGTCTTAGGTATCACGGCTTAACGTCATTGAAGTCTAGAGGTGGACAACACGTTCGTCTTACTCAGAGCGGTGTCTGAACTCTATTTTCGACGTTATGCGTGCCACTTTCATTGTGGCCAACTACGATTCGATACAGAATGCACGAAACCTGAAAGACACCCTCACTGATACATAGAGAGTAGTGTTTGTCTGCGGAATAATGGGAGTGCAAGGGTCTGTGACGTTGATATGACTGTATGTAGCACCACAAGTTATCGGGGGGGTGGGCGTAGCTCAGATGGTAGAGCGCTCGCTTAGCTTGCGAGAGGTACTGGGATCGATACCCAGCGCCTCCAGAATTTTTAACACACCTACACGCGCACCTTGCCATGCAAGTGGAATAATTCCCAACCGGTAGAGGTGTGTAGGCAGATACAAGCGAACGATTAGCATCCACAATTGGCGAGCGTGCTTTTATTCGTGCGCAGGAAGCACCCTCCTCCCACACCTACACTTAATTTAGAAACAGTACAAATGTTCCCATAAGATTCTCAAGCCTACGTCGGAAAGATCTGCCTTGCGCCGATTTCACGTAAATCCCACTGCACGTTCCCATTCTTTGCGTGCAGTCGGCTGCTACTGATGTTGCTGGTTGTGACTGCTGATAACAGATGCCGTAGCAATCAATTCATGGAGTGAGTTGTATGTTTTGCGATAGTCTGTCTCTGACAAGGAAGCACAGGTGATATAGGTGCGAACACAGGAAGCTTGCAGCCCCTCGCTGCCTGCAGACACAGAGCAGCCACACTAGAAGAGCGGCCTAAGCCGTAGGCGAAATGTGCTCATTCGCTTTGGCGCGACGTCGAACTATAAATAAGGCTGTCACTAGCGTGAGCGTCGTGTAAAGTCGGAAAAGTCATCTGCATGGGTGATTGCCAAGTTTGGGGAGCGTTTCGTAGTACGATCAGTGCAATGGAGACGCGGAAACTTGTTGTGTCCCAGTGTTTTTCAGTTGGACGACAAGAGTTTTACACAGTAGCAAAGAGCGAGGCACTGAGTTGGCATGAACAATGGAGAGCACAATGGGGCTCGAGATGTGCTTGTTACCTCAGGTGCTGTGTGATTGTCGACAAGGAGTGAAATGGACCAATTTGTGACCGCCCTTTCAATTTAAGACGTTCAAAACAGACGGAATTTGCATTCGTAATACCAGAGCATCGAAACTACTAGGAACTCTTGTGTATATGAACGTGTCCGCGCCTTTGTATTCTGGTACCTTCGCCGCTACAAACCAACCAACCATCGTGTCCGTGCACATCAGAGTCGCAAAGAATGGAGAATAGCCAGGCTTGGTCGTGTGTGTAGCTGTAGCTCAGTTGGCAGATCGTTCGCTTAGCGTGTGAACGGTCTCGGGTTCAAGCCCCGGCTCCTCCATGTTTTGTGGTCAGTGCATGGTAAGTGTTGGTCGCGGCGAACATAAACGCACGCAAGAAGTTGCAAAACCAGCGTCACAGACTGATATGATGTATACTGTCATAAGGAGAGCAAGATGTAAGTGTGAGGACCGGCTGTTATCGTGGTGTCATCGTGTGCAGATCTGTCTTAGGTATCACGGCTTAACGTCATTGAAGTCTAGAGGTGGACAACACGTTCGTCTTACTCAGAGCGGTGTCTGAACTCTATTTTCGACGTTATGCGTGCCACTTTCATTGTGGCCAACTACGATTCGATACAGAATGCACGAAACCTGAAAGACACCCTCACTGATACATAGAGAGTAGTGTTTGTCTGCGGAATAATGGGAGTGCAAGGGTCTGTGACGTTGATATGACTGTATGTAGCACTACAAGTTATCGGGGGGGTGGGCGTAACTCAGATGGTAGAGCGCTCGCTTAGCGTGCGAGAGGTACTGGGATCGATACCCAGCGCCTCCAGAATTTTTAACACACCTACACGCGCACCTTGCCATGCAAGTGGAATAATTCCCAACCGGCAGAGGTGTGTAGGCAGATACAAGCGAACGATTAGCATCCACAATTGGCGAGCGTGCTTTTATTCGTGCGCAGGAAGCACCCTCCTCCCACACCTACACTTAATTTAGAAACAGTACAAATGTTCCCATAAGATTCTCAAGCCTACGTCGGAAAGATCTGCCTTGCGCCGATTTCACGTAAATCCCACTGCACGTTCCCATTCTTTGCGTCAGTCGGCTGCTACTGGTGTTGCTGGTTGTGACTGCTGATAACAGATGCCGTAGCAATCAATTCATGGAGTGAGTTGTATGTTTTGCGATAGTCTGTCTCTGACAAGGAAGCACAGGTGATATAGGTGCGAACACAGGAAGCTTGCAGCCCCTCGCTGCCTGCAGACACAGAGCAGCCACACTAGAAGAGCGGCCTAAGCCGTAGGCGAAATGTGCTCATTCGCTTTGGCGCGACGTCGAACTGTAAATAAGGCTGTCACTAGCGTGAGCGTTGCGTGAGCGTCGTGTAAAGTCGGAAAAGTCATCTGCATGGGTGATTGCCAAGTTTGGGGAGCGTTTCGTAGTACGATCAGTGCAATGGAGACGCGGAAACTTGTTGTGTCCCAGTGTTTTTCAGTTGGACGACAAGAGTTTTACACAGTAGCAAAGAGCGAGGCACTGAGTTGGCATGAACAATGGAGAGCACAATAGGGCTCGAGATGTGCTTGTTACCTCAGGTGCTGTGTGATTGTCGACAAGGAGTGAAATGGACCAATTTGTGACCGCCCTTTCAATTTAAGACGTTCAAAACAGACGGAATTTGCATTCGTAATACCAGAGCATCGAAACTACTAGGAACTCTTGTGTATATGAACGTGTCCGCGCCTTTGTATTCTGGTACCTTCGCCGCTACAAACCAACCAACCATCGTGTCCGTGCACATCAGAGTCGCAAAGAATGGAGAATAGCCAGGCTTGGTCGTGTGTGTAGCTGTAGCTCAGTTGGCAGATCGTTCGCTTAGCGTGTGAACGGTCTCGGGTTCAAGCCCCGGCTCCTCCATGTTTTGTGGTCAGTGCATGGTAAGTGTTGGTCGCGGCGAACATAAACGCACGCAAGAAGTTGCAAAACCAGCGTCACAGACTGATATGATGTATACTGTCATAAGGAGAGCAAGATGTAAGTGTGAGGACCGGCTGTTATCGTGGTGTCATCGTGTGCAGATCTGTCTTAGGTATCACGGCTTAACGTCATTGAAGTCTAGAGGTGGACAACACGTTCGTCTTACTCAGAGCGGTGTCTGAACTCTATTTTCGACGTTATGCGTGCCACTTTCATTGTGGCCAACTACGATTCGATACAGAATGCACGAAACCTGAAAGACACCCTCACTGATACATAGAGAGTAGTGTTTGTCTGCGGAATAATGGGAGTGCAAGGGTCTGTGACGTTGATATGACTGTATGTAGCACCACAAGTTATCGGGGGGGTGGGCGTAGCTCAGATGGTAGAGCGCTCGCTTAGCTTGCGAGAGGTACTGGGATCGATACCCAGCGCCTCCAGAATTTTTAACACACCTACACGCCCACCTTGCCATGCAAGTGGAATAATTCCCAACCGGCAGAGGTGTGTAGGCAGATACAAGCGAACGATTAGCATCCACAATTGGCGAGCGTGCTTTTATTCGTGCGCAGGAAGCACCCTCCTCCCACACCTACACTTAATTTAGAAACAGTACAAATGTTCCCATAAGATTCTCAAGCCTACGTCGGAAAGATCTGCCTTGCGCCGATTTCACGTAAATCCCACTGCACGTTCCCATTCTTTGCGTGCAGTCGGCTGCTACTGGTGTTGCTGGTTGTGACTGCTGATAACAGATGCCGTAGCAATCAATTCATGGAGTGAGTTGTATGTTTTGCGATAGTCTGTCTCTGACAAGGAAGCACAGGTGATATAGGTGCGAACACAGGAAGCTTGCAGCCCCTCGCTGCCTGCAGACACAGAGCAGCCACACTAGAAGAGCGGCCTAAGCCGTAGGCGAAATGTGCTCATTCGCTTTGGCGCGACGTCGAACTGTAAATAAAGCTGTCACTAGCGTGAGCGTCGTGTAAAGTCGGAAAAGTCATCTGCATGGGTGATTGCCAAGTTTGGGGAGCGTTTCGTAGTACGATCAGTGCAATGGAGACGCGGAAACTTGTTGTGTCCCAGTGTTTTTCAGTTGGACGACAAGAGTTTTACACAGTAGCAAAGAGCGAGGCACTGAGTTGGCATGAACAATGGAAGAGCACAATGGGGCTCGAGATGTGCTTGTTACCTCAGGTGCTGTGTGATTGTCGACAAGGAGTGAAATGGACCAATTTGTGACCGCCCTTTCAATTTAAGACGTTCAAAACAGACGGAATTTGCATTCGTAATACCAGAGCATCGAAACTACTAGGAACTCTTGTGTATATGAACGTGTCCGCGCCTTTGTATTCTGGTACCTTCGCCGCTACAAACCAACCAACCATCGTGTCCGTGCACATCAGAGTCGCAAAGAATGGAGAATAGCCAGGCTTGGTCGTGTGTGTAGCTGTAGCTCAGTTGGCAGATCGTTCGCTTAGCGTGTGAACGGTCTCGGGTTCAAGCCCCGGCTCCTCCATGTTTTGTGGTCAGTGCATGGTAAGTGTTGGTCGCGGCGAACATAAACGCACGCAAGAAGTTGCAAAACCAGCGTCACAGACTGATATGATGTATACTGTCATAAGGAGAGCAAGATGTAAGTGTGAGGACCGGCTGTTATCGTGGTGTCATCGTGTGCAGATCTGTCTTAGGTATCACGGCTTAACGTCATTGAAGTCTAGAGGTGGACAACACGTTCGTCTTACTCAGAGCGGTGTCTGAACTCTATTTTCGACGTTATGCGTGCCACTTTCATTGTGGCCAACTACGATTCGATACAGAATGCACGAAACCTGAAAGACACCCTCACTGATACATAGAGAGTAGTGTTTGTCTGCGGAATAATGGGAGTGCAAGGGTCTGTGACGTTGATATGACTGTATGTAGCACTACAAGTTATCGGGGGGGTGGGCGTAGCTCAGATGGTAGAGCGCTCGCTTAGCGTGCGAGAGGTACTGGGATCGATACCCAGCGCCTCCAGAATTTTTAACACACCTACACGCGCACCTTGCCATGCAAGTGGAATAATTCCCAACCGGCAGAGGTGTGTAGGCAGATACAAGCGAACGATTAGCATCCACAATTGGCGAGCGTGCTTTTATTCGTGCGCAGGAAGCACCCTCCTCCCACACCTACACTTAATTTAGAAACAGTACAAATGTTCCCATAAGATTCTCAAGCCTACGTCGGAAAGATCTGCCTTGCGCCGATTTCACGTAAATCCCACTGCACGTTCCCATTCTTTGCGTCAGTCGGCTGCTACTGGTGTTGCTGGTTGTGACTGCTGATAACAGATGCCGTAGCAATCAATTCATGGAGTGAGTTGTATGTTTTGCGATAGTCTGTCTCTGACAAGGAAGCACAGGTGATATAGGTGCGAACACAGGAAGCTTGCAGCCCCTCGCTGCCTGCAGACACAGAGCAGCCACACTAGAAGAGCGGCCTAAGCCGTAGGCGAAATGTGCTCATTCGCTTTGGCGCGACGTCGAACTGTAAATAAGGCTGTCACTAGCGTGAGCGTTGCGTGAGCGTCGTGTAAAGTCGGAAAAGTCATCTGCATGGGTGATTGCCAAGTTTGGGGAGCGTTTCGTAGTACGATCAGTGCAATGGAGACGCGGAAACTTGTTGTGTCCCAGTGTTTTTCAGTTGGACGACAAGAGTTTTACACAGTAGCAAAGAGCGAGGCACTGAGTTGGCATGAACAATGGAGAGCACAATGGGGCTCGAGATGTGCTTGTTACCTCAGGTGCTGTGTGATTGTCGACAAGGAGTGAAATGGACCAATTTGTGACCGCCCTTTCAATTTAAGACGTTCAAAACAGACGGAATTTGCATTCGTAATACCAGAGCATCGAAACTACTAGGAACTCTTGTGTATATGAACGTGTCCGCGCCTTTGTATTCTGGTACCTTCGCCGCTACAAACCAACCAACCATCGTGTCCGTGCACATCAGAGTCGCAAAGAATGGAGAATAGCCAGGCTTGGTCGTGTGTGTAGCTGTAGCTCAGTTGGCAGATCGTTCGCTTAGCGTGTGAACGGTCTCGGGTTCAAGCCCCGGCTCCTCCATGTTTTGTGGTCAGTGCATGGTAAGTGTTGGTCGCGGCGAACATAAACGCACGCAAGAAGTTGCAAAACCAGCGTCACAGACTGATATGATGTATACTGTCATAAGGAGAGCAAGATGTAAGTGTGAGGACCGGCTGTTATCGTGGTGTCATCGTGTGCAGATCTGTCTTAGGTATCACGGCTTAACGTCATTGAAGTCTAGAGGTGGACAACACGTTCGTCTTACTCAGAGCGGTGTCTGAACTCTATTTTCGACGTTATGCGTGCCACTTTCATTGTGGCCAACTACGATTCGATACAGAATGCACGAAACCTGAAAGACACCCTCACTGATACATAGAGAGTAGTGTTTGTCTGCGGAATAATGGGAGTGCAAGGGTCTGTGACGTTGATATGACTGTATGTAGCACCACAAGTTATCGGGGGGGTGGGCGTAGCTCAGATGGTAGAGCGCTCGCTTAGCTTGCGAGAGGTACTGGGATCGATACCCAGCGCCTCCAGAATTTTTAACACACCTACACGCCCACCTTGCCATGCAAGTGGAATAATTCCCAACCGGCAGAGGTGTGTAGGCAGATACAAGCGAACGATTAGCATCCACAATTGGCGAGCGTGCTTTTATTCGTGCGCAGGAAGCACCCTCCTCCCACACCTACACTTAATTTAGAAACAGTACAAATGTTCCCATAAGATTCTGAAGCCTACGTCGGAAAGATCTGCCTTGCGCCGATTTCACGTAAATCCCACTGCACGTTCCCATTCTTTGCGTGCAGTCGGCTGCTACTGGTGTTGCTGGTTGTGACTGCTGATAACAGATGCCGTAGCAATCAATTCATGGAGTGAGTTGTATGTTTTGCGATAGTCTGTCTCTGACAAGGAAGCACAGGTGATATAGGTGCGAACACAGGAAGCTTGCAGCCCCTCGCTGCCTGCAGACACAGAGCAGCCACACTAGAAGAGCGGCCTAAGCCGTAGGCGAAATGTGCTCATTCGCTTTGGCGCGACGTCGAACTGTAAATAAAGCTGTCACTAGCGTGAGCGTCGTGTAAAGTCGGAAAAGTCATCTGCATGGGTGATTGCCAAGTTTGGGGAGCGTTTCGTAGTACGATCAGTGCAATGGAGACGCGGAAACTTGTTGTGTCCCAGTGTTTTTCAGTTGGACGACAAGAGTTTTACACAGTAGCAAAGAGCGAGGCACTGAGTTGGCATGAACAATGGAGAGCACAATGGGGCTCGAGATGTGCTTGTTACCTCAGGTGCTGTGTGATTGTCGACAAGGAGTGAAATGGACCAATTTGTGACCGCCCTTTCAATTTAAGACGTTCAAAACAGACGGAATTTGCATTCGTAATACCAGAGCATCGAAACTACTAGGAACTCTTGTGTATATGAACGTGTCCGCGCCTTTGTATTCTGGTACCTTCGCCGCTACAAACCAACCAACCATCGTGTCCGTGCACATCAGAGTCGCAAAGAATGGAGAATAGCCAGGCTTGGTCGTGTGTGTAGCTGTAGCTCAGTTGGCAGATCGTTCGCTTAGCGTGTGAACGGTCTCGGGTTCAAGCCCCGGCTCCTCTATGTTTTGTGGTCAGTGCATGGTAAGTGTTGGTCGCGGCGAACATAAACGCACGCAAGAAGTTGCAAAACCAGCGTCACAGACTGATATGATGTATACTGTCATAAGGAGAGCAAGATGTAAGTGTGAGGACCGGCTGTTATCGTGGTGTCATCGTGTGCAGATCTGTCTTAGGTATCACGGCTTAACGTCATTGAAGTCTAGAGGTGGACAACACGTTCGTCTTACTCAGAGCGGTGTCTGAACTCTATTTTCGACGTTATGCGTGCCACTTTCATTGTGGCCAACTACGATTCGATACAGAATGCACGAAACCTGAAAGACACCCTCACTGATACATAGAGAGTAGTGTTTGTCTGCGGAATAATGGGAGTGCAAGGGTCTGTGACGTTGATATGACTGTATGTAGCACCACAAGTTATCGGGGGGGTGGGCGTAGCTCAGATGGTAGAGCGCTCGCTTAGCTTGCGAGACGTACTGGGATCGATACCCAGCGCCTCCAGAATTTTTAACACACCTACACGCCCACCTTGCCATGCAAGTGGAATAATTCCCAACCGGCAGAGGTGTGTAGGCAGATACAAGCGAACGATTAGCATCCACAATTGGCGAGCGTGCTTTTATTCGTGCGCAGGAAGAACCCTCCTCCCACACCTACACTTAATTTAGAAACAGTACAAATGTTCCCATAAGATTCTGAAGCCTACGTCGGAAAGATCTGCCTTGCGCCGATTTCACGTAAATCCCACTGCACGTTCCCATTCTTTGCGTGCAGTCGGCTGCTACTGATGTTGCTGGTTGTGACTGCTGATAACAGATGCCGTAGCAATCAATTCATGGAGTGAGTTGTATGTTTTGCGATAGTCTGTCTCTGACAAGGAAGCACAGGTGATATAGGTGCGAACACAGGAAGCTTGCAGCCCCTCGCTGCCTGCAGACACAGAGCAGCCACACTAGAAGAGCGGCCTAAGCCGTAGGCGAAATGTGCTCATTCGCTTTGGCGCGACGTCG
The DNA here is from genome assembly GCF_023897955.1 of Schistocerca gregaria. Taxonomy (NCBI): domain Eukaryota; kingdom Metazoa; phylum Arthropoda; class Insecta; order Orthoptera; family Acrididae; genus Schistocerca; species Schistocerca gregaria. Next base: position 5,235,329 of record NC_064930.1, on the reverse strand, counting down.
AACTATAAATAAGGCTGTCACTAGCGTGAGCGTTGCGTGAGCGTCGTGTAAAGTCGGAAAAGTCATCTGCATGGGTGATTGCCAAGTTTGGGGAGCGTTTCGTAGTACGATCAGTGCAATGGAGACGCGGAAACTTGTTGTGTCCCAGTGTTTTTCAGTTGGACGACAAGAGTTTTACACAGTAGCAAAGAGCGAGGCACTGAGTTGGCATGAACAATGGAGAGCACAATGGGGCTCGAGATGTGCTTGTTACCTCAGGTGCTGTGTGATTGTCGACAAGGAGTGAAATGGACCAATTTGTGACCGCCCTTTCAATTTAAGACGTTCAAAACAGACGGAATTTGCATTCGTAATACCAGAGCATCGAAACTACTAGGAACTCTTGTGTATATGAACGTGTCCGCGCCTTTGTATTCTGGTACCTTCGCCGCTACAAACCAACCAATCATCGTGTCCGTGCACATCAGAGTCGCAAAGAATGGAGAATAGCCAGGCTTGGTCGTGTGTGTAGCTGTAGCTCAGTTGGCAGATCGTTCGCTTAGCGTGTGAACGGTCTCGGGTTCAAGCCCCGGCTCCTCCATGTTTTGTGGTCAGTGCATGGTAAGTGTTGGTCGCGGCGAACATAAACGCACGCAAGAAGTTGCAAAACCAGCGTCACAGACTGATATGATGTATACTGTCATAAGGAGAGCTAGATGTAAGTGTGAGGACCGGCTGTTATCGTGGTGTCATCGTGTGCAGATCTGTCTTAGGTATCACGGCTTAACGTCATTGAAGTCTAGAGGTGGACAACACGTTCGTCTTACTCAGAGCGGTGTCTGAACTCTATTTTCGACGTTATGCGTGCCACTTTCATTGTGGCCAACTACGATTCGATACAGAATGCACGAAACCTGAAAGACACCCTCACTGATACATAGGGAGTAGTGTTTGTCTGCGGAATAATGGGAGTGCAAGGGTCTGTGACGTTGATATGACTGTATGTAGCACTACAAGTTATCGGGGGGGTGGGCGTAGCTCAGATGGTAGAGCGCTCGCTTAGCGTGCGAGAGGTACTGGGATCGATACCCAGCGCCTCCAGAATTTTTAACACACCTACACGCGCACCTTGCCATGCAAGTGGAATAATTCCCAACCGGCAGAGGTGTGTAGGCAGATACAAGCGAACGATTAGCATCCACAATTGGCGAGCGTGCTTTTATTCGTGCGCAGGAAGCACCCTCCTCCCACACCTACACTTAATTTAGAAACAGTACAAATGTTCCCATAAGATTCTCAAGCCTACGTCGGAAAGATCTGCCTTGCGCCGATTTCACGTAAATCCCACTGCACGTTCCCATTCTTTGCGTCAGTCGGCTGCTACTGGTGTTGCTGGTTGTGACTGCTGATAACAGATGCCGTAGCAATCAATTCATGGAGTGAGTTGTATGTTTTGCGATAGTCTGTCTCTGACAAGGAAGCACAGGTGATATAGGTGCGAACACAGGAAGCTTGCAGCCCCTCGCTGCCTGCAGACACAGAGCAGCCACACTAGAAGAGCGGCCTAAGCCGTAGGCGAAATGTGCTCATTCGCTTTGGCGCGACGTCGAACTGTAAATAAGGCTGTCACTAGCGTGAGCGTCGTGTAAAGTCGGAAAAGTCATCTGCATGGGTGATTGCCAAGTTTGGGGAGCGTTTCGTAGTACGATCAGTGCAATGGAGACGCGGAAACTTGTTGTGTCCCAGTGTTTTTCAGTTGGACGACAAGAGTTTTACACAGTAGCAAAGAGCGAGGCACTGAGTTGGCATGAACAATGGAGAGCACAATGGGGCTCGAGATGTGCTTGTTACCTCAGGTGCTGTGTGATTGTCGACAAGGAGTGAAATGGACCAATTTGTGACCGCCCTTTCAATTTAAGACGTTCAAAACAGACGGAATTTGCATTCGTAATACCAGAGCATCGAAACTACTAGGAACTCTTGTGTATATGAACGTGTCCGCGCCTTTGTATTCTGGTACCTTCGCCGCTACAAACCAACCAACCATCGTGTCCGTGCACATCAGAGTCGCAAAGAATGGAGAATAGCCAGGCTTGGTCGTGTGTGTAGCTGTAGCTCAGTTGGCAGATCGTTCGCTTAGCGTGTGAACGGTCTCGGGTTCAAGCCCCGGCTCCTCCATGTTTTGTGGTCAGTGCATGGTAAGTGTTGGTCGCGGCGAACATAAACGCACGCAAGAAGTTGCAAAACCAGCGTCACAGACTGATATGATGTATACTGTCATAAGGAGAGCAAGATGTAAGTGTGAGGACCGGCTGTTATCGTGGTGTCATCGTGTGCAGATCTGTCTTAGGTATCACGGCTTAACGTCATTGAAGTCTAGAGGTGGACAACACGTTCGTCTTACTCAGAGCGGTGTCTGAACTCTATTTTCGACGTTATGCGTGCCACTTTCATTGTGGCCAACTACGATTCGATACAGAATGCACGAAACCTGAAAGACACCCTCACTGATACATAGAGAGTAGTGTTTGTCTGCGGAATAATGGGAGTGCAAGGGTCTGTGACGTTGATATGACTGTATGTAGCACCACAAGTTATCGGGGGGGTGGGCGTAGCTCAGATGGTAGAGCGCTCGCTTAGCTTGCGAGAGGTACTGGGATCGATACCCAGCGCCTCCAGAATTTTTAACACACCTACACGCGCACCTTGCCATGCAAGTGGAATAATTCCCAACCGGCAGAGGTGTGTAGGCAGATACAAGCGAACGATTAGCATCCACAATTGGCGAGCGTGCTTTTATTCGTGCGCAGGAAGCACCCTCCTCCCACACCTACACTTAATTTAGAAACAGTACAAATGTTCCCATAAGATTCTCAAGCCTACGTCGGAAAGATCTGCCTTGCGCCGATTTCACGTAAATCCCACTGCACGTTCCCATTCTTTGCGTCAGTCGGCTGCTACTGGTGTTGCTGGTTGTGACTGCTGATAACAGATGCCGTAGCAATCAATTCATGGAGTGAGTTGTATGTTTTGCGATAGTCTGTCTCTGACAAGGAAGCACAGGTGATATAGGTGCGAACACAGGAAGCTTGCAGCCCCTCGCTGCCTGCAGACACAGAGCAGCCACACTAGAAGAGCGGCCTAAGCCGTAGGCGAAATGTGCTCATTCGCTTTGGCGCGACGTCGAACTGTAAATAAGGCTGTCACTAGCGTGAGCGTTGCGTGAGCGTCGTGTAAAGTCGGAAAAGTCATCTGCATGGGTGATTGCCAAGTTTGGGGAGCGTTTCGTAGTACGATCAGTGCAATGGAGACGCGGAAACTTGTTGTGTCCCAGTGTTTTTCAGTTGGACGACAAGAGTTTTACACAGTAGCAAAGAGCGAGGCACTGAGTTGGCATGAACAATGGAGAGCACAATGGGGCTCGAGATGTGCTTGTTACCTCAGGTGCTGTGTGATTGTCGACAAGGAGTGAAATGGACCAATTTGTGACCGCCCTTTCAATTTAAGACGTTCAAAACAGACGGAATTTGCATTCGTAATACCAGAGCATCGAAACTACTAGGAACTCTTGTGTATATGAACGTGTCCGCGCCTTTGTATTCTGGTACCTTCGCCGCTACAAACCAACCAACCATCGTGTCCGTGCACATCAGAGTCGCAAAGAATGGAGAATAGCCAGGCTTGGTCGTGTGTGTAGCTGTAGCTCAGTTGGCAGATCGTTCGCTTAGCGTGTGAACGGTCTCGGGTTCAAGCCCCGGCTCCTCCATGTTTTGTGGTCAGTGCATGGTAAGTGTTGGTCGCGGCGAACATAAACGCACGCAAGAAGTTGCAAAACCAGCGACACAGACTGATATGATGTATACTGTCATAAGGAGAGCAAGATGTAAGTGTGAGGACCGGCTGTTATCGTGGTGTCATCGTGTGCAGATCTGTCTTAGGTATCACGGCTTAACGTCATTGAAGTCTAGAGGTGGACAACACGTTCGTCTTACTCAGAGCGGTGTCTGAACTCTATTTTCGACGTTATGCGTGCCACTTTCATTGTGGCCAACTACGATTCGATACAGAATGCACGAAACCTGAAAGACACCTTCACTGATACATAGAGAGTAGTGTTTGTCTGCGGAATAATGGGAGTGCAAGGGTCTGTGACGTTGATATGACTGTATGTAGCACTACAAGTTATCGGGGGGGGTGGGCGTAGCTCAGATGGTAGAGCGCTCGCTTAGCGTGCGAGAGGTACTGGGATCGATACCCAGCGCCTCCAGAATTTTTAACACACCTACACGCGCACCTTGCCATGCAAGTGGAATAATTCCCAACCGGCAGAGTTGTGTAGGCAGATACAAGCGAACGATTAGCATCCACAATTGGCGAGCGTGCTTTTATTCGTGCGCAGGAAGCACCCTCCTCCCACACCTACACTTAATTTAGAAACAGTACAAATGTTCCCATAAGATTCTCAAGCCTACGTCGGAAAGATCTGCCTTGCGCCGATTTCACGTAAATCCCACTGCACGTTCCCATTCTTTGCGTGCAGTCGGCTGCTACTGGTGTTGCTGGTTGTGACTGCTGATAACAGATGCCGTAGCAATCAATTCATGGAGTGAGTTGTATGTTTTGCGATAGTCTGTCTCTGACAAGGAAGCACAGGTGATATAGGTGTGAACACAGGAAGCTTGCAGCCCCTCGCTGCCTGCAGACACAGAGCAGCCACACTAGAAGAGCGGCCTAAGCCGTAGGCGAAATGTGCTCATTCGCTTTGGCGCGACGTCGAACTGTAAATAAGGCTGTCACTAGCGTGAGCGTTGCGTGAGCGTCGTGTAAAGTCGGAAAAGTCATCTGCATGGGTGATTGCCAAGTTTGGGGAGCGTTTCGTAGTACGATCAGTGCAATGGAGACGCGGAAACTTGTTGTGTCCCAGTGTTTTTCAGTTGGACGACAAGAGTTTTACACAGTAGCAAAGAGCGAGGCACTGAGTTGGTATGAACAATGGAGAGCACAATGGGGCTCGAGATGTGCTTGTTACCTCAGGTGCTGTGTGATTGTCGACAAGGAGTGAAATGGACCAATTTGTGACCGCCCTTTCAATTTAAGACGTTCAAAACAGACGGAATTTGCATTCGTAATACCAGAGCATCGAAACTACTAGGAACTCTTGTGTATATGAACGTGTCCGCGCCTTTGTATTCTGGTACCTTCGCCGCTACAAACCAACCAACCATCGTGTCCGTGCACATCAGAGTCGCAAAGAATGGAGAATAGCCAGGCTTGGTCGTGTGTGTAGCTGTAGCTCAGTTGGCAGATCGTTCGCTTAGCGTGTGAACGGTCTCGGGTTCAAGCCCCGGCTCCTCCATGTTTTGTGGTCAGTGCATGGTAAGTGTTGGTCGCGGCGAACATAAACGCACGCAAGAAGTTGCAAAACCAGCGTCACAGACTGATATGATGTATACTGTCATAAGGAGAGCAAGATGTAAGTGTGAGGACCGGCTGTTATCGTGGTGTCATCGTGTGCAGATCTGTCTTAGGTATCACGGCTTAACGTCATTGAAGTCTAGAGGTGGACAACACGTTCGTCTTACTCAGAGCGGTGTCTGAACTCTATTTTCGACGTTATGCGTGCCACTTTCATTGTGGCCAACTACGATTCGATACAGAATGCACGAAACCTGAAAGACACCTTCACTGATACATAGAGAGTAGTGTTTGTCTGCGGAATAATGGGAGTGCAAGGGTCTGTGACGTTGATATGACTGTATGTAGCACTACAAGTTATCGGGGGGGGGTGGGCGTAGCTCAGATGGTAGAGCGCTCGCTTAGCGTGCGAGAGGTACTGGGATCGATACCCAGCGCCTCCAGAATTTTTAACACACCTACACGCGCACCTTGCCATGCAAGTGGAATAATTCCCAACCGGCAGAGGTGTGTAGGCAGATACAAGCGAACGATTAGCATCCACAATTGGCGAGCGTGCTTTTATTCGTGCGCAGGAAGCACCCTCCTCCCACACCTACACTTAATTTAGAAACAGTACAAATGTTCCCATAAGATTCTCAAGCCTACGTCGGAAAGATCTGCCTTGCGCCGATTTCACGTAAATCCCACTGCACGTTCCCATTCTTTGCGTCAGTCGGCTGCTACTGGTGTTGCTGGTTGTGACTGCTGATAACAGATGCCGTAGCAATCAATTCATGGAGTGAGTTGTATGTTTTGCGATAGTCTGTCTCTGACAAGGAAGCACAGGTGATATAGGTGTGAACACAGGAAGCTTGCAGCCCCTCGCTGCCTGCAGACACAGAGCAGCCACACTAGAAGAGCGGCCTAAGCCGTAGGCGAAATGTGCTCATTCGCTTTGGCGCGACGTCGAACTGTAAATAAGGCTGTCACTAGCGTGAGCGTTGCGTGAGCGTCGTGTAAAGTCGGAAAAGTCATCTGCATGGGTGATTGCCAAGTTTGGGGAGCGTTTCGTAGTACGATCAGTGCAATGGAGACGCGGAAACTTGTTGTGTCCCAGTGTTTTTCAGTTGGACGACAAGAGTTTTACACAGTAGCAAAGAGCGAGGCACTGAGTTGGTATGAACAATGGAGAGCACAATGGGGCTCGAGATGTGCTTGTTACCTCAGGTGCTGTGTGATTGTCGACAAGGAGTGAAATGGACCAATTTGTGACCGCCCTTTCAATTTAAGACGTTCAAAACAGACGGAATTTGCATTCGTAATACCAGAGCATCGAAACTACTAGGAACTCTTGTGTATATGAACGTGTCCGCGCCTTTGTATTCTGGTACCTTCGCCGCTACAAACCAACCAACCATCGTGTCCGTGCACATCAGAGTCGCAAAGAATGGAGAATAGCCAGGCTTGGTCGTGTGTGTAGCTGTAGCTCAGTTGGCAGATCGTTCGCTTAGCGTGTGAACGGTCTCGGGTTCAAGCCCCGGCTCCTCCATGTTTTGTGGTCAGTGCATGGTAAGTGTTGGTCGCGGCGAACATAAACGCACGCAAGAAGTTGCAAAACCAGCGTCACAGACTGATATGATGTATACTGTCATAAGGAGAGCAAGATGTAAGTGTGAGGACCGGCTGTTATCGTGGTGTCATCGTGTGCAGATCTGTCTTAGGTATCACGGCTTAACGTCATTGAAGTCTAGAGGTGGACAACACGTTCGTCTTACTCAGAGCGGTGTCTGAACTCTATTTTCGACGTTATGCGTGCCACTTTCATTGTGGCCAACTACGATTCGATACAGAATGCACGAAACCTGAAAGACACCCTCACTGATACATAGAGAGTAGTGTTTGTCTGCGGAATAATGGGAGTGCAAGGGTCTGTGACGTTGATATGACTGTATGTAGCACTACAAGTTATCGGGGGGGTGGGCGTAACTCAGATGGTAGAGCGCTCGCTTAGCGTGCGAGAGGTACTGGGATCGATACCCAGCGCCTCCAGAATTTTTAACACACCTACACGCGCACCTTGCCATGCAAGTGGAATAATTCCCAACCGGCAGAGGTGTGTAGGCAGATACAAGCGAACGATTAGCATCCACAATTGGCGAGCGTGCTTTTATTCGTGCGCAGGAAGCACCCTCCTCCCACACCTACACTTAATTTAGAAACAGTACAAATGTTCCCATAAGATTCTCAAGCCTACGTCGGAAAGATCTGCCTTGCGCCGATTTCACGTAAATCCCACTGCACGTTCCCATTCTTTGCGTCAGTCGGCTGCTACTGGTGTTGCTGGTTGTGACTGCTGATAACAGATGCCGTAGCAATCAATTCATGGAGTGAGTTGTATGTTTTGCGATAGTCTGTCTCTGACAAGGAAGCACAGGTGATATAGGTGCGAACACAGGAAGCTTGCAGCCCCTCGCTGCCTGCAGACACAGAGCAGCCACACTAGAAGAGCGGCCTAAGCCGTAGGCGAAATGTGCTCATTCGCTTTGGCGCGACGTCGAACTGTAAATAAGGCTGTCACTAGCGTGAGCGTTGCGTGAGCGTCGTGTAAAGTCGGAAAAGTCATCTGCATGGGTGATTGCCAAGTTTGGGGAGCGTTTCGTAGTACGATCAGTGCAATGGAGACGCGGAAACTTGTTGTGTCCCAGTGTTTTTCAGTTGGACGACAAGAGTTTTACACAGTAGCAAAGAGCGAGGCACTGAGTTGGCATGAACAATGGAGAGCACAATGGGGCTCGAGATGTGCTTGTTACCTCAGGTGCTGTGTGATTGTCGACAAGGAGTGAAATGGACCAATTTGTGACCGCCCTTTCAATTTAAGACGTTCAAAACAGACGGAATTTGCATTCGTAATACCAGAGCATCGAAACTACTAGGAACTCTTGTGTATATGAACGTGTCCGCGCCTTTGTATTCTGGTACCTTCGCCGCTACAAACCAACCAACCATCGTGTCCGTGCACATCAGAGTCGCAAAGAATGGAGAATAGCCAGGCTTGGTCGTGTGTGTAGCTGTAGCTCAGTTGGCAGATCGTTCGCTTAGCGTGTGAACGGTCTCGGGTTCAAGCCCCGGCTCCTCCATGTTTTGTGGTCAGTGCATGGTAAGTGTTGGTCGCGGCGAACATAAACGCACGCAAGAAGTTGCAAAACCAGCGTCACAGACTGATATGATGTATACTGTCATAAGGAGAGCAAGATGTAAGTGTGAGGACCGGCTGTTATCGTGGTGTCATCGTGTGCAGATCTGTCTTAGGTATCACGGCTTAACGTCATTGAAGTCTAGAGGTGGACAACACGTTCGTCTTACTCAGAGCGGTGTCTGAACTCTATTTTCGACGTTATGCGTGCCACTTTCATTGTGGCCAACTACGATTCGATACAGAATGCACGAAACCTGAAAGACACCCTCACTGATACATAGAGAGTAGTGTTTGTCTGCGGAATAATGGGAGTGCAAGGGTCTGTGACGTTGATATGACTGTATGTAGCACTACAAGTTATCGGGGGGGTGGGCGTAACTCAGATGGTAGAGCGCTCGCTTAGCTTGCGAGAGGTACTGGGATCGATACCCAGCGCCTCCAGAATTTTTAACACACCTACACGCGCACCTTGCCATGCAAGTGGAATAATTCCCAACCGGCAGAGGTGTGTAGGCAGATACAAGCGAACGATTAGCATCCACAATTGGCGAGCGTGCTTTTATTCGTGCGCAGGAAGCACCCTCCTCCCACACCTACACTTAATTTAGAAACAGTACAAATGTTCCCATAAGATTCTCAAGCCTACGTCGGAAAGATCTGCCTTGCGCCGATTTCACGTAAATCCCACTGCACGTTCCCATTCTTTGCGTCAGTCGGCTGCTACTGGTGTTGCTGGTTGTGACTGCTGATAACAGATGCCGTAGCAATCAATTCATGGAGTGAGTTGTATGTTTTGCGATAGTCTGTCTCTGACAAGGAAGCACAGGTGATATAGGTGCGAACACAGGAAGCTTGCAGCCCCTCGCTGCCTGCAGACACAGAGCAGCCACACTAGAAGAGCGGCCTAAGCCGTAGGCGAAATGTGCTCATTCGCTTTGGCGCGACGTCGAACTGTAAATAAGGCTGTCACTAGCGTGAGCGTTGCGTGAGCGTCGTGTAAAGTCGGAAAAGTCATCTGCATGGGTGATTGCCAAGTTTGGGGAGCGTTTCGTAGTACGATCAGTGCAATGGAGACGCGGAAACTTGTTGTGTCCCAGTGTTTTTCAGTTGGACGACAAGAGTTTTACACAGTAGCAAAGAGCGAGGCACTGAGTTGGCATGAACAATGGAGAGCACAATGGGGCTCGAGATGTGCTTGTTACCTCAGGTGCTGTGTGATTGTCGACAAGGAGTGAAATGGACCAATTTGTGACCGCCCTTTCAATTTAAGACGTTCAAAACAGACGGAATTTGCATTCGTAATACCAGAGCATCGAAACTACTAGGAACTCTTGTGTATATGAACGTGTCCGCGCCTTTGTATTCTGGTACCTTCGCCGCTACAAACCAACCAACCATCGTGTCCGTGCACATCAGAGTCGCAAAGAATGGAGAATAGCCAGGCTTGGTCGTGTGTGTAGCTGTAGCTCAGTTGGCAGATCGTTCGCTTAGCGTGTGAACGGTCTCGGGTTCAAGCCCCGGCTCCTCCATGTTTTGTGGTCAGTGCATGGTAAGTGTTGGTCGCGGCGAACATAAACGCACGCAAGAAGTTGCAAAACCAGCGTCACAGACTGATATGATGTATACTGTCGTAAGGAGAGCAAGATGTAAGTGTGAGGACCGGCTGTTATCGTGGTGTCATCGTGTGCAGATCTGTCTTAGGTATCACGGCTTAACGTCATTGAAGTCTAGAGGTGGACAACACGTTCGTCTTACTCAGAGCGGTGTCTGAACTCTATTTTCGACGTTATGCGTGCCACTTTCATTGTGGCCAACTACGATTCGATACAGAATGCACGAAACCTGAAAGACACCCTCACTGATACATAGAGAGTAGTGTTTGTCTGCGGAATAATGGGAGTGCAAGGGTCTGTGACGTTGATATGACTGTATGTAGCACTACAAGTTATCGGGGGGGTGGGCGTAACTCAGATGGTAGAGCGCTCGCTTAGCTTGCGAGAGGTACTGGGATCGATACCCAGCGCCTCCAGAATTTTTAACACACCTACACGCGCACCTTGCCATGCAAGTGGAATAATTCCCAACCGGCAGAGGTGTGTAGGCAGATACAAGCGAACGATTAGCATCCACAATTGGCGAGCGTGCTTTTATTCGTGCGCAGGAAGCACCCTCCTCCCACACCTACACTTAATTTAGAAACAGTACAAATGTTCCCATAAGATTCTCAAGCCTACGTCGGAAAGATCTGCCTTGCGCCGATTTCACGTAAATCCCACTGCACGTTCCCATTCTTTGCGTCAGTCGGCTGCTACTGGTGTTGCTGGTTGTGACTGCTGATAACAGATGCCGTAGCAATCAATTCATGGAGTGAGTTGTATGTTTTGCGATAGTCTGTCTCTGACAAGGAAGCACAGGTGATATAGGTGCGAACACAGGAAGCTTGCAGCCCCTCGCTGCCTGCAGACACAGAGCAGCCACACTAGAAGAGCGGCCTAAGCCGTAGGCGAAATGTGCTCATTCGCTTTGGCGCGACGTCGAACTGTAAATAAGGCTGTCACTAGCGTGAGCGTCGTGTAAAGTCGGAAAAGTCATCTGCATGGGTGATTGCCAAGTTTGGGGAGCGTTTCGTAGTACGATCAGTGCAATGGAGACGCGGAAACTTGTTGTGTCCCAGTGTTTTTCAGTTGGACGACAAGAGTTTTACACAGTAGCAAAGAGCGAGGCACTGAGTTGGCATGAACAATGGAGAGCACAATGGGGCTCGAGATGTGCTTGTTACCTCAGGTGCTGTGTGATTGTCGACAAGGAGTGAAATGGACCAATTTGTGACCGCCCTTTCAATTTAAGACGTTCAAAACAGACGGAATTTGCATTCGTAATACCAGAGCATCGAAACTACTAGGAACTCTTGTGTATATGAACGTGTCCGCGCCTTTGTATTCTGGTACCTTCGCCGCTACAAACCAACCAACCATCGTGTCCGTGCACATCAGAGTCGCAAAGAATGGAGAATAGCCAGGCTTGGTCGTGTGTGTAGCTGTAGCTCAGTTGGCAGATCGTTCGCTTAGCGTGTGAACGGTCTCGGGTTCAAGCCCCGGCTCCTCCATGTTTTGTGGTCAGTGCATGGTAAGTGTTGGTCGCGGCGAACATAAACGCACGCAAGAAGTTGCAAAACCAGCGTCACAGACTGATATGATGTATACTGTCATAAGGAGAGCAAGATGTAAGTGTGAGGACCGGCTGTTATCGTGGTGTCATCGTGTGCAGATCTGTCTTAGGTATCACGGCTTAACGTCATTGAAGTCTAGAGGTGGACAACACGTTCGTCTTACTCAGAGCGGTGTCTGAACTCTATTTTCGACGTTATGCGTGCCACTTTCATTGTGGCCAACTACGATTCGATACAGAATGCACGAAACCTGAAAGACACCCTCACTGATACATAGAGAGTAGTGTTTGTCTGCGGAATAATGGGAGTGCAAGGGTCTGTGACGTTGATATGACTGTATGTAGCACCACAAGTTATCGGGGGGGTGGGCGTAGCTCAGATGGTAGAGCGCTCGCTTAGCTTGCGAGAGGTACTGGGATCGATACCCAGCGCCTCCAGAATTTTTAACACACCTACACGCGCACCTTGCCATGCAAGTGGAATAATTCCCAACCGGCAGAGGTGTGTAGGCAGATACAAGCGAACGATTAGCATCCACAATTGGCGAGCGTGCTTTTATTCGTGCGCAGGAAGCACCCTCCTCCCACACCTACACTTAATTTAGAAACAGTACAAATGTTCCCATAAGATTCTCAAGCCTACGTCGGAAAGATCTGCCTTGCGCCGATTTCACGTAAATCCCACTGCACGTTCCCATTCTTTGCGTGCAGTCGGCTGCTACTGGTGTTGCTGGTTGTGACTGCTGATAACAGATGCCGTAGCAATCAATTCATGGAGTGAGTTGTATGTTTTGCGATAGTCTGTCTCTGACAAGGAAGCACAGGTGATATAGGTGCGAACACAGGAAGCTTGCAGCCCCTCGCTGCCTGCAGACACAGAGCAGCCACACTAGAAGAGCGGCCTAAGCCGTAGGCGAAATGTGCTCATTCGCTTTGGCGCGACGTCGAACTATAAATAAGGCTGTCACTAGCGTTAGCGTTGCGTGAGCGTCGTGTAAAGTCGGAAAAGTCATCTGCATGGGTGATTGCCAAGTTTGGGGAGCGTTTCGTAGTACGATCAGTGCAATGGAGACGCGGAAACTTGTTGTGTCCCAGTGTTTTTCAGTTGGACGACAAGAGTTTTACACAGTAGCAAAGAGCGAGGCACTGAGTTGGCATGAACAATGGAGAGCACAATGGGGCTCGAGATGTGCTTGTTACCTCAGGTGCTGTGTGATTGTCGACAAGGAGTGAAATGGACCAATTTGTGACCGCCCTTTCAATTTAAGACGTTCAAAACAGACGGAATTTGCATTCGTAATACCAGAGCATCGAAACTACTAGGAACTCTTGTGTATATGAACGTGTCCGCGCCTTTGTATTCTGGTACCTTCGCCGCTACAAACCAACCAACCATCGTGTCCGTGCACATCAGAGTCGCAAAGAATGGAGAATAGCCAGGCTTGGTCGTGTGTGTAGCTGTAGCTCAGTTGGCAGATCGTTCGCTTAGCGTGTGAACGGTCTCGGGTTCAAGCCCCGGCTCCTCCATGTTTTGTGGTCAGTGCATGGTAAGTGTTGGTCGCGGCGAACATAAACGCACGCAAGAAGTTGCAAAACCAGCGTCACAGACTGATATGATGTATACTGTCATAAGGAGAGCAAGATGTAAGTGTGAGGACCGGCTGTTATCGTGGTGTCATCGTGTGCAGATCTGTCTTAGGTATCACGGCTTAACGTCATTGAAGTCTAGAGGTGGACAACACGTTCGTCTTACTCAGAGCGGTGTCTGAACTCTATTTTCGACGTTATGCGTGCCACTTTCATTGTGGCCAACTACGATTCGATACAGAATGCACGAAACCTGAAAGACACCCTCACTGATACATAGAGAGTAGTGTTTGTCTGCGGAATAATGGGAGTGCAAGGGTCTGTGACGTTGATATGACTGTATGTAGCACTACAAGTTATCGGGGGCGTGGGCGTAACTCAGATGGTAGAGCGCTCGCTTAGCGTGCGAGAGGTACTGGGATCGATACCCAGCGCCTCCAGAATTTTTAACACACCTACACGCGCACCTTGCCATGCAAGTGGAATAATTCCCAACCGGCAGAGTTGTGTAGGCAGATACAAGCGAACGATTAGCATCCACAATTGGCGAGCGTGCTTTTATTCGTGCGCAGGAAGCACCCTCCTCCCACACCTACACTTAATTTAGAAACAGTACAAATGTTCCCATAAGATTCTCAAGCCTACGTCGGAAAGATCTGCCTTGCGCCGATTTCACGTAAATCCCACTGCACGTTCCCATTCTTTGCGTGCAGTCGGCTGCTACTGGTGTTGCTGGTTGTGACTGCTGATAACAGATGCCGTAGCAATCAATTCATGGAGTGAGTTGTATGTTTTGCGATAGTCTGTCTCTGACAAGGAAGCACAGGTGATATAGGTGCGAACACAGGAAGCTTGCAGCCCCTCGCTGCCTGCAGACACAGAGCAGCCACACTAGAAGAGCGGCCTAAGCCGTAGGCGAAATGTGCTCATTCGCTTTGGCGCGACGTCGAACTGTAAATAAGGCTGTCACTAGCGTGAGCGTTGCGTGAGCGTCGTGTAAAGTCGGAAATGTCATCTGCATGGGTGATTGCCAAGTTTGGGGAGCGTTTCGTAGTACGATCAGTGCAATGGAGACGCGGAAACTTGTTGTGTCCCAGTGTTTTTCAGTTGGACGACAAGAGTTTTACACAGTAGCAAAGAGCGAGGCACTGAGTTGGCATGAACAATGGAGAGCACAATGGGGCTCGAGATGTGCTTGTTACCTCAGGTGCTGTGTGATTGTCGACAAGGAGTGAAATGGACCAATTTGTGACCGCCCTTTCAATTTAAGACGTTCAAAACAGACGGAATTTGCATTCGTAATACCAGAGCATCGAAACTACTAGGAACTCTTGTGTATATGAACGTGTCCGCGCCTTTGTATTCTGGTACCTTCGCCGCTACAAACCAACCAACCATCGTGTCCGTGCACATCAGAGTCGCAAAGAATGGAGAATAGCCAGGCTTGGTCGTGTGTGTAGCTGTAGCTCAGTTGGCAGATCGTTCGCTTAGCGTGTGAACGGTCTCGGGTTCAAGCCCCGGCTCCTCCATGTTTTGTGGTCAGTGCATGGTAAGTGTTGGTCGCGGCGAACATAAACGCACGCAAGAAGTTGCAAAACCAGCGTCACAGACTGATATGATGTATACTGTCATAAGGAGAGCAAGATGTAAGTGTGAGGACCGGCTGTTATCGTGGTGTCATCGTGTGCAGATCTGTCTTAGGTATCACGGCTTAACGTCATTGAAGTCTAGAGGTGGACAACACGTTCGTCTTACTCAGAGCGGTGTCTGAACTCTATTTTCGACGTTATGCGTGCCACTTTCATTGTGGCCAACTACGATTCGATACAGAATGCACGAAACCTGAAAGACACCCTCACTGATACATAGAGAGTAGTGTTTGTCTGCGGAATAATGGGAGTGCAAGGGTCTGTGACGTTGATATGACTGTATGTAGCACTACAAGTTATCGGGGGCGTGGGCGTAACTCAGATGGTAGAGCGCTCGCTTAGCGTGCGAGAGGTACTGGGATCGATACCCAGCGCCTCCAGAATTTTTAACACACCTACACGCGCACCTTGCCATGCAAGTGGAATAATTCCCAACCGGCAGAGTTGTGTAGGCAGATACAAGCGAACGATTAGCATCCACAATTGGCGAGCGTGCTTTTATTCGTGCGCAGGAAGCACCCTCCTCCCACACCTACACTTAATTTAGAAACAGTACAAATGTTCCCATAAGATTCTCAAGCCTACGTCGGAAAGATCTGCCTTGCGCCGATTTCACGTAAATCCCACTGCACGTTCCCATTCTTTGCGTGCAGTCGGCTGCTACTGGTGTTGCTGGTTGTGACTGCTGATAACAGATGCCGTAGCAATCAATTCATGGAGTGAGTTGTATGTTTTGCGATAGTCTGTCTCTGACAAGGAAGCACAGGTGATATAGGTGCGAACACAGGAAGCTTGCAGCCCCTCGCTGCCTGCAGACACAGAGCAGCCACACTAGAAGAGCGGCCTAAGCCGTAGGCGAAATGTGCTCATTCGCTTTGGCGCGACGTCGAACTGTAAATAAGGCTGTCACTAGCGTGAGCGTTGCGTGAGCGTCGTGTAAAGTCGGAAAAGTCATCTGCATGGGTGATTGCCAAGTTTGGGGAGCGTTTCGTAGTACGATCAGTGCAATGGAGACGCGGAAACTTGTTGTGTCCCAGTGTTTTTCAGTTGGACGACAAGAGTTTTACACAGTAGCAAAGAGCGAGGCACTGAGTTGGCATGAACAATGGAGAGCACAATGGGGCTCGAGATGTGCTTGTTACCTCAGGTGCTGTGTGATTGTCGACAAGGAGTGAAATGGACCAATTTGTGACCGCCCTTTCAATTTAAGACGTTCAAAACAGACGGAATTTGCATTCGTAATACCAGAGCATCGAAACTACTAGGAACTCTTGTGTATATGAACGTGTCCGCGCCTTTGTATTCTGGTACCTTCGCCGCTACAAACCAACCAACCATAGTGTCCGTGCACATCAGAGTCGCAAAGAATGGAGAATAGCCAGGCTTGGTCGTGTGTGTAGCTGTAGCTCAGTTGGCAGATCGTTCGCTTGGCGTGTGAACGGTCTCGGGTTCAAGCCCCGGCTCCTCCATGTTTTGTGGTCAGTGCATGGTAAGTGTTGGTCGCGGCGAACATAAACGCACGCAAGAAGTTGCAAAACCAGCGTCACAGACTGATACGATGTATACTGTCATAAGGAGAGCAAGATGTAAGTGTGAGGACCGGCTGTTATCGTGGTGTCATCGTGTGCAGATCTGTCTTAGGTATCACGGCTTAACGTCATTGAAGTCTAGAGGTGGACAACACGTTCGTCTTACTCAGAGCGGTGTCTGAACTCTATTTTCGACGTTATGCGTGCCACTTTCATTGTGGCCAACTACGATTCGATACAGAATGCACGAAACCTGAAAGACACCCTCACTGATACATAGAGAGTAGTGTTTGTCTGCGGAATAATGGGAGTGCAAGGGTCTGTGACGTTGATATGACTGTATGTAGCACTACAAGTTATCGGGGGGGTGGGCGTAGCTCAGATGGTAGAGCGCTCGCTTAGCGTGCGAGAGGTACTGGGATCGATACCCAGCGCCTCCAGAATTTTTAACACACCTACACGCGCACCTTGCCATGCAAGTGGAATAATTCCCAACCGGCAGAGGTGTGTAGGCAGATACAAGCGAACGATTAGCATCCACAATTGGCGAGCGTGCTTTTATTCGTGCGCAGGAAGCACCCTCCTCCCACACCTACACTTAATTTAGAAACAGTACAAATGTTCCCATAAGATTCTCAAGCCTACGTCGGAAAGATCTGCCTTGCGCCGATTTCACGTAAATCCCACTGCACGTTCCCATTCTTTGCGTCAGTCGGCTGCTACTGGTGTTGCTGGTTGTGACTGCTGATAACAGATGCCGTAGCAATCAATTCATGGAGTGAGTTGTATGTTTTGCGATAGTCTGTCTCTGACAAGGAAGCACAGGTGATATAGGTGCGAACACAGGAAGCTTGCAGCCCCTCGCTGCCTGCAGACACAGAGCAGCCACACTAGAAGAGCGGCCTAAGCCGTAGGCGAAATGTGCTCATTCGCTTTGGCGCGACGTCGAACTGTAAATAAGGCTGTCACTAGCGTGAGCGTTGCGTGAGCGTCGTGTAAAGTCGGAAAAGTCATCTGCATGGGTGATTGCCAAGTTTGGGGAGCGTTTCGTAGTACGATCAGTGCAATGGAGACGCGGAAACTTGTTGTGTCCCAGTGTTTTTCAGTTGGACGACAAGAGTTTTACACAGTAGCAAAGAGCGAGGCACTGAGTTGGCATGAACAATGGAGAGCACAATGGGGCTCGAGATGTGCTTGTTACCTCAGGTGCTGTGTGATTGTCGACAAGGAGTGAAATGGACCAATTTGTGACCGCCCTTTCAATTTAAGACGTTCAAAACAGACGGAATTTGCATTCGTAATACCAGAGCATCGAAACTACTAGGAACTCTTGTGTATATGAACGTGTCCGCGCCTTTGTATTCTGGTACCTTCGCCGCTACAAACCAACCAACCATCGTGTCCGTGCACATCAGAGTCGCAAAGAATGGAGAATAGCCAGGCTTGGTCGTGTGTGTAGCTGTAGCTCAGTTGGCAGATCGTTCGCTTAGCGTGTGAACGGTCTCGGGTTCAAGCCCCGGCTCCTCCATGTTTTGTGGTCAGTGCATGGTAAGTGTTGGTCGCGGCGAACATAAACGCACGCAAGAAGTTGCAAAACCAGCGTCACAGACTGATATGATGTATACTGTCATAAGGAGAGCAAGATGTAAGTGTGAGGACCGGCTGTTATCGTGGTGTCATCGTGTGCAGATCTGTCTTAGGTATCACGGCTTAACGTCATTGAAGTCTAGAGGTGGACAACACGTTCGTCTTACTCAGAGCGGTGTCTGAACTCTATTTTCGACGTTATGCGTGCCACTTTCATTGTGGCCAACTACGATTCGATACAGAATGCACGAAACCTGAAAGACACCCTCACTGATACATAGAGAGTAGTGTTTGTCTGCGGAATAATGGGAGTGCAAGGGTCTGTGACGTTGATATGACTGTATGTAGCACTACAAGTTATCGGGGGCGTGGGCGTAACTCAGATGGTAGAGCGCTCGCTTAGCGTGCGAGAGGTACTGGGATCGATACCCAGCGCCTCCAGAATTTTTAACACACCTACACGCGCACCTTGCCATGCAAGTGGAATAATTCCCAACCGGCAGAGGTGTGTAGGCAGATACAAGCGAACGAGTAGCATCCACAATTGGCGAGCGTGCTTTTATTCGTGCGCAGGAAGCACCCTCCTCCCACACCTACACTTAATTTAGAAACAGTACAAATGTTCCCATAAGATTCTCAAGCCTACGTCGGAAAGATCTGCCTTGCGCCGATTTCACGTAAATCCCACTGCACGTTCCCATTCTTTGCGTCAGTCGGCTGCTACTGGTGTTGCTGGTTGTGACTGCTGATAACAGATGCCGTAGCAATCAATTCATGGAGTGAGTTGTATGTTTTGCGATAGTCTGTCTCTGACAAGGAAGCACAGGTGATATAGGTGCGAACACAGGAAGCTTGCAGCCCCTCGCTGCCTGCAGACACAGAGCAGCCACACTAGAAGAGCGGCCTAAGCCGTAGGCGAAATGTGCTCATTCGCTTTGGCGCGACGTCGAACTGTAAATAAGGCTGTCACTAGCGTGAGCGTTGCGTGAGCGTCGTGTAAAGTCGGAAAAGTCATCTGCATGGGTGATTGCCAAGTTTGGGGAGCGTTTCGTAGTACGATCAGTGCAATGGAGACGCGGAAACTTGTTGTGTCCCAGTGTTTTTCAGTTGGACGACAAGAGTTTTACACAGTAGCAAAGAGCGAGGCACTGAGTTGGCATGAACAATGGAGAGCACAATGGGGCTCGAGATGTGCTTGTTACCTCAGGTGCTGTGTGATTGTCGACAAGGAGTGAAATGGACCAATTTGTGACCGCCCTTTCAATTTAAGACGTTCAAAACAGACGGAATTTGCATTCGTAATACCAGAGCATCGAAACTACTAGGAACTCTTGTGTATATGAACGTGTCCGCGCCTTTGTATTCTGGTACCTTCGCCGCTACAAACCAACCAACCATAGTGTCCGTGCACATCAGAGTCGCAAAGAATGGAGAATAGCCAGGCTTGGTCGTGTGTGTAGCTGTAGCTCAGTTGGCAGATCGTTCGCTTAGCGTGTGAACGGTCTCGGGTTCAAGCCCCGGCTCCTCCATGTTTTGTGGTCAGTGCATGGTAAGTGTTGGTCGCGGCGAACATAAACGCACGCAAGAAGTTGCAAAACCAGCGTCACAGACTGATATGATGTATACTGTCATAAGGAGAGCAAGATGTAAGTGTGAGGACCGGCTGTTATCGTGGTGTCATCGTGTGCAGATCTGTCTTAGGTATCACGGCTTAACGTCATTGAAGTCTAGAGGTGGACAACACGTTCGTCTTACTCAGAGCGGTGTCTGAACTCTATTTTCTACGTTATGCGTGCCACTTTCATTGTGGCCAACTACGATTCGATACAGAATGCACGAAACCTGAAAGACACCCTCACTGATACATAGAGAGTAGTGTTTGTCTGCGGAATAATGGGAGTGCAAGGGTCTGTGACGTTGATATGACTGTATGTAGCACTACAAGTTATCGGGGGGGTGGGCGTAGCTCAGATGGTAGAGCGCTCGCTTAGCGTGCGAGAGGTACTGGGATCGATACCCAGCGCCTCCAGAATTTTTAACACACCTACACGCGCACCTTGCCATGCAAGTGGAATAATTCCCAACCGGCAGAGGTGTGTAGGCAGATACAAGCGAACGATTAGCATCCACAATTGGCGAGCGTGCTTTTATTCGTGCGCAGGAAGCACCCTCCTCCCACACCTACACTTAATTTAGAAACAGTACAAATGTTCCCATAAGATTCTCAAGCCTACGTCGGAAAGATCTGCCTTGCGCCGATTTCACGTAAATCCCACTGCACGTTCCCATTCTTTGCGTGCAGTCGGCTGCTACTGGTGTTGCTGGTTGTGACTGCTGATAACAGATGCCGTAGCAATCAATTCATGGAGTGAGTTGTATGTTTTGCGATAGTCTGTCTCTGACAAGGAAGCACAGGTGATATAGGTGCGAACACAGGAAGCTTGCAGCCCCTCGCTGCCTGCAGACACAGAGCAGCCACACTAGAAGAGCGGCCTAAGCCGTAGGCGAAATGTGCTCATTCGCTTTGGCGCGACGTCGAACTATAAATAAGGCTGTCACTAGCGTGAGCGTTGCGTGAGCGTCGTGTAAAGTCGGAAAAGTCATCTGCATGGGTGATTGCCAAGTTTGGGGAGCGTTTCGTAGTACGATCAGTGCAATGGAGACGCGGAAACTTGTTGTGTCCCAGTGTTTTTCAGTTGGACGACAAGAGTTTTACACAGTAGCAAAGAGCGAGGCACTGAGTTGGCATGAACAATGGAGAGCACAATGGGGCTCGAGATGTGCTTGTTACCTCAGGTGCTGTGTGATTGTCGACAAGGAGTGAAATGGACCAATTTGTGACCGCCCTTTCAATTTAAGACGTTCAAAACAGACGGAATTTGCATTCGTAATACCAGAGCATCGAAACTACTAGGAACTCTTGTGTATATGAACGTGTCCGCGCCTTTGTATTCTGGTACCTTCGCCGCTACAAACCAACCAATCATCGTGTCCGTGCACATCAGAGTCGCAAAGAATGGAGAATAGCCAGGCTTGGTCGTGTGTGTAGCCGTAGCTCAGTTGGCAGATCGTTCGCTTAGCGTGTGAACGGTCTCGGGTTCAAGCCCCGGCTCCTCCATGTTTTGTGGTCAGTGCATGGTAAGTGTTGGTCGCGGCGAACATAAACGCACGCAAGAAGTTGCAAAACCAGCGTCACAGACTGATATGATGTATACTGTCATAAGGAGAGCAAGATGTAAGTGTGAGGACCGGCTGTTATCGTGGTGTCATCGTGTGCAGATCTGTCTTAGGTATCACGGCTTAACGTCATTGAAGTCTAGAGGTGGACAACACGTTCGTCTTACTCAGAGCGGTGTCTGAACTCTATTTTCGACGTTATGCGTGCCACTTTCATTGTGGCCAACTACGATTCGATACAGAATGCACGAAACCTGAAAGACACCCTCACTGATACATAGGGAGTAGTGTTTGTCTGCGGAATAATGGGAGTGCAAGGGTCTGTGACGTTGATATGACTGTATGTAGCACTACAAGTTATAGGGGGGGTGGGCGTAGCTCAGATGGTAGAGCGCTCGCTTAGCGTGCGAGAGGTACTGGGATCGATACCCAGCGCCTCCAGAATTTTTAACACACCTACACGCGCACCTTGCCATGCAAGTGGAATAATTCCCAACCGGCAGAGGTGTGTAGGCAGATACAAGCGAACGATTATCATCCACAATTGGCGAGCGTGCTTTTATTCGTGCGCAGGAAGCACCCTCCTCCCACACCTACACTTAATTTAGAAACAGTACAAATGTTCCCATAAGATTCTCAAGCCTACGTCGGAAAGATCTGCCTTGCGCCGATTTCACGTAAATCCCACTGCACGTTCCCATTCTTTGCGTCAGTCGGCTGCTACTGGTGTTGCTGGTTGTGACTGCTGATAACAGATGCCGTAGCAATCAATTCATGGAGTGAGTTGTATGTTTTGCGATAGTCTGTCTCTGACAAGGAAGCACAGGTGATATAGGTGCGAACACAGGAAGCTTGCAGCCCCTCGCTGCCTGCAGACACAGAGCAGCCACACTAGAAGAGCGGCCTAAGCCGTAGGCGAAATGTGCTCATTCGCTTTGGCGCGACGTCGAACTGTAAATAAGGCTGTCACTAGCGTGAGCGTTGCGTGAGCGTCGTGTAAAGTCGGAAAAGTCATCTGCATGGGTGATTGCCAAGTTTGGGGAGCGTTTCGTAGTACGATCAGTGCAATGGAGACGCGGAAACTTGTTGTGTCCCAGTGTTTTTCAGTTGGACGACAAGAGTTTTACACAGTAGCAAAGAGCGAGGCACTGAGTTGGCATGAACAATGGAGAGCACAATGGGGCTCGAGATGTGCTTGTTACCTCAGGTGCTGTGTGATTGTCGACAAGGAGTGAAATGGACCAATTTGTGACCGCCCTTTCAATTTAAGACGTTCAAAACAGACGGAATTTGCATTCGTAATACCAGAGCATCGAAACTACTAGGAACTCTTGTGTATATGAACGTGTCCGCGCCTTTGTATTCTGGTACCTTCGCCGCTACAAACCAACCAATCATCGTGTCCGTGCACATCAGAGTCGCAAAGAATGGAGAATAGCCAGGCTTGGTCGTGTGTGTAGCCGTAGCTCAGTTGGCAGATCGTTCGCTTAGCGTGTGAACGGTCTCGGGTTCAAGCCCCGGCTCCTCCATGTTTTGTGGTCAGTGCATGGTAAGTGTTGGTCGCGGCGAACATAAACGCACGCAAGAAGTTGCAAAACCAGCGTCACAGACTGATATGATGTATACTGTCATAAGGAGAGCAAGATGTAAGTGTGAGGACCGGCTGTTATCGTGGTGTCATCGTGTGCAGATCTGTCTTAGGTATCACGGCTTAACGTCATTGAAGTCTAGAGGTGGACAACACGTTCGTCTTACTCAGAGCGGTGTCTGAACTCTATTTTCGACGTTATGCGTGCCACTTTCATTGTGGCCAACTACGATTCGATACAGAATGCACGAAACCTGAAAGACACCCTCACTGATACATAGGGAGTAGTGTTTGTCTGCGGAATAATGGGAGTGCAAGGGTCTGTGACGTTGATATGACTGTATGTAGCACTACAAGTTATAGGGGGGGTGGGCGTAGCTCAGATGGTAGAGCGCTCGCTTAGCGTGCGAGAGGTACTGGGATCGATACCCAGCGCCTCCAGAATTTTTAACACACCTACACGCGCACCTTGCCATGCAAGTGGAATAATTCCCAACCGGCAGAGGTGTGTAGGCAGATACAAGCGAACGATTATCATCCACAATTGGCGAGCGTGCTTTTATTCGTGCGCAGGAAGCACCCTCCTCCCACACCTACACTTAATTTAGAAACAGTACAAATGTTCCCATAAGATTCTCAAGCCTACGTCGGAAAGATCTGCCTTGCGCCGATTTCACGTAAATCCCACTGCACGTTCCCATTCTTTGCGTCAGTCGGCTGCTACTGGTGTTGCTGGTTGTGACTGCTGATAACAGATGCCGTAGCAATCAATTCATGGAGTGAGTTGTATGTTTTGCGATAGTCTGTCTCTGACAAGGAAGCACAGGTGATATAGGTGCGAACACAGGAAGCTTGCAGCCCCTCGCTGCCTGCAGACACAGAGCAGCCACACTAGAAGAGCGGCCTAAGCCGTAGGCGAAATGTGCTCATTCGCTTTGGCGCGACGTCGAACTGTAAATAAGGCTGTCACTAGCGTGAGCGTTGCGTGAGCGTCGTGTAAAGTCGGAAAAGTCATCTGCATGGGTGATTGCCAAGTTTGGGGAGCGTTTCGTAGTACGATCAGTGCAATGGAGACGCGGAAACTTGTTGTGTCCCAGTGTTTTTCAGTTGGACGACAAGAGTTTTACACAGTAGCAAAGAGCGAGGCACTGAGTTGGCATGAACAATGGAGAGCACAATGGGGCTCGAGATGTGCTTGTTACCTCAGGTGCTGTGTGATTGTCGACAAGGAGTGAAATGGACCAATTTGTGACCGCCCTTTCAATTTAAGACGTTCAAAACAGACGGAATTTGCATTCGTAATACCAGAGCATCGAAACTACTAGGAACTCTTGTGTATATGAACGTGTCCGCGCCTTTGTATTCTGGTACCTTCGCCGCTACAAACCAACCAACCATAGTGTCCGTGCACATCAGAGTCGCAAAGAATGGAGAATAGCCAGGCTTGGTCGTGTGTGTAGCTGTAGCTCAGTTGGCAGATCGTTCGCTTAGCGTGTGAACGGTCTCGGGTTCAAGCCCCGGCTCCTCCATGTTTTGTGGTCAGTGCATGGTAAGTGTTGGTCGCGGCGAACATAAACGCACGCAAGAAGTTGCAAAACCAGCGTCACAGACTGATATGATGTATACTGTCATAAGGAGAGCAAGATGTAAGTGTGAGGACCGGCTGTTATCGTGGTGTCATCGTGTGCAGATCTGTCTTAGGTATCACGGCTTAACGTCATTGAAGTCTAGAGGTGGACAACACGTTCGTCTTACTCAGAGCGGTGTCTGAACTCTATTTTCTACGTTATGCGTGCCACTTTCATTGTGGCCAACTACGATTCGATACAGAATGCACGAAACCTGAAAGACACCCTCACTGATACATAGAGAGTAGTGTTTGTCTGCGGAATAATGGGAGTGCAAGGGTCTGTGACGTTGATACGACTGTATGTAGCACTACAAGTTATCGGGGGGGTGGGCGTAGCTCAGATGGTAGAGCGCTCGCTTAGCGTGCGAGAGGTACTGGGATCGATACCCAGCGCCTCCAGAATTTTTAACACACCTACACGCGCACCTTGCCATGCAAGTGGAATAATTCCCAACCGGCAGAGGTGTGTAGGCAGATACAAGCGAACGATTAGCATCCACAATTGGCGAGCGTGCTTTTATTCGTGCGCAGGAAGCACCCTCCTCCCACACCTACACTTAATTTAGAAACAGTACAAATGTTCCCATAAGATTCTCAAGCCTACGTCGGAAAGATCTGCCTTGCGCCGATTTCACGTAAATCCCACTGCACGTTCCCATTCTTTGCGTGCAGTCGGCTGCTACTGGTGTTGCTGGTTGTGACTGCTGATAACAGATGCCGTAGCAATCAATTCATGGAGTGAGTTGTATGTTTTGCGATAGTCTGTCTCTGACAAGGAAGCACAGGTGATATAGGTGCGAACACAGGAAGCTTGCAGCCCCTCGCTGCCTGCAGACACAGAGCAGCCACACTAGAAGAGCGGCCTAAGCCGTAGGCGAAATGTGCTCATTCGCTTTGGCGCGACGTCGAACTATAAATAAGGCTGTCACTAGCGTGAGCGTTGCGTGAGCGTCGTGTAAAGTCGGAAAAGTCATCTGCATGGGTGATTGCCAAGTTTGGGGAGCGTTTCGTAGTACGATCAGTGCAATGGAGACGCGGAAACTTGTTGTGTCCCAGTGTTTTTCAGTTGGACGACAAGAGTTTTACACAGTAGCAAAGAGCGAGGCACTGAGTTGGCATGAACAATGGAGAGCACAATGGGGCTCGAGATGTGCTTGTTACCTCAGGTGCTGTGTGATTGTCGACAAGGAGTGAAATGGACCAATTTGTGACCGCCCTTTCAATTTAAGACGTTCAAAACAGACGGAATTTGCATTCGTAATACCAGAGCATCGAAACTACTAGGAACTCTTGTGTATATGAACGTGTCCGCGCCTTTGTATTCTGGTACCTTCGCCGCTACAAACCAACCAATCATCGTGTCCGTGCACATCAGAGTCGCAAAGAATGGAGAATAGCCAGGCTTGGTCGTGTGTGTAGCCGTAGCTCAGTTGGCAGATCGTTCGCTTAGCGTGTGAACGGTCTCGGGTTCAAGCCCCGGCTCCTCCATGTTTTGTGGTCAGTGCATGGTAAGTGTTGGTCGCGGCGAACATAAACGCACGCAAGAAGTTGCAAAACCAGCGTCACAGACTGATATGATGTATACTGTCATAAGGAGAGCAAGATGTAAGTGTGAGGACCGGCTGTTATCGTGGTGTCATCGTGTGCAGATCTGTCTTAGGTATCACGGCTTAACGTCATTGAAGTCTAGAGGTGGACAACACGTTCGTCTTACTCAGAGCGGTGTCTGAACTCTATTTTCGACGTTATGCGTGCCACTTTCATTGTGGCCAACTACGATTCGATACAGAATGCACGAAACCTGAAAGACACCCTCACTGATACATAGGGAGTAGTGTTTGTCTGCGGAATAATGGGAGTGCAAGGGTCTGTGACGTTGATATGACTGTATGTAGCACTACAAGTTATAGGGGGGGTGGGCGTAGCTCAGATGGTAGAGCGCTCGCTTAGCGTGCGAGAGGTACTGGGATCGATACCCAGCGCCTCCAGAATTTTTAACACACCTACACGCGCACCTTGCCATGCAAGTGGAATAATTCCCAACCGGCAGAGGTGTGTAGGCAGATACAAGCGAACGATTATCATCCACAATTGGCGAGCGTGCTTTTATTCGTGCGCAGGAAGCACCCTCCTCCCACACCTACACTTAATTTAGAAACAGTACAAATGTTCCCATAAGATTCTCAAGCCTACGTCGGAAAGATCTGCCTTGCGCCGATTTCACGTAAATCCCACTGCACGTTCCCATTCTTTGCGTCAGTCGGCTGCTACTGGTGTTGCTGGTTGTGACT
This sequence comes from Schistocerca gregaria, assembly GCF_023897955.1. Lineage (NCBI taxonomy): Eukaryota > Metazoa > Arthropoda > Insecta > Orthoptera > Acrididae > Schistocerca > Schistocerca gregaria. The sequence continues at coordinate 5,208,551 of NC_064930.1, read as the reverse complement.
GCTGATAACAGATGCCGTAGCAATCAATTCATGGAGTGAGTTGTATGTTTTGCGATAGTCTGTCTCTGACAAGGAAGCACAGGTGATATAGGTGCGAACACAGGAAGCTTGCAGCCCCTCGCTGCCTGCAGACACAGAGCAGCCACACTAGAAGAGCGGCCTAAGCCGTAGGCGAAATGTGCTCATTCGCTTTGGCGCGACGTCGAACTGTAAATAAGGCTGTCACTAGCGTGAGCGTTGCGTGAGCGTCGTGTAAAGTCGGAAAAGTCATCTGCATGGGTGATTGCCAAGTTTGGGGAGCGTTTCGTAGTACGATCAGTGCAATGGAGACGCGGAAACTTGTTGTGTCCCAGTGTTTTTCAGTTGGACGACAAGAGTTTTACACAGTAGCAAAGAGCGAGGCACTGAGTTGGCATGAACAATGGAGAGCACAATGGGGCTCGAGATGTGCTTGTTACCTCAGGTGCTGTGTGATTGTCGACAAGGAGTGAAATGGACCAATTTGTGACCGCCCTTTCAATTTAAGACGTTCAAAACAGACGGAATTTGCATTCGTAATACCAGAGCATCGAAACTACTAGGAACTCTTGTGTATATGAACGTGTCCGCGCCTTTGTATTCTGGTACCTTCGCCGCTACAAACCAACCAATCATCGTGTCCGTGCACATCAGAGTCGCAAAGAATGGAGAATAGCCAGGCTTGGTCGTGTGTGTAGCTGTAGCTCAGTTGGCAGATCGTTCGCTTAGCGTGTGAACGGTCTCGGGTTCAAGCCCCGGCTCCTCCATGTTTTGTGGTCAGTGCATGGTAAGTGTTGGTCGCGGCGAACATAAACGCACGCAAGAAGTTGCAAAACCAGCGTCACAGACTGATATGATGTATACTGTCATAAGGAGAGCAAGATGTAAGTGTGAGGACCGGCTGTTATCGTGGTGTCATCGTGTGCAGATCTGTCTTAGGTATCACGGCTTAACGTCATTGAAGTCTAGAGGTGGACAACACGTTCGTCTTACTCAGAGCGGTGTCTGAACTCTATTTTCGACGTTATGCGTGCCACTTTCATTGTGGCCAACTACGATTCGATACAGAATGCACGAAACCTGAAAGACACCCTCACTGATACATAGGGAGTAGTGTTTGTCTGCGGAATAATGGGAGTGCAAGGGTCTGTGACGTTGATATGACTGTATGTAGCACTACAAGTTATCGGGGGGGTGGGCGTAGCTCAGATGGTAGAGCGCTCGCTTAGCGTGCGAGAGGTACTGGGATCGATACCCAGCGCCTCCAGAATTTTTAACACACCTACACGCGCACCTTGCCATGCAAGTGGAATAATTCCCAACCGGCAGAGGTGTGTAGGCAGATACAAGCGAACGATTAGCATCCACAATTGGCGAGCGTGCTTTTATTCGTGCGCAGGAAGCACCCTCCTCCCACACCTACACTTAATTTAGAAACAGTACAAATGTTCCCATAAGATTCTGAAGCCTACGTCGGAAAGATCTGCCTTGCGCCGATTTCACGTAAATCCCACTGCACGTTCCCATTCTTTGCGTGCAGTCGGCTGCTACTGGTGTTGCTGGTTGTGACTGCTGATAACAGATGCCGTAGCAATCAATTCATGGAGTGAGTTGTATGTTTTGCGATAGTCTGTCTCTGACAAGGAAGCACAGGTGATATAGGTGCGAACACAGGAAGCTTGCAGCCCCTCGCTGCCTGCAGACACAGAGCAGCCACACTAGAAGAGCGGCCTAAGCCGTAGGCGAAATGTGCTCATTCGCTTTGGCGCGACGTCGAACTATAAATAAGGCTGTCACTAGCGTGAGCGTTGCGTGAGCGTCGTGTAAAGTCGGAAAAGTCATCTGCATGGGTGATTGCCAAGTTTGGGGAGCGTTTCGTAGTACGATCAGTGCAATGGAGACGCGGAAACTTGTTGTGTCCCAGTGTTTTTCAGTTGGACGACAAGAGTTTTACACAGTAGCAAAGAGCGAGGCACTGAGTTGGCATGAACAATGGAGAGCACAATGGGGCTCGAGATGTGCTTGTTACCTCAGGTGCTGTGTGATTGTCGACAAGGAGTGAAATGGACCAATTTGTGACCGCCCTTTCAATTTAAGACGTTCAAAACAGACGGAATTTGCATTCGTAATACCAGAGCATCGAAACTACTAGGAACTCTTGTGTATATGAACGTGTCCGCGCCTTTGTATTCTGGTACCTTCGCCGCTACAAACCAACCAACCATAGTGTCCGTGCACATCAGAGTCGCAAAGAATGGAGAATAGCCAGGCTTGGTCGTGTGTGTAGCTGTAGCTCAGTTGGCAGATCGTTCGCTTGGCGTGTGAACGGTCTCGGGTTCAAGCCCCGGCTCCTCCATGTTTTGTGGTCAGTGCATGGTAAGTGTTGGTCGCGGCGAACATAAACGCACGCAAGAAGTTGCAAAACCAGCGTCACAGACGATACGATGTATACTGTCATAAGGAGAGCAAGATGTAAGTGTGAGGACCGGCTGTTATCGTGGTGTCATCGTGTGCAGATCTGTCTTAGGTATCACGGCTTAACGTCATTGAAGTCTAGAGGTGGACAACACGTTCGTCTTACTCAGAGCGGTGTCTGAACTCTATTTTCGACGTTATGCGTGCCACTTTCATTGTGGCCAACTACGATTCGATACAGAATGCACGAAACCTGAAAGACACCCTCACTGATACATAGAGAGTAGTGTTTGTCTGCGGAATAATGGGAGTGCAAGGGTCTGTGACGTTGATATGACTGTATGTAGCACTACAAGTTATCGGGGGGGTGGGCGTAGCTCAGATGGTAGAGCGCTCGCTTAGCGTGCGAGAGGTACTGGGATCGATACCCAGCGCCTCCAGAATTTTTAACACACCTACACGCGCACCTTGCCATGCAAGTGGAATAATTCCCAACCGGCAGAGGTGTGTAGGCAGATACAAGCGAACGATTAGCATCCACAATTGGCGAGCGTGCTTTTATTCGTGCGCAGGAAGCACCCTCCTCCCACACCTACACTTAATTTAGAAACAGTACAAATGTTCCCATAAGATTCTCAAGCCTACGTCGGAAAGATCTGCCTTGCGCCGATTTCACGTAAATCCCACTGCACGTTCCCATTCTTTGCGTCAGTCGGCTGCTACTGGTGTTGCTGGTTGTGACTGCTGATAACAGATGCCGTAGCAATCAATTCATGGAGTGAGTTGTATGTTTTGCGATAGTCTGTCTCTGACAAGGAAGCACAGGTGATATAGGTGCGAACACAGGAAGCTTGCAGCCCCTCGCTGCCTGCAGACACAGAGCAGCCACACTAGAAGAGCGGCCTAAGCCGTAGGCGAAATGTGCTCATTCGCTTTGGCGCGACGTCGAACTGTAAATAAGGCTGTCACTAGCGTGAGCGTTGCGTGAGCGTCGTGTAAAGTCGGAAAAGTCATCTGCATGGGTGATTGCCAAGTTTGGGGAGCGTTTCGTAGTACGATCAGTGCAATGGAGACGCGGAAACTTGTTGTGTCCCAGTGTTTTTCAGTTGGACGACAAGAGTTTTACACAGTAGCAAAGAGCGAGGCACTGAGTTGGCATGAACAATGGAGAGCACAATGGGGCTCGAGATGTGCTTGTTACCTCAGGTGCTGTGTGATTGTCGACAAGGAGTGAAATGGACCAATTTGTGACCGCCCTTTCAATTTAAGACGTTCAAAACAGACGGAATTTGCATTCGTAATACCAGAGCATCGAAACTACTAGGAACTCTTGTGTATATGAACGTGTCCGCGCCTTTGTATTCTGGTACCTTCGCCGCTACAAACCAACCAACCATCGTGTCCGTGCACATCAGAGTCGCAAAGAATGGAGAATAGCCAGGCTTGGTCGTGTGTGTAGCTGTAGCTCAGTTGGCAGATCGTTCGCTTAGCGTGTGAACGGTCTCGGGTTCAAGCCCCGGCTCCTCCATGTTTTGTGGTCAGTGCATGGTAAGTGTTGGTCGCGGCGAACATAAACGCACGCAAGAAGTTGCAAAACCAGCGTCACAGACTGATATGATGTATACTGTCATAAGGAGAGCAAGATGTAAGTGTGAGGACCGGCTGTTATCGTGGTGTCATCGTGTGCAGATCTGTCTTAGGTATCACGGCTTAACGTCATTGAAGTCTAGAGGTGGACAACACGTTCGTCTTACTCAGAGCGGTGTCTGAACTCTATTTTTGACGTTATGCGTGCCACTTTCATTGTGGCCAACTACGATTCGATACAGAATGCACGAAACCTGAAAGACACCCTCACTGATACATAGAGAGTAGTGTTTGTCTGCGGAATAATGGGAGTGCAAGGGTCTGTGACGTTGATATGACTGTATGTAGCACTACAAGTTATCGGGGGCGTGGGCGTAACTCAGATGGTAGAGCGCTCGCTTAGCGTGCGAGAGGTACTGGGATCGATACCCAGCGCCTCCAGAATTTTTAACACACCTACACGCGCACCTTGCCATGCAAGTGGAATAATTCCCAACCGGCAGAGGTGTGTAGGCAGATACAAGCGAACGAGTAGCATCCACAATTGGCGAGCGTGCTTTTATTCGTGCGCAGGAAGCACCCTCCTCCCACACCTACACTTAATTTAGAAACAGTACAAATGTTCCCATAAGATTCTCAAGCCTACGTCGGAAAGATCTGCCTTGCGCCGATTTCACGTAAATCCCACTGCACGTTCCCATTCTTTGCGTCAGTCGGCTGCTACTGGTGTTGCTGGTTGTGACTGCTGATAACAGATGCCGTAGCAATCAATTCATGGAGTGAGTTGTATGTTTTGCGATAGTCTGTCTCTGACAAGGAAGCACAGGTGATATAGGTGCGAACACAGGAAGCTTGCAGCCCCTCGCTGCCTGCAGACACAGAGCAGCCACACTAGAAGAGCGGCCTAAGCCGTAGGCGAAATGTGCTCATTCGCTTTGGCGCGACGTCGAACTGTAAATAAGGCTGTCACTAGCGTGAGCGTTGCGTGAGCGTCGTGTAAAGTCGGAAAAGTCATCTGCATGGGTGATTGCCAAGTTTGGGGAGCGTTTCGTAGTACGATCAGTGCAATGGAGACGCGGAAACTTGTTGTGTCCCAGTGTTTTTCAGTTGGACGACAAGAGTTTTACACAGTAGCAAAGAGCGAGGCACTGAGTTGGCATGAACAATGGAGAGCACAATGGGGCTCGAGATGTGCTTGTTACCTCAGGTGCTGTGTGATTGTCGACAAGGAGTGAAATGGACCAATTTGTGACCGCCCTTTCAATTTAAGACGTTCAAAACAGACGGAATTTGCATTCGTAATACCAGAGCATCGAAACTACTAGGAACTCTTGTGTATATGAACGTGTCCGCGCCTTTGTATTCTGGTACCTTCGCCGCTACAAACCAACCAACCATAGTGTCCGTGCACATCAGAGTCGCAAAGAATGGAGAATAGCCAGGCTTGGTCGTGTGTGTAGCTGTAGCTCAGTTGGCAGATCGTTCGCTTAGCGTGTGAACGGTCTCGGGTTCAAGCCCCGGCTCCTCCATGTTTTGTGGTCAGTGCATGGTAAGTGTTGGTCGCGGCGAACATAAACGCACGCAAGAAGTTGCAAAACCAGCGTCACAGACTGATATGATGTATACTGTCATAAGGAGAGCAAGATGTAAGTGTGAGGACCGGCTGTTATCGTGGTGTCATCGTGTGCAGATCTGTCTTAGGTATCACGGCTTAACGTCATTGAAGTCTAGAGGTGGACAACACGTTCGTCTTACTCAGAGCGGTGTCTGAACTCTATTTTCTACGTTATGCGTGCCACTTTCATTGTGGCCAACTACGATTCGATACAGAATGCACGAAACCTGAAAGACACCCTCACTGATACATAGAGAGTAGTGTTTGTCTGCGGAATAATGGGAGTGCAAGGGTCTGTGACGTTGATATGACTGTATGTAGCACTACAAGTTATCGGGGGGGTGGGCGTAGCTCAGATGGTAGAGCGCTCGCTTAGCGTGCGAGAGGTACTGGGATCGATACCCAGCGCCTCCAGAATTTTTAACACACCTACACGCGCACCTTGCCATGCAAGTGGAATAATTCCCAACCGGCAGAGGTGTGTAGGCAGATACAAGCGAACGATTAGCATCCACAATTGGCGAGCGTGCTTTTATTCGTGCGCAGGAAGCACCCTCCTCCCACACCTACACTTAATTTAGAAACAGTACAAATGTTCCCATAAGATTCTCAAGCCTACGTCGGAAAGATCTGCCTTGCGCCGATTTCACGTAAATCCCACTGCACGTTCCCATTCTTTGCGTGCAGTCGGCTGCTACTGGTGTTGCTGGTTGTGACTGCTGATAACAGATGCCGTAGCAATCAATTCATGGAGTGAGTTGTATGTTTTGCGATAGTCTGTCTCTGACAAGGAAGCACAGGTGATATAGGTGCGAACACAGGAAGCTTGCAGCCCCTCGCTGCCTGCAGACACAGAGCAGCCACACTAGAAGAGCGGCCTAAGCCGTAGGCGAAATGTGCTCATTCGCTTTGGCGCGACGTCGAACTATAAATAAGGCTGTCACTAGCGTGAGCGTCGTGTAAAGTCGGAAAAGTCATCTGCATGGGTGATTGCCAAGTTTGGGGAGCGTTTCGTAGTACGATCAGTGCAATGGAGACGCGGAAACTTGTTGTGTCCCAGTGTTTTTCAGTTGGACGACAAGAGTTTTACACAGTAGCAAAGAGCGAGGCACTGAGTTGGCATGAACAATGGAGAGCACAATGGGGCTCGAGATGTGCTTGTTACCTCAGGTGCTGTGTGATTGTCGACAAGGAGTGAAATGGACCAATTTGTGACCGCCCTTTCAATTTAAGACGTTCAAAACAGACGGAATTTGCATTCGTAATACCAGAGCATCGAAACTACTAGGAACTCTTGTGTATATGAACGTGTCCGCGCCTTTGTATTCTGGTACCTTCGCCGCTACAAACCAACCAATCATCGTGTCCGTGCACATCAGAGTCGCAAAGAATGGAGAATAGCCAGGCTTGGTCGTGTGTGTAGCCGTAGCTCAGTTGGCAGATCGTTCGCTTAGCGTGTGAACGGTCTCGGGTTCAAGCCCCGGCTCCTCCATGTTTTGTGGTCAGTGCATGGTAAGTGTTGGTCGCGGCGAACATAAACGCACGCAAGAAGTTGCAAAACCAGCGTCACAGACTGATATGATGTATACTGTCATAAGGAGAGCAAGATGTAAGTGTGAGGACCGGCTGTTATCGTGGTGTCATCGTGTGCAGATCTGTCTTAGGTATCACGGCTTAACGTCATTGAAGTCTAGAGGTGGACAACACGTTCGTCTTACTCAGAGCGGTGTCTGAACTCTATTTTCGACGTTATGCGTGCCACTTTCATTGTGGCCAACTACGATTCGATACAGAATGCACGAAACCTGAAAGACACCCTCACTGATACATAGGGAGTAGTGTTTGTCTGCGGAATAATGGGAGTGCAAGGGTCTGTGACGTTGATATGACTGTATGTAGCACTACAAGTTATAGGGGGGGTGGGCGTAGCTCAGATGGTAGAGCGCTCGCTTAGCGTGCGAGAGGTACTGGGATCGATACCCAGCGCCTCCAGAATTTTTAACACACCTACACGCGCACCTTGCCATGCAAGTGGAATAATTCCCAACCGGCAGAGGTGTGTAGGCAGATACAAGCGAACGATTATCATCCACAATTGGCGAGCGTGCTTTTATTCGTGCGCAGGAAGCACCCTCCTCCCACACCTACACTTAATTTAGAAACAGTACAAATGTTCCCATAAGATTCTCAAGCCTACGTCGGAAAGATCTGCCTTGCGCCGATTTCACGTAAATCCCACTGCACGTTCCCATTCTTTGCGTCAGTCGGCTGCTACTGGTGTTGCTGGTTGTGACTGCTGATAACAGATGCCGTAGCAATCAATTCATGGAGTGAGTTGTATGTTTTGCGATAGTCTGTCTCTGACAAGGAAGCACAGGTGATATAGGTGCGAACACAGGAAGCTTGCAGCCCCTCGCTGCCTGCAGACACAGAGCAGCCACACTAGAAGAGCGGCCTAAGCCGTAGGCGAAATGTGCTCATTCGCTTTGGCGCGACGTCGAACTGTAAATAAGGCTGTCACTAGCGTGAGCGTTGCGTGAGCGTCGTGTAAAGTCGGAAAAGTCATCTGCATGGGTGATTGCCAAGTTTGGGGAGCGTTTCGTAGTACGATCAGTGCAATGGAGACGCGGAAACTTGTTGTGTCCCAGTGTTTTTCAGTTGGACGACAAGAGTTTTACACAGTAGCAAAGAGCGAGGCACTGAGTTGGCATGAACAATGGAGAGCACAATGGGGCTCGAGATGTGCTTGTTACCTCAGGTGCTGTGTGATTGTCGACAAGGAGTGAAATGGACCAATTTGTGACCGCCCTTTCAATTTAAGACGTTCAAAACAGACGGAATTTGCATTCGTAATACCAGAGCATCGAAACTACTAGGAACTCTTGTGTATATGAACGTGTCCGCGCCTTTGTATTCTGGTACCTTCGCCGCTACAAACCAACCAATCATCGTGTCCGTGCACATCAGAGTCGCAAAGAATGGAGAATAGCCAGGCTTGGTCGTGTGTGTAGCTGTAGCTCAGTTGGCAGATCGTTCGCTTAGCGTGTGAACGGTCTCGGGTTCAAGCCCCGGCTCCTCCATGTTTTGTGGTCAGTGCATGGTAAGTGTTGGTCGCGGCGAACATAAACGCACGCAAGAAGTTGCAAAACCAGCGTCACAGACTGATATGATGTATACTGTCATAAGGAGAGCAAGATGTAAGTGTGAGGACCGGCTGTTATCGTGGTGTCATCGTGTGCAGATCTGTCTTAGGTATCACGGCTTAACGTCATTGAAGTCTAGAGGTGGACAACACGTTCGTCTTACTCAGAGCGGTGTCTGAACTCTATTTTCGACGTTATGCGTGCCACTTTCATTGTGGCCAACTACGATTCGATACAGAATGCACGAAACCTGAAAGACACCCTCACTGATACATAGGGAGTAGTGTTTGTCTGCGGAATAATGGGAGTGCAAGGGTCTGTGACGTTGATATGACTGTATGTAGCACTACAAGTTATCGGGGGGGTGGGCGTAGCTCAGATGGTAGAGCGCTCGCTTAGCGTGCGAGAGGTACTGGGATCGATACCCAGCGCCTCCAGAATTTTTAACACACCTACACGCGCACCTTGCCATGCAAGTGGAATAATTCCCAACCGGCAGAGGTGTGTAGGCAGATACAAGCGAACGATTAGCATCCACAATTGGCGAGCGTGCTTTTATTCGTGCGCAGGAAGCACCCTCCTCCCACACCTACACTTAATTTAGAAACAGTACAAATGTTCCCATAAGATTCTCAAGCCTACGTCGGAAAGATCTGCCTTGCGCCGATTTCACGTAAATCCCACTGCACGTTCCCATTCTTTGCGTCAGTCGGCTGCTACTGGTGTTGCTGGTTGTGACTGCTGATAACAGATGCCGTAGCAATCAATTCATGGAGTGAGTTGTATGTTTTGCGATAGTCTGTCTCTGACAAGGAAGCACAGGTGATATAGGTGCGAACACAGGAAGCTTGCAGCCCCTCGCTGCCTGCAGACACAGAGCAGCCACACTAGAAGAGCGGCCTAAGCCGTAGGCGAAATGTGCTCATTCGCTTTGGCGCGACGTCGAACTGTAAATAAGGCTGTCACTAGCGTGAGCGTCGTGTAAAGTCGGAAAAGTCATCTGCATGGGTGATTGCCAAGTTTGGGGAGCGTTTCGTAGTACGATCAGTGCAATGGAGACGCGGAAACTTGTTGTGTCCCAGTGTTTTTCAGTTGGACGACAAGAGTTTTACACAGTAGCAAAGAGCGAGGCACTGAGTTGGCATGAACAATGGAGAGCACAATGGGGCTCGAGATGTGCTTGTTACCTCAGGTGCTGTGTGATTGTCGACAAGGAGTGAAATGGACCAATTTGTGACCGCCCTTTCAATTTAAGACGTTCAAAACAGACGGAATTTGCATTCGTAATACCAGAGCATCGAAACTACTAGGAACTCTTGTGTATATGAACGTGTCCGCGCCTTTGTATTCTGGTACCTTCGCCGCTACAAACCAACCAATCATCGTGTCCGTGCACATCAGAGTCGCAAAGAATGGAGAATAGCCAGGCTTGGTCGTGTGTGTAGCTGTAGCTCAGTTGGCAGATCGTTCGCTTAGCGTGTGAACGGTCTCGGGTTCAAGCCCCGGCTCCTCCATGTTTTGTGGTCAGTGCATGGTAAGTGTTGGTCGCGGCGAACATAAACGCACGCAAGAAGTTGCAAAACCAGCGTCACAGACTGATATGATGTATACTGTCATAAGGAGAGCAAGATGTAAGTGTGAGGACCGGCTGTTATCGTGGTGTCATCGTGTGCAGATCTGTCTTAGGTATCACGGCTTAACGTCATTGAAGTCTAGAGGTGGACAACACGTTCGTCTTACTCAGAGCGGTGTCTGAACTCTATTTTCGACGTTATGCGTGCCACTTTCATTGTGGCCAACTACGATTCGATACAGAATGCACGAAACCTGAAAGACACCCTCACTGATACATAGGGAGTAGTGTTTGTCTGCGGAATAATGGGAGTGCAAGGGTCTGTGACGTTGATATGACTGTATGTAGCACTACAAGTTATCGGGGGGGTGGGCGTAGCTCAGATGGTAGAGCGCTCGCTTAGCGTGCGAGAGGTACTGGGATCGATACCCAGCGCCTCCAGAATTTTTAACACACCTACACGCGCACCTTGCCATGCAAGTGGAATAATTCCCAACCGGCAGAGGTGTGTAGGCAGATACAAGCGAACGATTAGCATCCACAATTGGCGAGCGTGCTTTTATTCGTGCGCAGGAAGCACCCTCCTCCCACACCTACACTTAATTTAGAAACAGTACAAATGTTCCCATAAGATTCTCAAGCCTACGTCGGAAAGATCTGCCTTGCGCCGATTTCACGTAAATCCCACTGCACGTTCCCATTCTTTGCGTCAGTCGGCTGCTACTGGTGTTGCTGGTTGTGACTGCTGATAACAGATGCCGTAGCAATCAATTCATGGAGTGAGTTGTATGTTTTGCGATAGTCTGTCTCTGACAAGGAAGCACAGGTGATATAGGTGCGAACACAGGAAGCTTGCAGCCCCTCGCTGCCTGCAGACACAGAGCAGCCACACTAGAAGAGCGGCCTAAGCCGTAGGCGAAATGTGCTCATTCGCTTTGGCGCGACGTCGAACTGTAAATAAGGCTGTCACTAGCGTGAGCGTCGTGTAAAGTCGGAAAAGTCATCTGCATGGGTGATTGCCAAGTTTGGGGAGCGTTTCGTAGTACGATCAGTGCAATGGAGACGCGGAAACTTGTTGTGTCCCAGTGTTTTTCAGTTGGACGACAAGAGTTTTACACAGTAGCAAAGAGCGAGGCACTGAGTTGGCATGAACAATGGAGAGCACAATGGGGCTCGAGATGTGCTTGTTACCTCAGGTGCTGTGTGATTGTCGACAAGGAGTGAAATGGACCAATTTGTGACCGCCCTTTCAATTTAAGACGTTCAAAACAGACGGAATTTGCATTCGTAATACCAGAGCATCGAAACTACTAGGAACTCTTGTGTATATGAACGTGTCCGCGCCTTTGTATTCTGGTACCTTCGCCGCTACAAACCAACCAATCATCGTGTCCGTGCACATCAGAGTCGCAAAGAATGGAGAATAGCCAGGCTTGGTCGTGTGTGTAGCTGTAGCTCAGTTGGCAGATCGTTCGCTTAGCGTGTGAACGGTCTCGGGTTCAAGCCCCGGCTCCTCCATGTTTTGTGGTCAGTGCATGGTAAGTGTTGGTCGCGGCGAACATAAACGCACGCAAGAAGTTGCAAAACCAGCGTCACAGACTGATATGATGTATACTGTCATAAGGAGAGCAAGATGTAAGTGTGAGGACCGGCTGTTATCGTGGTGTCATCGTGTGCAGATCTGTCTTAGGTATCACGGCTTAACGTCATTGAAGTCTAGAGGTGGACAACACGTTCGTCTTACTCAGAGCGGTGTCTGAACTCTATTTTCGACGTTATGCGTGCCACTTTCATTGTGGCCAACTACGATTCGATACAGAATGCACGAAACCTGAAAGACACCCTCACTGATACATAGGGAGTAGTGTTTGTCTGCGGAATAATGGGAGTGCAAGGGTCTGTGACGTTGATATGACTGTATGTAGCACTACAAGTTATCGGGGGGGTGGGCGTAGCTCAGATGGTAGAGCGCTCGCTTAGCGTGCGAGAGGTACTGGGATCGATACCCAGCGCCTCCAGAATTTTTAACACACCTACACGCGCACCTTGCCATGCAAGTGGAATAATTCCCAACCGGCAGAGGTGTGTAGGCAGATACAAGCGAACGATTAGCATCCACAATTGGCGAGCGTGCTTTTATTCGTGCGCAGGAAGCACCCTCCTCCCACACCTACACTTAATTTAGAAACAGTACAAATGTTCCCATAAGATTCTCAAGCCTACGTCGGAAAGATCTGCCTTGCGCCGATTTCACGTAAATCCCACTGCACGTTCCCATTCTTTGCGTCAGTCGGCTGCTACTGGTGTTGCTGGTTGTGACTGCTGATAACAGATGCCGTAGCAATCAATTCATGGAGTGAGTTGTATGTTTTGCGATAGTCTGTCTCTGACAAGGAAGCACAGGTGATATAGGTGCGAACACAGGAAGCTTGCAGCCCCTCGCTGCCTGCAGACACAGAGCAGCCACACTAGAAGAGCGGCCTAAGCCGTAGGCGAAATGTGCTCATTCGCTTTGGCGCGACGTCGAACTGTAAATAAGGCTGTCACTAGCGTGAGCGTTGCGTGAGCGTCGTGTAAAGTCGGAAAAGTCATCTGCATGGGTGATTGCCAAGTTTGGGGAGCGTTTCGTAGTACGATCAGTGCAATGGAGACGCGGAAACTTGTTGTGTCCCAGTGTTTTTCAGTTGGACGACAAGAGTTTTACACAGTAGCAAAGAGCGAGGCACTGAGTTGGCATGAACAATGGAGAGCACAATGGGGCTCGAGATGTGCTTGTTACCTCAGGTGCTGTGTGATTGTCGACAAGGAGTGAAATGGACCAATTTGTGACCGCCCTTTCAATTTAAGACGTTCAAAACAGACGGAATTTGCATTCGTAATACCAGAGCATCGAAACTACTAGGAACTCTTGTGTATATGAACGTGTCCGCGCCTTTGTATTCTGGTACCTTCGCCGCTACAAACCAACCAACCATCGTGTCCGTGCACATCAGAGTCGCAAAGAATGGAGAATAGCCAGGCTTGGTCGTGTGTGTAGCTGTAGCTCAGTTGGCAGATCGTTCGCTTAGCGTGTGAACGGTCTCGGGTTCAAGCTCGGGTTCAAGCCCCGGCTCCTCCATGTTTTGTGGTCAGTGCATGGTAAGTGTTGGTCGCGGCGAACATAAACGCACGCAAGAAGTTGCAAAACCAGCGTCACAGACTGATATGATGTATACTGTCATAAGGAGAGCAAGATGTAAGTGTGAGGACCGGCTGTTATCGTGGTGTCATCGTGTGCAGGTCTGTCTTAGGTATCACGGCTTAACGTCATTGAAGTCTAGAGGTGGACAACACGTTCGTCTTACTCAGAGCGGTGTCTGAACTCTATTTTCGACGTTATGCGTGCCACTTTCATTGTGGCCAACTACGATTCGATACAGAATGCACGAAACCTGAAAGACACCCTCACTGATACATAGGGAGTAGTGTTTGTCTGCGGAATAATGGGAGTGCAAGGGTCTGTGACGTTGATATGACTGTATGTAGCACTACAAGTTATCGGGGGGGTGGGCGTAGCTCAGATGGTAGAGCGCTCGCTTAGCGTGCGAGAGGTACTGGGATCGATACCCAGCGCCTCCAGAATTTTTAACACACCTACACGCGCACCTTGCCATGCAAGTGGAATAATTCCCAACCGGCAGAGGTGTGTAGGCAGATACAAGCGAACGATTAGCATCCACAATTGGCGAGCGTGCTTTTATTCGTGCGCAGGAAGCACCCTCCTCCCACACCTACACTTAATTTAGAAACAGTACAAATGTTCCCATAAGATTCTCAAGCCTACGTCGGAAAGATCTGCCTTGCGCCGATTTCACGTAAATCCCACTGCACGTTCCCATTCTTTGCGTCAGTCGGCTGCTACTGGTGTTGCTGGTTGTGACTGCTGATAACAGATGCCGTAGCAATCAATTCATGGAGTGAGTTGTATGTTTTGCGATAGTCTGTCTCTGACAAGGAAGCACAGGTGATATAGGTGCGAACACAGGAAGCTTGCAGCCCCTCGCTGCCTGCAGACACAGAGCAGCCACACTAGAAGAGCGGCCTAAGCCGTAGGCGAAATGTGCTCATTCGCTTTGGCGCGACGTCGAACTGTAAATAAGGCTGTCACTAGCGTGAGCGTCGTGTAAAGTCGGAAAAGTCATCTGCATGGGTGATTGCCAAGTTTGGGGAGCGTTTCGTAGTACGATCAGTGCAATGGAGACGCGGAAACTTGTTGTGTCCCAGTGTTTTTCAGTTGGACGACAAGAGTTTTACACAGTAGCAAAGAGCGAGGCACTGAGTTGGCATGAACAATGGAGAGCACAATGGGGCTCGAGATGTGCTTGTTACCTCAGGTGCTGTGTGATTGTCGACAAGGAGTGAAATGGACCAATTTGTGACCGCCCTTTCAATTTAAGACGTTCAAAACAGACGGAATTTGCATTCGTAATACCAGAGCATCGAAACTACTAGGAACTCTTGTGTATATGAACGTGTCCGCGCCTTTGTATTCTGGTACCTTCGCCGCTACAAACCAACCAATCATCGTGTCCGTGCACATCAGAGTCGCAAAGAATGGAGAATAGCCAGGCTTGGTCGTGTGTGTAGCTGTAGCTCAGTTGGCAGATCGTTCGCTTAGCGTGTGAACGGTCTCGGGTTCAAGCCCCGGCTCCTCCATGTTTTGTGGTCAGTGCATGGTAAGTGTTGGTCGCGGCGAACATAAACGCACGCAAGAAGTTGCAAAACCAGCGTCACAGACTGATATGATGTATACTGTCATAAGGAGAGCAAGATGTAAGTGTGAGGACCGGCTGTTATCGTGGTGTCATCGTGTGCAGATCTGTCTTAGGTATCACGGCTTAACGTCATTGAAGTCTAGAGGTGGACAACACGTTCGTCTTACTCAGAGCGGTGTCTGAACTCTATTTTCGACGTTATGCGTGCCACTTTCATTGTGGCCAACTACGATTCGATACAGAATGCACGAAACCTGAAAGACACCCTCACTGATACATAGGGAGTAGTGTTTGTCTGCGGAATAATGGGAGTGCAAGGGTCTGTGACGTTGATATGACTGTATGTAGCACTACAAGTTATCGGGGGGGTGGGCGTAGCTCAGATGGTAGAGCGCTCGCTTAGCGTGCGAGAGGTACTGGGATCGATACCCAGCGCCTCCAGAATTTTTAACACACCTACACGCCCACCTTGCCATGCAAGTGGAATAATTCCCAACCGGCAGAGGTGTGTAGGCAGATACAAGCGAACGATTAGCATCCACAATTGGCGAGCGTGCTTTTATTCGTGCGCAGGAAGCACCCTCCTCCCACACCTACACTTAATTTAGAAACAGTACAAATGTTCCCATAAGATTCTCAAGCCTACGTCGGAAAGATCTGCCTTGCGCCGATTTCACGTAAATCCCACTGCACGTTCCCATTCTTTGCGTCAGTCGGCTGCTACTGGTGTTGCTGGTTGTGACTGCTGATAACAGATGCCGTAGCAATCAATTCATGGAGTGAGTTGTATGTTTTGCGATAGTCTGTCTCTGACAAGGAAGCACAGGTGATATAGGTGCGAACACAGGAAGCTTGCAGCCCCTCGCTGCCTGCAGACACAGAGCAGCCACACTAGAAGAGCGGCCTAAGCCGTAGGCGAAATGTGCTCATTCGCTTTGGCGCGACGTCGAACTGTAAATAAGGCTGTCACTAGCGTGAGCGTTGCGTGAGCGTCGTGTAAAGTCGGAAAAGTCATCTGCATGGGTGATTGCCAAGTTTGGGGAGCGTTTCGTAGTACGATCAGTGCAATGGAGACGCGGAAACTTGTTGTGTCCCAGTGTTTTTCAGTTGGACGACAAGAGTTTTACACAGTAGCAAAGAGCGAGGCACTGAGTTGGCATGAACAATGGAGAGCACAATGGGGCTCGAGATGTGCTTGTTACCTCAGGTGCTGTGTGATTGTCGACAAGGAGTGAAATGGACCAATTTGTGACCGCCCTTTCAATTTAAGACGTTCAAAACAGACGGAATTTGCATTCGTAATACCAGAGCATCGAAACTACTAGGAACTCTTGTGTATATGAACGTGTCCGCGCCTTTGTATTCTGGTACCTTCGCCGCTACAAACCAACCAATCATCGTGTCCGTGCACATCAGAGTCGCAAAGAATGGAGAATAGCCAGGCTTGGTCGTGTGTGTAGCTGTAGCTCAGTTGGCAGATCGTTCGCTTAGCGTGTGAACGGTCTCGGGTTCAAGCCCCGGCTCCTCCATGTTTTGTGGTCAGTGCATGGTAAGTGTTGGTCGCGGCGAACATAAACGCACGCAAGAAGTTGCAAAACCAGCGTCACAGACTGATATGATGTATACTGTCATAAGGAGAGCAAGATGTAAGTGTGAGGACCGGCTGTTATCGTGGTGTCATCGTGTGCAGATCTGTCTTAGGTATCACGGCTTAACGTCATTGAAGTCTAGAGGTGGACAACACGTTCGTCTTACTCAGAGCGGTGTCTGAACTCTATTTTCGACGTTATGCGTGCCACTTTCATTGTGGCCAACTACGATTCGATACAGAATGCACGAAACCTGAAAGACACCCTCACTGATACATAGGGAGTAGTGTTTGTCTGCGGAATAATGGGAGTGCAAGGGTCTGTGACGTTGATATGACTGTATGTAGCACTACAAGTTATCGGGGGGGTGGGCGTAGCTCAGATGGTAGAGCGCTCGCTTAGCGTGCGAGAGGTACTGGGATCGATACCCAGCGCCTCCAGAATTTTTAACACACCTACACGCGCACCTTGCCATGCAAGTGGAATAATTCCCAACCGGCAGAGGTGTGTAGGCAGATACAAGCGAACGATTAGCATCCACAATTGGCGAGCGTGCTTTTATTCGTGCGCAGGAAGCACCCTCCTCCCACACCTACACTTAATTTAGAAACAGTACAAATGTTCCCATAAGATTCTCAAGCCTACGTCGGAAAGATCTGCCTTGCGCCGATTTCACGTAAATCCCACTGCACGTTCCCATTCTTTGCGTCAGTCGGCTGCTACTGGTGTTGCTGGTTGTGACTGCTGATAACAGATGCCGTAGCAATCAATTCATGGAGTGAGTTGTATGTTTTGCGATAGTCTGTCTCTGACAAGGAAGCACAGGTGATATAGGTGCGAACACAGGAAGCTTGCAGCCCCTCGCTGCCTGCAGACACAGAGCAGCCACACTAGAAGAGCGGCCTAAGCCGTAGGCGAAATGTGCTCATTCGCTTTGGCGCGACGTCGAACTGTAAATAAGGCTGTCACTAGCGTGAGCGTTGCGTGAGCGTCGTGTAAAGTCGGAAAAGTCATCTGCATGGGTGATTGCCAAGTTTGGGGAGCGTTTCGTAGTACGATCAGTGCAATGGAGACGCGGAAACTTGTTGTGTCCCAGTGTTTTTCAGTTGGACGACAAGAGTTTTACACAGTAGCAAAGAGCGAGGCACTGAGTTGGCATGAACAATGGAGAGCACAATGGGGCTCGAGATGTGCTTGTTACCTCAGGTGCTGTGTGATTGTCGACAAGGAGTGAAATGGACCAATTTGTGACCGCCCTTTCAATTTAAGACGTTCAAAACAGACGGAATTTGCATTCGTAATACCAGAGCATCGAAACTACTAGGAACTCTTGTGTATATGAACGTGTCCGCGCCTTTGTATTCTGGTACCTTCGCCGCTACAAACCAACCAATCATCGTGTCCGTGCACATCAGAGTCGCAAAGAATGGAGAATAGCCAGGCTTGGTCGTGTGTGTAGCTGTAGCTCAGTTGGCAGATCGTTCGCTTAGCGTGTGAACGGTCTCGGGTTCAAGCCCCGGCTCCTCCATGTTTTGTGGTCAGTGCATGGTAAGTGTTGGTCGCGGCGAACATAAACGCACGCAAGAAGTTGCAAAACCAGCGTCACAGACTGATATGATGTATACTGTCATAAGGAGAGCAAGATGTAAGTGTGAGGACCGGCTGTTATCGTGGTGTCATCGTGTGCAGATCTGTCTTAGGTATCACGGCTTAACGTCATTGAAGTCTAGAGGTGGACAACACGTTCGTCTTACTCAGAGCGGTGTCTGAACTCTATTTTCGACGTTATGCGTGCCACTTTCATTGTGGCCAACTACGATTCGATACAGAATGCACGAAACCTGAAAGACACCCTCACTGATACATAGGGAGTAGTGTTTGTCTGCGGAATAATGGGAGTGCAAGGGTCTGTGACGTTGATATGACTGTATGTAGCACTACAAGTTATCGGGGGGGTGGGCGTAGCTCAGATGGTAGAGCGCTCGCTTAGCGTGCGAGAGGTACTGGGATCGATACCCAGCGCCTCCAGAATTTTTAACACACCTACACGCGCACCTTGCCATGCAAGTGGAATAATTCCCAACCGGCAGAGGTGTGTAGGCAGATACAAGCGAACGATTAGCATCCACAATTGGCGAGCGTGCTTTTATTCGTGCGCAGGAAGCACCCTCCTCCCACACCTACACTTAATTTAGAAACAGTACAAATGTTCCCATAAGATTCTCAAGCCTACGTCGGAAAGATCTGCCTTGCGCCGATTTCACGTAAATCCCACTGCACGTTCCCATTCTTTGCGTCAGTCGGCTGCTACTGGTGTTGCTGGTTGTGACTGCTGATAACAGATGCCGTAGCAATCAATTCATGGAGTGAGTTGTATGTTTTGCGATAGTCTGTCTCTGACAAGGAAGCACAGGTGATATAGGTGCGAACACAGGAAGCTTGCAGCCCCTCGCTGCCTGCAGACACAGAGCAGCCACACTAGAAGAGCGGCCTAAGCCGTAGGCGAAATGTGCTCATTCGCTTTGGCGCGACGTCGAACTGTAAATAAGGCTGTCACTAGCGTGAGCGTCGTGTAAAGTCGGAAAAGTCATCTGCATGGGTGATTGCCAAGTTTGGGGAGCGTTTCGTAGTACGATCAGTGCAATGGAGACGCGGAAACTTGTTGTGTCCCAGTGTTTTTCAGTTGGACGACAAGAGTTTTACACAGTAGCAAAGAGCGAGGCACTGAGTTGGCATGAACAATGGAGAGCACAATGGGGCTCGAGATGTGCTTGTTACCTCAGGTGCTGTGTGATTGTCGACAAGGAGTGAAATGGACCAATTTGTGACCGCCCTTTCAATTTAAGACGTTCAAAACAGACGGAATTTGCATTCGTAATACCAGAGCATCGAAACTACTAGGAACTCTTGTGTATATGAACGTGTCCGCGCCTTTGTATTCTGGTACCTTCGCCGCTACAAACCAACCAATCATCGTGTCCGTGCACATCAGAGTCGCAAAGAATGGAGAATAGCCAGGCTTGGTCGTGTGTGTAGCTGTAGCTCAGTTGGCAGATCGTTCGCTTAGCGTGTGAACGGTCTCGGGTTCAAGCCCCGGCTCCTCCATGTTTTGTGGTCAGTGCATGGTAAGTGTTGGTCGCGGCGAACATAAACGCACGCAAGAAGTTGCAAAACCAGCGTCACAGACTGATATGATGTATACTGTCATAAGGAGAGCAAGATGTAAGTGTGAGGACCGGCTGTTATCGTGGTGTCATCGTGTGCAGATCTGTCTTAGGTATCACGGCTTAACGTCATTGAAGTCTAGAGGTGGACAACACGTTCGTCTTACTCAGAGCGGTGTCTGAACTCTATTTTCGACGTTATGCGTGCCACTTTCATTGTGGCCAACTACGATTCGATACAGAATGCACGAAACCTGAAAGACACCCTCACTGATACATAGGGAGTAGTGTTTGTCTGCGGAATAATGGGAGTGCAAGGGTCTGTGACGTTGATATGACTGTATGTAGCACTACAAGTTATCGGGGGGGTGGGCGTAGCTCAGATGGTAGAGCGCTCGCTTAGCGTGCGAGAGGTACTGGGATCGATACCCAGCGCCTCCAGAATTTTTAACACACCTACACGCGCACCTTGCCATGCAAGTGGAATAATTCCCAACCGGCAGAGGTGTGTAGGCAGATACAAGCGAACGATTAGCATCCACAATTGGCGAGCGTGCTTTTATTCGTGCGCAGGAAGCACCCTCCTCCCACACCTACACTTAATTTAGAAACAGTACAAATGTTCCCATAAGATTCTCAAGCCTACGTCGGAAAGATCTGCCTTGCGCCGATTTCACGTAAATCCCACTGCACGTTCCCATTCTTTGCGTCAGTCGGCTGCTACTGGTGTTGCTGGTTGTGACTGCTGATAACAGATGCCGTAGCAATCAATTCATGGAGTGAGTTGTATGTTTTGCGATAGTCTGTCTCTGACAAGGAAGCACAGGTGATATAGGTGCGAACACAGGAAGCTTGCAGCCCCTCGCTGCCTGCAGACACAGAGCAGCCACACTAGAAGAGCGGCCTAAGCCGTAGGCGAAATGTGCTCATTCGCTTTGGCGCGACGTCGAACTGTAAATAAGGCTGTCACTAGCGTGAGCGTTGCGTGAGCGTCGTGTAAAGTCGGAAAAGTCATCTGCATGGGTGATTGCCAAGTTTGGGGAGCGTTTCGTAGTACGATCAGTGCAATGGAGACGCGGAAACTTGTTGTGTCCCAGTGTTTTTCAGTTGGACGACAAGAGTTTTACACAGTAGCAAAGAGCGAGGCACTGAGTTGGCATGAACAATGGAGAGCACAATGGGGCTCGAGATGTGCTTGTTACCTCAGGTGCTGTGTGATTGTCGACAAGGAGTGAAATGGACCAATTTGTGACCGCCCTTTCAATTTAAGACGTTCAAAACAGACGGAATTTGCATTCGTAATACCAGAGCATCGAAACTACTAGGAACTCTTGTGTATATGAACGTGTCCGCGCCTTTGTATTCTGGTACCTTCGCCGCTACAAACCAACCAATCATCGTGTCCGTGCACATCAGAGTCGCAAAGAATGGAGAATAGCCAGGCTTGGTCGTGTGTGTAGCTGTAGCTCAGTTGGCAGATCGTTCGCTTAGCGTGTGAACGGTCTCGGGTTCAAGCCCCGGCTCCTCCATGTTTTGTGGTCAGTGCATGGTAAGTGTTGGTCGCGGCGAACATAAACGCACGCAAGAAGTTGCAAAACCAGCGTCACAGACTGATATGATGTATACTGTCACAAGGAGAGCAAGATGTAAGTGTGAGGACCGGCTGTTATCGTGGTGTCATCGTGTGCAGATCTGTCTTAGGTATCACGGCTTAACGTCATTGAAGTCTAGAGGTGGACAACACGTTCGTCTTACTCAGAGCGGTGTCTGAACTCTATTTTCGACGTTATGCGTGCCACTTTCATTGTGGCCAACTACGATTCGATACAGAATGCACGAAACCTGAAAGACACCCTCACTGATACATAGGGAGTAGTGTTTGTCTGCGGAATAATGGGAGTGCAAGGGTCTGTGACGTTGATATGACTGTATGTAGCACTACAAGTTATCGGGGGGGTGGGCGTAGCTCAGATGGTAGAGCGCTCGCTTAGCGTGCGAGAGGTACTGGGATCGATACCCAGCGCCTCCAGAATTTTTAACACACCTACACGCGCACCTTGCCATGCAAGTGGAATAATTCCCAACCGGCAGAGGTGTGTAGGCAGATACAAGCGAACGATTAGCATCCACAATTGGCGAGCGTGTTTATTCGTGCGCAGGAAGCACCCTCCTCCCACACCTACACTTAATTTAGAAACAGTACAAATGTTCCCATAAGATTCTCAAGCCTACGTCGGAAAGATCTGCCTTGCGCCGATTTCACGTAAATCCCACTGCACGTTCCCATTCTTTGCGTGCAGTCGGCTGCTACTGGTGTTGCTGGTTGTGACTGCTGATAACAGATGCCGTAGCAATCAATTCATGGAGTGAGTTGTATGTTTTGCGATAGTCTGTCTCTGACAAGGAAGCACAGGTGATATAGGTGCGAACACAGGAAGCTTGCAGCCCCTCGCTGCCTGCAGACACAGAGCAGCCACACTAGAAGAGCGGCCTAAGCCGTAGGCGAAATGTGCTCATTCGCTTTGGCGCGACGTCGAACTATAAATAAGGCTGTCACTAGCGTGAGCGTCGTGTAAAGTCGGAAAAGTCATCTGCATGGGTGATTGCCAAGTTTGGGGAGCGTTTCGTAGTACGATCAGTGCAATGGAGACGCGGAAACTTGTTGTGTCCCAGTGTTTTTCAGTTGGACGACAAGAGTTTTACACAGTAGATCTGTCTCGCGTGTGTAGTTGGCATGAACAATGGAGAGCACAATGGGGCTCGAGATGTGCTTGTTACCTCAGGTGCTGTGTGATTGTCGACAAGGAGTGAAATGGACCAATTTGTGACCGCCCTTTCAATTTAAGACGTTCAAAACAGACGGAATTTGCATTCGTAATACCAGAGCATCGAAACTACTAGGAACTCTTGTGTATATGAACGTGTCCGCGCCTTTGTATTCTGGTACCTTCGCCGCTACAAACCAACCAATCATCGTGTCCGTGCACATCAGAGTCGCAAAGAATGGAGAATAGCCAGGCTTGGTCGTGTGTGTAGCTGTAGCTCAGTTGGCAGATCGTTCGCTTAGCGTGTGAACGGTCTCGGGTTCAAGCCCCGGCTCCTCCATGTTTTGTGGTCAGTGCATGGTAAGTGTTGGTCGCGGCGAACATAAACGCACGCAAGAAGTTGCAAAACCAGCGTCACAGACTGATATGATGTATACTGTCATAAGGAGAGCAAGATGTAAGTGTGAGGACCGGCTGTTATCGTGGTGTCATCGTGTGCAGATCTGTCTTAGGTATCACGGCTTAACGTCATTGAAGTCTAGAGGTGGACAACACGTTCGTCTTACTCAGAGCGGTGTCTGAACTCTATTTTCGACGTTATGCGTGCCACTTTCATTGTGGCCAACTACGATTCGATACAGAATGCACGAAACCTGAAAGACACCCTCACTGATACATAGGGAGTAGTGTTTGTCTGCGGAATAATGGGAGTGCAAGGGTCTGTGACGTTGATATGACTGTATGTAGCACTACAAGTTATCGGGGGGGTGGGCGTAGCTCAGATGGTAGAGCGCTCGCTTAGCGTGCGAGAGGTACTGGGATCGATACCCAGCGCCTCCAGAATTTTTAACACACCTACACGCGCACCTTGCCATGCAAGTGGAATAATTCCCAACCGGCAGAGGTGTGTAGGCAGATACAAGCGAACGATTAGCATCCACAATTGGCGAGCGTGCTTTTATTCGTGCGCAGGAAGCACCCTCCTCCCACACCTACACTTAATTTAGAAACAGTACAAATGTTCCCATAAGATTCTCAAGCCTACGTCGGAAAGATCTGCCTTGCGCCGATTTCACGTAAATCCCACTGCACGTTCCCATTCTTTGCGTCAGTCGGCTGCTACTGGTGTTGCTGGTTGTGACTGCTGATAACAGATGCCGTAGCAATCAATTCATGGAGTGAGTTGTATGTTTTGCGATAGTCTGTCTCTGACAAGGAAGCACAGGTGATATAGGTGCGAACACAGGAAGCTTGCAGCCCCTCGCTGCCTGCAGACACAGAGCAGCCACACTAGAAGAGCGGCCTAAGCCGTAGGCGAAATGTGCTCATTCGCTTTGGCGCGACGTCGAACTGTAAATAAGGCTGTCACTAGCGTGAGCGTCGTGTAAAGTCGGAAAAGTCATCTGCATGGGTGATTGCCAAGTTTGGGGAGCGTTTCGTAGTACGATCAGTGCAATGGAGACGCGGAAACTTGTTGTGTCCCAGTGTTTTTCAGTTGGACGACAAGAGTTTTACACAGTAGCAAAGAGCGAGGCACTGAGTTGGCATGAACAATGGAGAGCACAATGGGGCTCGAGATGTGCTTGTTACCTCAGGTGCTGTGTGATTGTCGACAAGGAGTGAAATGGACCAATTTGTGACCGCCCTTTCAATTTAAGACGTTCAAAACAGACGGAATTTGCATTCGTAATACCAGAGCATCGAAACTACTAGGAACTCTTGTGTATATGAACGTGTCCGCGCCTTTGTATTCTGGTACCTTCGCCGCTACAAACCAACCAATCATCGTGTCCGTGCACATCAGAGTCGCAAAGAATGGAGAATAGCCAGGCTTGGTCGTGTGTGTAGCTGTAGCTCAGTTGGCAGATCGTTCGCTTAGCGTGTGAACGGTCTCGGGTTCAAGCCCCGGCTCCTCCATGTTTTGTGGTCAGTGCATGGTAAGTGTTGGTCGCGGCGAACATAAACGCACGCAAGAAGTTGCAAAACCAGCGTCACAGACTGATATGATGTATACTGTCATAAGGAGAGCAAGATGTAAGTGTGAGGACCGGCTGTTATCGTGGTGTCATCGTGTGCAGATCTGTCTTAGGTATCACGGCTTAACGTCATTGAAGTCTAGAGGTGGACAACACGTTCGTCTTACTCAGAGCGGTGTCTGAACTCTATTTTCGACGTTATGCGTGCCACTTTCATTGTGGCCAACTACGATTCGATACAGAATGCACGAAACCTGAAAGACACCCTCACTGATACATAGGGAGTAGTGTTTGTCTGCGGAATAATGGGAGTGCAAGGGTCTGTGACGTTGATATGACTGTATGTAGCACTACAAGTTATCGGAGGGGTGGGCGTAGCTCAGATGGTAGAGCGCTCGCTTAGCGTGCGAGAGGTACTGGGATCGATACCCAGCGCCTCCAGAATTTTTAACACACCTACACGCGCACCTTGCCATGCAAGTGGAATAATTCCCAACCGGCAGAGGTGTGTAGGCAGATACAAGCGAACGATTAGCATCCACAATTGGCGAGCGTGCTTTTATTCGTGCGCAGGAAGCACCCTCCTCCCACACCTACACTTAATTTAGAAACAGTACAAATGTTCCCATAAGATTCTCAAGCCTACGTCGGAAAGATCTGCCTTGCGCCGATTTCACGTAAATCCCACTGCACGTTCCCATTCTTTGCGTCAGTCGGCTGCTACTGGTGTTGCTGGTTGTGACTGCTGATAACAGATGCCGTAGCAATCAATTCATGGAGTGAGTTGTATGTTTTGCGATAGTCTGTCTCTGACAAGGAAGCACAGGTGATATAGGTGCGAACACAGGAAGCTTGCAGCCCCTCGCTGCCTGCAGACACAGAGCAGCCACACTAGAAGAGCGGCCTAAGCCGTAGGCGAAATGTGCTCATTCGCTTTGGCGCGACGTCGAACTGTAAATAAGGCTGTCACTAGCGTGAGCGTTGCGTGAGCGTCGTGTAAAGTCGGAAAAGTCATCTGCATGGGTGATTGCCAAGTTTGGGGAGCGTTTCGTAGTACGATCAGTGCAATGGAGACGCGGAAACTTGTTGTGTCCCAGTGTTTTTCAGTTGGACGACAAGAGTTTTACACAGTAGCAAAGAGCGAGGCACTGAGTTGGCATGAACAATGGAGAGCACAATGGGGCTCGAGATGTGCTTGTTACCTCAGGTGCTGTGTGATTGTCGACAAGGAGTGAAATGGACCAATTTGTGACCGCCCTTTCAATTTAAGACGTTCAAAACAGACGGAATTTGCATTCGTAATACCAGAGCATCGAAACTACTAGGAACTCTTGTGTATATGAACGTGTCCGCGCCTTTGTATTCTGGTACCTTCGCCGCTACAAACCAACCAATCATCGTGTCCGTGCACATCAGAGTCGCAAAGAATGGAGAATAGCCAGGCTTGGTCGTGTGTGTAGCTGTAGCTCAGTTGGCAGATCGTTCGCTTAGCGTGTGAACGGTCTCGGGTTCAAGCCCCGGCTCCTCCATGTTTTGTGGTCAGTGCATGGTAAGTGTTGGTCGCGGCGAACATAAACGCACGCAAGAAGTTGCAAAACCAGCGTCACAGACTGATATGATGTATACTGTCACAAGGAGAGCAAGATGTAAGTGTGAGGACCGGCTGTTATCGTGGTGTCATCGTGTGCAGATCTGTCTTAGGTATCACGGCTTAACGTCATTGAAGTCTAGAGGTGGACAACACGTTCGTCTTACTCAGAGCGGTGTCTGAACTCTATTTTCGACGTTATGCGTGCCACTTTCATTGTGGCCAACTACGATTCGATACAGAATGCACGAAACCTGAAAGACACCCTCACTGATACATAGGGAGTAGTGTTTGTCTGCGGAATAATGGGAGTGCAAGGGTCTGTGACGTTGATATGACTGTATGTAGCACAACAAGTTATCGGGGGGGTGGGCGTAGCTCAGATGGTAGAGCGCTCGCTTAGCGTGCGAGAGGTACTGGGATCGATACCCAGCGCCTCCAGAATTTTTAACACACCTACACGCGCACCTTGCCATGCAAGTGGAATAATTCCCAACCGGCAGAGGTGTGTAGGCAGATACAAGCGAACGATTAGCATCCACAATTGGCGAGCGTGTTTATTCGTGCGCAGGAAGCACCCTCCTCCCACACCGACACTTAATTTAGAAACAGTACAAATGTTCCCATAAGATTCTCAAGCCTACGTCGGAAAGATCTGCCTTGCGCCGATTTCACGTAAATCCCACTGCACGTTCCCATTCTTTGCGTGCAGTCGGCTGCTACTGGTGTTGCTGGTTGTGACTGCTGATAACAGATGCCGTAGCAATCAATTCATGGAGTGAGTTGTATGTTTTGCGATAGTCTGTCTCTGACAAGGAAGCACAGGTGATATAGGTGCGAACACAGGAAGCTTGCAGCCCCTCGCTGCCTGCAGACACAGAGCAGCCACACTAGAAGAGCGGCCTAAGCCGTAGGCGAAATGTGCTCATTCGCTTTGGCGCGACGTCGAACTATAAATAAGGCTGTCACTAGCGTGAGCGTCGTGTAAAGTCGGAAAAGTCATCTGCATGGGTGATTGCCAAGTTTGGGGAGCGTTTCGTAGTACGATCAGTGCAATGGAGACGCGGAAACTTGTTGTGTCCCAGTGTTTTTCAGTTGGACGACAAGAGTTTTACACAGTAGCAAAGAGCGAGGCACTGAGTTGGCATGAACAATGGAGAGCACAATGGGGCTCGAGATGTGCTTGTTACCTCAGGTGCTGTGTGATTGTCGACAAGGAGTGAAATGGACCAATTTGTGACCGCCCTTTCAATTTAAGACGTTCAAAACAGACGGAATTTGCATTCGTAATACCAGAGCATCGAAACTACTAGGAACTCTTGTGTATATGAACGTGTCCGCGCCTTTGTATTCTGGTACCTTCGCCGCTACAAACCAACCAATCATCGTGTCCGTGCACATCAGAGTCGCAAAGAATGGAGAATAGCCAGGCTTGGTCGTGTGTGTAGCTGTAGCTCAGTTGGCAGATCGTTCGCTTAGCGTGTGAACGGTCTCGGGTTCAAGCCCCGGCTCCTCCATGTTTTGTGGTCAGTGCATGGTAAGTGTTGGTCGCGGCGAACATAAACGCACGCAAGAAGTTGCAAAACCAGCGTCACAGACTGATATGATGTATACTGTCACAAGGAGAGCAAGATGTAAGTGTGAGGACCGGCTGTTATCGTGGTGTCATCGTGTGCAGATCTGTCTTAGGTATCACGGCTTAACGTCATTGAAGTCTAGAGGTGGACAACACGTTCGTCTTACTCAGAGCGGTGTCTGAACTCTATTTTCGACGTTATGCGTGCCACTTTCATTGTGGCCAACTACGATTCGATACAGAATGCACGAAACCTGAAAGACACCCTCACTGATACATAGGGAGTAGTGTTTGTCTGCGGAATAATGGGAGTGCAAGGGTCTGTGACGTTGATATGACTGTATGTAGCACTACAAGTTATCGGGGGGGTGGGCGTAGCTCAGATGGTAGAGCGCTCGCTTAGCGTGCGAGAGGAACTGGGATCGATACCCAGCGCCTCCAGAATTTTTAACACACCTACACGCGCACCTTGCCATGCAAGTGGAATAATTCCCAACCGGCAGAGGTGTGTAGGCAGATACAAGCGAACGATTAGCATCCACAATTGGCGAGCGTGCTTTTATTCGTGCGCAGGAAGCACCCTCCTCCCACACCTACACTTAATTTAGAAACAGTACAAATGTTCCCATAAGATTCTCAAGCCTACGTCGGAAAGATCTGCCTTGCGCCGATTTCACGTAAATCCCACTGCACGTTCCCATTCTTTGCGTCAGTCGGCTGCTACTGGTGTTGCTGGTTGTGACTGCTGATAACAGATGCCGTAGCAATCAATTCATGGAGTGAGTTGTATGTTTTGCGATAGTCTGTCTCTGACAAGGAAGCACAGGTGATATAGGTGCGAACACAGGAAGCTTGCAGCCCCTCGCTGCCTGCAGACACAGAGCAGCCACACTAGAAGAGCGGCCTAAGCCGTAGGCGAAATGTGCTCATTCGCTTTGGCGCGACGTCGAACTGTAAATAAGGCTGTCACTAGCGTGAGCGTTGCGTGAGCGTCGTGTAAAGTCGGAAAAGTCATCTGCATGGGTGATTGCCAAGTTTGGGGAGCGTTTCGTAGTACGATCAGTGCAATGGAGACGCGGAAACTTGTTGTGTCCCAGTGTTTTTCAGTTGGACGACAAGAGTTTTACACAGTAGCAAAGAGCGAGGCACTGAGTTGGCATGAACAATGGAGAGCACAATGGGGCTCGAGATGTGCTTGTTACCTCAGGTGCTGTGTGATTGTCGACAAGGAGTGAAATGGACCAATTTGTGACCGCCCTTTCAATTTAAGACGTTCAAAACAGACGGAATTTGCATTCGTAATACCAGAGCATCGAAACTACTAGGAACTCTTGTGTATATGAACGTGTCCGCGCCTTTGTATTCTGGTACCTTCGCCGCTACAAACCAACCAATCATCGTGTCCGTGCACATCAGAGTCGCAAAGAATGGAGAATAGCCAGGCTTGGTCGTGTGTGTAGCTGTAGCTCAGTTGGCAGATCGTTCGCTTAGCGTGTGAACGGTCTCGGGTTCAAGCCCCGGCTCCTCCATGTTTTGTGGTCAGTGCATGGTAAGTGTTGGTCGCGGCGAACATAAACGCACGCAAGAAGTTGCAAAACCAGCGTCACAGACTGATATGATGTATACTGTCTCAAGGAGAGCAAGATGTAAGTGTGAGGACCGGCTGTTATCGTGGTGTCATCGTGTGCAGATCTGTCTTAGGTATCACGGCTTAACGTCATTGAAGTCTAGAGGTGGACAACACGTTCGTCTTACTCAGAGCGGTGTCTTAACTCTATTTTCGACGTTATGCGTGCCACTTTCATTGTGGCCAACTACGATTCGATACAGAATGCACGAAACCTGAAAGACACCCTCACTGATACATAGGGAGTAGTGTTTGTCTGCGGAATAATGGGAGTGCAAGGGTCTGTGACGTTGATATGACTGTATGTAGCACTACAAGTTATCGGGGGGTGGGCGTAGCTCAGATGGTAGAGCGCTCGCTTAGCGTGCGAGAGGTACTGGGATCGATACCCAGCGCCTCCAGAATTTTTAACACACCTACACGCGCACCTTGCCATGCAAGTGGAATAATTCCCAACCGGCAGAGGTGTGTAGGCATATACAAGCGAACGATTAGCATCCACAATTGGCGAGCGTGCTTTTATTCGTGCGCAGGAAGCACCCTCCTCCCACACCTACACTTAATTTAGAAACAGTACAAATGTTCCCATAAGATTCTCAAGCCTACGTCGGAAAGATCTGCCTTGCGCCGATTTCACGTAAATCCCACTGCACGTTCCCATTCTTTGCGTCAGTCGTCTGCTACTGGTGTTGCTGGTTGTGACTGCTGATAACAGATGCCGTAGCAATCAATTCATGGAGTGAGTTGTATGTTTTGCGATAGTCTGTCTCTGACAAGGAAGCACAGGTGATATAGGTGCGAACACAGGAAGCTTGCAGCCCCTCGCTGCCTGCAGACACAGAGCAGCCACACTAGAAGAGCGGCCTAAGCCGTAGGCGAAATGTGCTCATTCGCTTTGGCGCGACGTCGAACTGTAAATAAGGCTGTCACTAGCGTGAGCGTTGCGTGAGCGTCGTGTAAAGTCGGAAAAGTCATCTGCATGGGTGATTGCCAAGTTTGGGGAGCGTTTCGTAGTACGATCAGTGCAATGGAGACGCGGAAACTTGTTGTGTCCCAGTGTTTTTCAGTTGGACGACAAGAGTTTTACACAGTAGCAAAGAGCGAGGCACTGAGTTGGCATGAACAATGGAGAGCACAATGGGGCTCGAGATGTGCTTGTTACCTCAGGTGCTGTGTGATTGTCGACAAGGAGTGAAATGGACCAATTTGTGACCGCCCTTTCAATTTAAGACGTTCAAAACAGACGGAATTTGCATTCGTAATACCAGAGCATCGAAACTACTAGGAACTCTTGTGTATATGAACGTGTCCGCGCCTTTGTATTCTGGTACCTTCGCCGCTACAAACCAACCAATCATCGTGTCCGTGCACATCAGAGTCGCAAAGAATGGAGAATAGCCAGGCTTGGTCGTGTGTGTAGCTGTAGCTCAGTTGGCAGATCGTTCGCTTAGCGTGTGAACGGTCTCGGGTTCAAGCCCCGGCTCCTCCATGTTTTGTGGTCAGTGCATGGTAAGTGTTGGTCGCGGCGAACATAAACGCACGCAAGAAGTTGCAAAACCAGCGTCACAGACTGATATGATGTATACTGTCTCAAGGAGAGCAAGATGTAAGTGTGAGGACCGGCTGTTATCGTGGTGTCATCGTGTGCAGATCTGTCTTAGGTATCACGGCTTAACGTCATTGAAGTCTAGAGGTGGACAACACGTTCGTCTTACTCAGAGCGGTGTCTGAACTCTATTTTCGACGTTATGCGTGCCACTTTCATTGTGGCCAACTACGATTCGATACAGAATGCACGAAACCTGAAAGACACCCTCACTGATACATAGGGAGTAGTGTTTGTCTGCGGAATAATGGGAGTGCAAGGGTCTGTGACGTTGATATGACTGTATGTAGCACAACAAGTTATCGGGGGGTGGGCGTAGCTCAGATGGTAGAGCGCTCGCTTAGCGTGCGAGAGGTACTGGGATCGATACCCAGCGCCTCCAGAATTTTTAACACACCTACACGCGCACCTTGCCATGCAAGTGGAATAATTCCCAACCGGCAGAGGTGTGTAGGCAGATACAAGCGAACGATTAGCATCCACAATTGGCGAGCGTGCTTTTATTCGTGCGCAGGAAGCACCCTCCTCCCACACCTACACTTAATTTAGAAACAGTACAAATGTTCCCATAAGATTCTCAAGCCTACGTCGGAAAGATCTGCCTTGCGCCGATTTCACGTAAATCCCACTGCACGTTCCCATTCTTTGCGTCAGTCGGCTGCTACTGGTGTTGCTGGTTGTGACTGCTGATAACAGATGCCGTAGCAATCAATTCATGGAGTGAGTTGTATGTTTTGCGATAGTCTGTCTCTGACAAGGAAGCACAGGTGATATAGGTGCGAACACAGGAAGCTTGCAGCCCCTCGCTGCCTGCAGACACAGAGCAGCCACACTAGAAGAGCGGCCTAAGCCGTAGGCGAAATGTGCTCATTCGCTTTGGCGCGACGTCGAACTGTAAATAAGGCTGTCACTAGCGTGAGCGTTGCGTGAGCGTCGTGTAAAGTCGGAAAAGTCATCTGCATGGGTGATTGCCAAGTTTGGGGAGCGTTTCGTAGTACGATCAGTGCAATGGAGACGCGGAAACTTGTTGTGTCCCAGTGTTTTTCAGTTGGACGACAAGAGTTTTACACAGTAGCAAAGAGCGAGGCACTGAGTTGGCATGAACAATGGAGAGCACAATGGGGCTCGAGATGTGCTTGTTACCTCAGGTGCTGTGTGATTGTCGACAAGGAGTGAAATGGACCAATTTGTGACCGCCCTTTCAATTTAAGACGTTCAAAACAGACGGAATTTGCATTCGTAATACCAGAGCATCGAAACTACTAGGAACTCTTGTGTATATGAACGTGTCCGCGCCTTTGTATTCTGGTACCTTCGCCGCTACAAACCAACCAATCATCGTGTCCGTGCACATCAGAGTCGCAAAGAATGGAGAATAGCCAGGCTTGGTCGTGTGTGTAGCTGTAGCTCAGTTGGCAGATCGTTCGCTTAGCGTGTGAACGGTCTCGGGTTCAAGCCCCGGCTCCTCCATGTTTTGTGGTCAGTGCATGGTAAGTGTTGGTCGCGGCGAACATAAACGCACGCAAGAAGTTGCAAAACCAGCGTCACAGACTGATATGATGTATACTGTCACAAGGAGAGCAAGATGTAAGTGTGAGGACCGGCTGTTATCGTGGTGTCATCGTGTGCAGATCTGTCTTAGGTATCACGGCTTAACGTCATTGAAGTCTAGAGGTGGACAACACGTTCGTCTTACTCAGAGCGGTGTCTGAACTCTATTTTCGACGTTATGCGTGCCACTTTCATTGTGGCCAACTACGATTCGATACAGAATGCACGAAACCTGAAAGACACCCTCACTGATACATAGGGAGTAGTGTTTGTCTGCGGAATAATGGGAGTGCAAGGGTCTGTGACGTTGATATGACTGTATGTAGCACTACAAGTTATCGGGGGGGTGGGCGTAGCTCAGATGGTAGAGCGCTCGCTTAGCGTGCGAGAGGAACTGGGATCGATACCCAGCGCCTCCAGAATTTTTAACACACCTACACGCGCACCTTGCCATGCAAGTGGAATAATTCCCAACCGGCAGAGGTGTGTAGGCAGATACAAGCGAACGATTAGCATCCACAATTGGCGAGCGTGCTTTTATTCGTGCGCAGGAAGCACCCTCCTCCCACACCTACACTTAATTTAGAAACAGTACAAATGTTCCCATAAGATTCTCAAGCCTACGTCGGAAAGATCTGCCTTGCGCCGATTTCACGTAAATCCCACTGCACGTTCCCATTCTTTGCGTCAGTCGGCTGCTACTGGTGTTGGTGGTTGTGACTGCTGATAACAGATGCCGTAGCAATCAATTCATGGAGTGAGTTGTATGTTTTGCGATAGTCTGTCTCTGACAAGGAAGCACAGGTGATATAGGTGCGAACACAGGAAGCTTGCAGCCCCTCGCTGCCTGCAGACACAGAGCAGCCACACTAGAAGAGCGGCCTAAGCCGTAGGCGAAATGTGCTCATTCGCTTTGGCGCGACGTCGAACTGTAAATAAGGCTGTCACTAGCGTGAGCGTTGCGTGAGCGTCGTGTAAAGTCGGAAAAGTCATCTGCATGGGTGATTGCCAAGTTTGGGGAGCGTTTCGTAGTACGATCAGTGCAATGGAGACGCGGAAACTTGTTGTGTCCCAGTGTTTTTCAGTTGGACGACAAGAGTTTTACACAGTAGCAAAGAGCGAGGCACTGAGTTGGCATGAACAATGGAGAGCACAATGGGGCTCGAGATGTGCTTGTTACCTCAGGTGCTGTGTGATTGTCGACAAGGAGTGAAATGGACCAATTTGTGACCGCCCTTTCAATTTAAGACGTTCAAAACAGACGGAATTTGCATTCGTAATACCAGAGCATCGAAACTACTAGGAACTCTTGTGTATATGAACGTGTCCGCGCCTTTGTATTCTGGTACCTTCGCCGCTACAAACCAACCAATCATCGTGTCCGTGCACATCAGAGTCGCAAAGAATGGAGAATAGCCAGGCTTGGTCGTGTGTGTAGCTGTAGCTCAGTTGGCAGATCGTTCGCTTAGCGTGTGAACGGTCTCGGGTTCAAGCCCCGGCTCCTCCATGTTTTGTGGTCAGTGCATGGTAAGTGTTGGTCGCGGCGAACATAAACGCACGCAAGAAGTTGCAAAACCAGCGTCACAGACTGATATGATGTATACTGTCTCAAGGAGAGCAAGATGTAAGTGTGAGGACCGGCTGTTATCGTGGTGTCATCGTGTGCAGATCTGTCTTAGGTATCACGGCTTAACGTCATTGAAGTCTAGAGGTGGACAACACGTTCGTCTTACTCAGAGCGGTGTCTTAACTCTATTTTCGACGTTATGCGTGCCACTTTCATTGTGGCCAACTACGATTCGATACAGAATGCACGAAACCTGAAAGACACCCTCACTGATACATAGGGAGTAGTGTTTGTCTGCGGAATAATGGGAGTGCAAGGGTCTGTGACGTTGATATGACTGTATGTAGCACTACAAGTTATCGGGGGGTGGGCGTAGCTCAGATGGTAGAGCGCTCGCTTAGCGTGCGAGAGGTACTGGGATCGATACCCAGCGCCTCCAGAATTTTTAACACACCTACACGCGCACCTTGCCATGCAAGTGGAATAATTCCCAACCGGCAGAGGTGTGTAGGCAGATACAAGCGAACGATTAGCATCCACAATTGGCGAGCGTGCTTTTATTCGTGCGCAGGAAGCACCCTCCTCCCACACCTACACTTAATTTAGAAACAGTACAAATGTTCCCATAAGATTCTCAAGCCTACGTCGGAAAGATCTGCCTTGCGCCGATTTCACGTAAATCCCACTGCACGTTCCCATTCTTTGCGTCAGTCGTCTGCTACTGGTGTTGCTGGTTGTGACTGCTGATAACAGATGCCGTAGCAATCAATTCATGGAGTGAGTTGTATGTTTTGCGATAGTCTGTCTCTGACAAGGAAGCACAGGTGATATAGGTGCGAACACAGGAAGCTTGCAGCCCCTCGCTGCCTGCAGACACAGAGCAGCCACACTAGAAGAGCGGCCTAAGCCGTAGGCGAAATGTGCTCATTCGCTTTGGCGCGACGTCGAACTGTAAATAAGGCTGTCACTAGCGTGAGCGTTGCGTGAGCGTCGTGTAAAGTCGGAAAAGTCATCTGCATGGGTGATTGCCAAGTTTGGGGAGCGTTTCGTAGTACGATCAGTGCAATGGAGACGCGGAAACTTGTTGTGTCCCAGTGTTTTTCAGTTGGACGACAAGAGTTTTACACAGTAGCAAAGAGCGAGGCACTGAGTTGGCATGAACAATGGAGAGCACAATGGGGCTCGAGATGTGCTTGTTACCTCAGGTGCTGTGTGATTGTCGACAAGGAGTGAAATGGACCAATTTGTGACCGCCCTTTCAATTTAAGACGTTCAAAACAGACGGAATTTGCATTCGTAATACCAGAGCATCGAAACTACTAGGAACTCTTGTGTATATGAACGTGTCCGCGCCTTTGTATTCTGGTACCTTCGCCGCTACAAACCAACCAATCATCGTGTCCGTGCACATCAGAGTCGCAAAGAATGGAGAATAGCCAGGCTTGGTCGTGTGTGTAGCTGTAGCTCAGTTGGCAGATCGTTCGCTTAGCGTGTGAACGGTCTCGGGTTCAAGCCCCGGCTCCTCCATGTTTTGTGGTCAGTGCATGGTAAGTGTTGGTCGCGGCGAACATAAACGCACGCAAGAAGTTGCAAAACCAGCGTCACAGACTGATATGATGTATACTGTCTCAAGGAGAGCAAGTTGTAAGTGTGAGGACCGGCTGTTATCGTGGTGTCATCGTGTGCAGATCTGTCTTAGGTATCACGGCTTAACGTCATTGAAGTCTAGAGGTGGACAACACGTTCGTCTTACTCAGAGCGGTGTCTGAACTCTATTTTCGACGTTATGCGTGCCACTTTCATTGTGGCCAACTACGATTCGATACAGAATGCACGAAACCTGAAAGACACCCTCACTGATACATAGGGAGTAGTGTTTGTCTGCGGAATAATGGGAGTGCAAGGGTCTGTGACGTTGATATGACTGTATGTAGCACAACAAGTTATCGGGGGGTGGGCGTAGCTCAGATGGTAGAGCGCTCGCTTAGCGTGCGAGAGGTACTGGGATCGATACCCAGCGCCTCCAGAATTTTTAACACACCTACACGCGCACCTTGCCATGCAAGTGGAATAATTCCCAACCGGCAGAGGTGTGTAGGCAGATACAAGCGAACGATTAGCATCCACAATTGGCGAGCGTGCTTTTATTCGTGCGCAGGAAGCACCCTCCTCCCACACCTACACTTAATTTAGAAACAGTACAAATGTTCCCATAAGATTCTCAAGCCTACGTCGGAAAGATCTGCCTTGCGCCGATTTCACGTAAATCCCACTGCACGTTCCCATTCTTTGCGTCAGTCGGCTGCTACTGGTGTTGCTGGTTGTGACTGCTGATAACAGATGCCGTAGCAATCAATTCATGGAGTGAGTTGTATGTTTTGCGATAGTCTGTCTCTGACAAGGAAGCACAGGTGATATAGGTGCGAACACAGGAAGCTTGCAGCCCCTCGCTGCCTGCAGACACAGAGCAGCCACACTAGAAGAGCGGCCTAAGCCGTAGGCGAAATGTGCTCATTCGCTTTGGCGCGACGTCGAACTGTAAATAAGGCTGTCACTAGCGTGAGCGTTGCGTGAGCGTCGTGTAAAGTCGGAAAAGTCATCTGCATGGGTGATTGCCAAGTTTGGGGAGCGTTTCGTAGTACGATCAGTGCAATGGAGACGCGGAAACTTGTTGTGTCCCAGTGTTTTTCAGTTGGACGACAAGAGTTTTACACAGTAGCAAAGAGCGAGGCACTGAGTTGGCATGAACAATGGAGAGCACAATGGGGCTCGAGATGTGCTTGTTACCTCAGGTGCTGTGTGATTGTCGACAAGGAGTGAAATGGACCAATTTGTGACCGCCCTTTCAATTTAAGACGTTCAAAACAGACGGAATTTGCATTCGTAATACCAGAGCATCGAAACTACTAGGAACTCTTGTGTATATGAACGTGTCCGCGCCTTTGTATTCTGGTACCTTCGCCGCTACAAACCAACCAATCATCGTGTCCGTGCACATCAGAGTCGCAAAGAATGGAGAATAGCCAGGCTTGGTCGTGTGTGTAGCTGTAGCTCAGTTGGCAGATCGTTCGCTTAGCGTGTGAACGGTCTCGGGTTCAAGCCCCGGCTCCTCCATGTTTTGTGGTCAGTGCATGGTAAGTGTTGGTCGCGGCGAACATAAACGCACGCAAGAAGTTGCAAAACCAGCGTCACAGACTGATATGATGTATACTGTCACAAGGAGAGCAAGATGTAAGTGTGAGGACCGGCTGTTATCGTGGTGTCATCGTGTGCAGATCTGTCTTAGGTATCACGGCTTAACGTCATTGAAGTCTAGAGGTGGACAACACGTTCGTCTTACTCAGAGCGGTGTCTGAACTCTATTTTCGACGTTATGCGTGCCACTTTCATTGTGGCCAACTACGATTCGATACAGAATGCACGAAACCTGAAAGACACCCTCACTGATACATAGGGAGTAGTGTTTGTCTGCGGAATAATGGGAGTGCAAGGGTCTGTGACGTTGATATGACTGTATGTAGCACTACAAGTTATCGGGGGGGTGGGCGTAGCTCAGATGGTAGAGCGCTCGCTTAGCGTGCGAGAGGAACTGGGATCGATACCCAGCGCCTCCAGAATTTTTAACACACCTACACGCGCACCTTGCCATGCAAGTGGAATAATTCCCAACCGGCAGAGGTGTGTAGGCAGATACAAGCGAACGATTAGCATCCACAATTGGCGAGCGTGCTTTTATTCGTGCGCAGGAAGCACCCTCCTCCCACACCTACACTTAATTTAGAAACAGTACAAATGTTCCCATAAGATTCTCAAGCCTACGTCGGAAAGATCTGCCTTGCGCCGATTTCACGTAAATCCCACTGCACGTTCCCATTCTTTGCGTCAGTCGGCTGCTACTGGTGTTGCTGGTTGTGACTGCTGATAACAGATGCCGTAGCAATCAATTCATGGAGTGAGTTGTATGTTTTGCGATAGTCTGTCTCTGACAAGGAAGCACAGGTGATATAGGTGCGAACACAGGAAGCTTGCAGCCCCTCGCTGCCTGCAGACACAGAGCAGCCACACTAGAAGAGCGGCCTAAGCCGTAGGCGAAATGTGCTCATTCGCTTTGGCGCGACGTCGAACTGTAAATAAGGCTGTCACTAGCGTGAGCGTTGCGTGAGCGTCGTGTAAAGTCGGAAAAGTCATCTGCATGGGTGATTGCCAAGTTTGGGGAGCGTTTCGTAGTACGATCAGTGCAATGGAGACGCGGAAACTTGTTGTGTCCCAGTGTTTTTCAGTTGGACGACAAGAGTTTTACACAGTAGCAAAGAGCGAGGCACTGAGTTGGCATGAACAATGGAGAGCACAATGGGGCTCGAGATGTGCTTGTTACCTCAGGTGCTGTGTGATTGTCGACAAGGAGTGAAATGGACCAATTTGTGACCGCCCTTTCAATTTAAGACGTTCAAAACAGACGGAATTTGCATTCGTAATACCAGAGCATCGAAACTACTAGGAACTCTTGTGTATATGAACGTGTCCGCGCCTTTGTATTCTGGTACCTTCGCCGCTACAAACCAACCAATCATCGTGTCCGTGCACATCAGAGTCGCAAAGAATGGAGAATAGCCAGGCTTGGTCGTGTGTGTAGCTGTAGCTCAGTTGGCAGATCGTTCGCTTAGCGTGTGAACGGTCTCGGGTTCAAGCCCCGGCTCCTCCATGTTTTGTGGTCAGTGCATGGTAAGTGTTGGTCGCGGCGAACATAAACGCACGCAAGAAGTTGCAAAACCAGCGTCACAGACTGATATGATGTATACTGTCACAAGGAGAGCAAGATGTAAGTGTGAGGACCGGCTGTTATCGTGGTGTCATCGTGTGCAGATCTGTCTTAGGTATCACGGCTTAACGTCATTGAAGTCTAGAGGTGGACAACACGTTCGTCTTACTCAGAGCGGTGTCTGAACTCTATTTTCGACGTTATGCGTGCCACTTTCATTGTGGCCAACTACGATTCGATACAGAATGCACGAAACCTGAAAGACACCCTCACTGATACATAGGGAGTAGTGTTTGTCTGCGGAATAATGGGAGTGCAAGGGTCTGTGACGTTGATATGACTGTATGTAGCACTACAAGTTATCGGGGGGGTGGGCGTAGCTCAGATGGTAGAGCGCTCGCTTAGCGTGCGAGAGGAACTGGGATCGATACCCAGCGCCTCCAGAATTTTTAACACACCTACACGCGCACCTTGCCATGCAAGTGGAATAATTCCCAACCGGCAGAGGTGTGTAGGCAGATACAAGCGAACGATTAGCATCCACAATTGGCGAGCGTGCTTTTATTCGTGCGCAGGAAGCACCCTCCTCCCACACCTACACTTAATTTAGAAACAGTACAAATGTTCCCATAAGATTCTCAAGCCTACGTCGGAAAGATCTGCCTTGCGCCGATTTCACGTAAATCCCACTGCACGTTCCCATTCTTTGCGTCAGTCGGCTGCTACTGGTGTTGCTGGTTGTGACTGCTGATAACAGATGCCGTAGCAATCAATTCATGGAGTGAGTTGTATGTTTTGCGATAGTCTGTCTCTGACAAGGAAGCACAGGTGATATAGGTGCGAACACAGGAAGCTTGCAGCCCCTCGCTGCCTGCAGACACAGAGCAGCCACACTAGAAGAGCGGCCTAAGCCGTAGGCGAAATGTGCTCATTCGCTTTGGCGCGACGTCGAACTGTAAATAAGGCTGTCACTAGCGTGAGCGTTGCGTGAGCGTCGTGTAAAGTCGGAAAAGTCATCTGCATGGGTGATTGCCAAGTTTGGGGAGCGTTTCGTAGTACGATCAGTGCAATGGAGACGCGGAAACTTGTTGTGTCCCAGTGTTTTTCAGTTGGACGACAAGAGTTTTACACAGTAGCAAAGAGCGAGGCACTGAGTTGGCATGAACAATGGAGAGCACAATGGGGCTCGAGATGTGCTTGTTACCTCAGGTGCTGTGTGATTGTCGACAAGGAGTGAAATGGACCAATTTGTGACCGCCCTTTCAATTTAAGACGTTCAAAACAGACGGAATTTGCATTCGTAATACCAGAGCATCGAAACTACTAGGAACTCTTGTGTATATGAACGTGTCCGCGCCTTTGTATTCTGGTACCTTCGCCGCTACAAACCAACCAATCATCGTGTCCGTGCACATCAGAGTCGCAAAGAATGGAGAATAGCCAGGCTTGGTCGTGTGTGTAGCTGTAGCTCAGTTGGCAGATCGTTCGCTTAGCGTGTGAACGGTCTCGGGTTCAAGCCCCGGCTCCTCCATGTTTTGTGGTCAGTGCATGGTAAGTGTTGGTCGCGGCGAACATAAACGCACGCAAGAAGTTGCAAAACCAGCGTCACAGACTGATATGATGTATACTGTCACAAGGAGAGCAAGATGTAAGTGTGAGGACCGGCTGTTATCGTGGTGTCATCGTGTGCAGATCTGTCTTAGGTATCACGGCTTAACGTCATTGAAGTCTAGAGGTGGACAACACGTTCGTCTTACTCAGAGCGGTGTCTG
Source organism: Schistocerca gregaria (assembly GCF_023897955.1). Classification (NCBI taxonomy): domain Eukaryota; kingdom Metazoa; phylum Arthropoda; class Insecta; order Orthoptera; family Acrididae; genus Schistocerca; species Schistocerca gregaria. The sequence goes on along the minus strand of NC_064930.1, from coordinate 5,167,906 downwards.
AACTCTATTTTCGACGTTATGCGTGCCACTTTCATTGTGGCCAACTACGATTCGATACAGAATGCACGAAACCTGAAAGACACCCTCACTGATACATAGGGAGTAGTGTTTGTCTGCGGAATAATGGGAGTGCAAGGGTCTGTGACGTTGATATGACTGTATGTAGCACTACAAGTTATCGGGGGGGTGGGCGTAGCTCAGATGGTAGAGCGCTCGCTTAGCGTGCGAGAGGAACTGGGATCGATACCCAGCGCCTCCAGAATTTTTAACACACCTACACGCGCACCTTGCCATGCAAGTGGAATAATTCCCAACCGGCAGAGGTGTGTAGGCAGATACAAGCGAACGATTAGCATCCACAATTGGCGAGCGTGCTTTTATTCGTGCGCAGGAAGCACCCTCCTCCCACACCTACACTTAATTTAGAAACAGTACAAATGTTCCCATAAGATTCTCAAGCCTACGTCGGAAAGATCTGCCTTGCGCCGATTTCACGTAAATCCCACTGCACGTTCCCATTCTTTGCGTCAGTCGGCTGCTACTGGTGTTGCTGGTTGTGACTGCTGATAACAGATGCCGTAGCAATCAATTCATGGAGTGAGTTGTATGTTTTGCGATAGTCTGTCTCTGACAAGGAAGCACAGGTGATATAGGTGCGAACACAGGAAGCTTGCAGCCCCTCGCTGCCTGCAGACACAGAGCAGCCACACTAGAAGAGCGGCCTAAGCCGTAGGCGAAATGTGCTCATTCGCTTTGGCGCGACGTCGAACTGTAAATAAGGCTGTCACTAGCGTGAGCGTTGCGTGAGCGTCGTGTAAAGTCGGAAAAGTCATCTGCATGGGTGATTGCCAAGTTTGGGGAGCGTTTCGTAGTACGATCAGTGCAATGGAGACGCGGAAACTTGTTGTGTCCCAGTGTTTTTCAGTTGGACGACAAGAGTTTTACACAGTAGCAAAGAGCGAGGCACTGAGTTGGCATGAACAATGGAGAGCACAATGGGGCTCGAGATGTGCTTGTTACCTCAGGTGCTGTGTGATTGTCGACAAGGAGTGAAATGGACCAATTTGTGACCGCCCTTTCAATTTAAGACGTTCAAAACAGACGGAATTTGCATTCGTAATACCAGAGCATCGAAACTACTAGGAACTCTTGTGTATATGAACGTGTCCGCGCCTTTGTATTCTGGTACCTTCGCCGCTACAAACCAACCAATCATCGTGTCCGTGCACATCAGAGTCGCAAAGAATGGAGAATAGCCAGGCTTGGTCGTGTGTGTAGCTGTAGCTCAGTTGGCAGATCGTTCGCTTAGCGTGTGAACGGTCTCGGGTTCAAGCCCCGGCTCCTCCATGTTTTGTGGTCAGTGCATGGTAAGTGTTGGTCGCGGCGAACATAAACGCACGCAAGAAGTTGCAAAACCAGCGTCACAGACTGATATGATGTATACTGTCACAAGGAGAGCAAGATGTAAGTGTGAGGACCGGCTGTTATCGTGGTGTCATCGTGTGCAGATCTGTCTTAGGTATCACGGCTTAACGTCATTGAAGTCTAGAGGTGGACAACACGTTCGTCTTACTCAGAGCGGTGTCTGAACTCTATTTTCGACGTTATGCGTGCCACTTTCATTGTGGCCAACTACGATTCGATACAGAATGCACGAAACCTGAAAGACACCCTCACTGATACATAGGGAGTAGTGTTTGTCTGCGGAATAATGGGAGTGCAAGGGTCTGTGACGTTGATATGACTGTATGTAGCACTACAAGTTATCGGGGGGGTGGGCGTAGCTCAGATGGTAGAGCGCTCGCTTAGCGTGCGAGAGGAACTGGGATCGATACCCAGCGCCTCCAGAATTTTTAACACACCTACACGCGCACCTTGCCATGCAAGTGGAATAATTCCCAACCGGCAGAGGTGTGTAGGCAGATACAAGCGAACGATTAGCATCCACAATTGGCGAGCGTGCTTTTATTCGTGCGCAGGAAGCACCCTCCTCCCACACCTACACTTAATTTAGAAACAGTACAAATGTTCCCATAAGATTCTCAAGCCTACGTCGGAAAGATCTGCCTTGCGCCGATTTCACGTAAATCCCACTGCACGTTCCCATTCTTTGCGTCAGTCGGCTGCTACTGGTGTTGCTGGTTGTGACTGCTGATAACAGATGCCGTAGCAATCAATTCATGGAGTGAGTTGTATGTTTTGCGATAGTCTGTCTCTGACAAGGAAGCACAGGTGATATAGGTGCGAACACAGGAAGCTTGCAGCCCCTCGCTGCCTGCAGACACAGAGCAGCCACACTAGAAGAGCGGCCTAAGCCGTAGGCGAAATGTGCTCATTCGCTTTGGCGCGACGTCGAACTGTAAATAAGGCTGTCACTAGCGTGAGCGTTGCGTGAGCGTCGTGTAAAGTCGGAAAAGTCATCTGCATGGGTGATTGCCAAGTTTGGGGAGCGTTTCGTAGTACGATCAGTGCAATGGAGACGCGGAAACTTGTTGTGTCCCAGTGTTTTTCAGTTGGACGACAAGAGTTTTACACAGTAGCAAAGAGCGAGGCACTGAGTTGGCATGAACAATGGAGAGCACAATGGGGCTCGAGATGTGCTTGTTACCTCAGGTGCTGTGTGATTGTCGACAAGGAGTGAAATGGACCAATTTGTGACCGCCCTTTCAATTTAAGACGTTCAAAACAGACGGAATTTGCATTCGTAATACCAGAGCATCGAAACTACTAGGAACTCTTGTGTATATGAACGTGTCCGCGCCTTTGTATTCTGGTACCTTCGCCGCTACAAACCAACCAATCATCGTGTCCGTGCACATCAGAGTCGCAAAGAATGGAGAATAGCCAGGCTTGGTCGTGTGTGTAGCTGTAGCTCAGTTGGCAGATCGTTCGCTTAGCGTGTGAACGGTCTCGGGTTCAAGCCCCGGCTCCTCCATGTTTTGTGGTCAGTGCATGGTAAGTGTTGGTCGCGGCGAACATAAACGCACGCAAGAAGTTGCAAAACCAGCGTCACAGACTGATATGATGTATACTGTCACAAGGAGAGCAAGATGTAAGTGTGAGGACCGGCTGTTATCGTGGTGTCATCGTGTGCAGATCTGTCTTAGGTATCACGGCTTAACGTCATTGAAGTCTAGAGGTGGACAACACGTTCGTCTTACTCAGAGCGGTGTCTGAACTCTATTTTCGACGTTATGCGTGCCACTTTCATTGTGGCCAACTACGATTCGATACAGAATGCACGAAACCTGAAAGACACCCTCACTGATACATAGGGAGTAGTGTTTGTCTGCGGAATAATGGGAGTGCAAGGGTCTGTGACGTTGATATGACTGTATGTAGCACTACAAGTTATCGGGGGGGTGGGCGTAGCTCAGATGGTAGAGCGCTCGCTTAGCGTGCGAGAGGAACTGGGATCGATACCCAGCGCCTCCAGAATTTTTAACACACCTACACGCGCACCTTGCCATGCAAGTGGAATAATTCCCAACCGGCAGAGGTGTGTAGGCAGATACAAGCGAACGATTAGCATCCACAATTGGCGAGCGTGCTTTTATTCGTGCGCAGGAAGCACCCTCCTCCCACACCTACACTTAATTTAGAAACAGTACAAATGTTCCCATAAGATTCTCAAGCCTACGTCGGAAAGATCTGCCTTGCGCCGATTTCACGTAAATCCCACTGCACGTTCCCATTCTTTGCGTCAGTCGGCTGCTACTGGTGTTGCTGGTTGTGACTGCTGATAACAGATGCCGTAGCAATCAATTCATGGAGTGAGTTGTATGTTTTGCGATAGTCTGTCTCTGACAAGGAAGCACAGGTGATATAGGTGCGAACACAGGAAGCTTGCAGCCCCTCGCTGCCTGCAGACACAGAGCAGCCACACTAGAAGAGCGGCCTAAGCCGTAGGCGAAATGTGCTCATTCGCTTTGGCGCGACGTCGAACTGTAAATAAGGCTGTCACTAGCGTGAGCGTTGCGTGAGCGTCGTGTAAAGTCGGAAAAGTCATCTGCATGGGTGATTGCCAAGTTTGGGGAGCGTTTCGTAGTACGATCAGTGCAATGGAGACGCGGAAACTTGTTGTGTCCCAGTGTTTTTCAGTTGGACGACAAGAGTTTTACACAGTAGCAAAGAGCGAGGCACTGAGTTGGCATGAACAATGGAGAGCACAATGGGGCTCGAGATGTGCTTGTTACCTCAGGTGCTGTGTGATTGTCGACAAGGAGTGAAATGGACCAATTTGTGACCGCCCTTTCAATTTAAGACGTTCAAAACAGACGGAATTTGCATTCGTAATACCAGAGCATCGAAACTACTAGGAACTCTTGTGTATATGAACGTGTCCGCGCCTTTGTATTCTGGTACCTTCGCCGCTACAAACCAACCAATCATCGTGTCCGTGCACATCAGAGTCGCAAAGAATGGAGAATAGCCAGGCTTGGTCGTGTGTGTAGCTGTAGCTCAGTTGGCAGATCGTTCGCTTAGCGTGTGAACGGTCTCGGGTTCAAGCCCCGGCTCCTCCATGTTTTGTGGTCAGTGCATGGTAAGTGTTGGTCGCGGCGAACATAAACGCACGCAAGAAGTTGCAAAACCAGCGTCACAGACTGATATGATGTATACTGTCACAAGGAGAGCAAGATGTAAGTGTGAGGACCGGCTGTTATCGTGGTGTCATCGTGTGCAGATCTGTCTTAGGTATCACGGCTTAACGTCATTGAAGTCTAGAGGTGGACAACACGTTCGTCTTACTCAGAGCGGTGTCTGAACTCTATTTTCGACGTTATGCGTGCCACTTTCATTGTGGCCAACTACGATTCGATACAGAATGCACGAAACCTGAAAGACACCCTCACTGATACATAGGGAGTAGTGTTTGTCTGCGGAATAATGGGAGTGCAAGGGTCTGTGACGTTGATATGACTGTATGTAGCACTACAAGTTATCGGGGGGGTGGGCGTAGCTCAGATGGTAGAGCGCTCGCTTAGCGTGCGAGAGGAACTGGGATCGATACCCAGCGCCTCCAGAATTTTTAACACACCTACACGCGCACCTTGCCATGCAAGTGGAATAATTCCCAACCGGCAGAGGTGTGTAGGCAGATACAAGCGAACGATTAGCATCCACAATTGGCGAGCGTGCTTTTATTCGTGCGCAGGAAGCACCCTCCTCCCACACCTACACTTAATTTAGAAACAGTACAAATGTTCCCATAAGATTCTCAAGCCTACGTCGGAAAGATCTGCCTTGCGCCGATTTCACGTAAATCCCACTGCACGTTCCCATTCTTTGCGTCAGTCGGCTGCTACTGGTGTTGCTGGTTGTGACTGCTGATAACAGATGCCGTAGCAATCAATTCATGGAGTGAGTTGTATGTTTTGCGATAGTCTGTCTCTGACAAGGAAGCACAGGTGATATAGGTGCGAACACAGGAAGCTTGCAGCCCCTCGCTGCCTGCAGACACAGAGCAGCCACACTAGAAGAGCGGCCTAAGCCGTAGGCGAAATGTGCTCATTCGCTTTGGCGCGACGTCGAACTGTAAATAAGGCTGTCACTAGCGTGAGCGTTGCGTGAGCGTCGTGTAAAGTCGGAAAAGTCATCTGCATGGGTGATTGCCAAGTTTGGGGAGCGTTTCGTAGTACGATCAGTGCAATGGAGACGCGGAAACTTGTTGTGTCCCAGTGTTTTTCAGTTGGACGACAAGAGTTTTACACAGTAGCAAAGAGCGAGGCACTGAGTTGGCATGAACAATGGAGAGCACAATGGGGCTCGAGATGTGCTTGTTACCTCAGGTGCTGTGTGATTGTCGACAAGGAGTGAAATGGACCAATTTGTGACCGCCCTTTCAATTTAAGACGTTCAAAACAGACGGAATTTGCATTCGTAATACCAGAGCATCGAAACTACTAGGAACTCTTGTGTATATGAACGTGTCCGCGCCTTTGTATTCTGGTACCTTCGCCGCTACAAAACCAACCAATCATCGTGTCCGTGCACATCAGAGTCGCAAAGAATGGAGAATAGCCAGGCTTGGTCGTGTGTGTAGCTGTAGCTCAGTTGGCAGATCGTTCGCTTAGCGTGTGAACGGTCTCGGGTTCAAGCCCCGGCTCCTCCATGTTTTGTGGTCAGTGCATGGTAAGTGTTGGTCGCGGCGAACATAAACGCACGCAAGAAGTTGCAAAACCAGCGTCACAGACTGATATGATGTATACTGTCACAAGGAGAGCAAGATGTAAGTGTGAGGACCGGCTGTTTATCGTGGTGTCATCGTGTGCAGATCTGTCTTAGGTATCACGGCTTAACGTCATTGAAGTCTAGAGGTGGACAACACGTCGTCTTACTCAGAGCGGTGTCTGAACTCTATTTTCGACGTTATGCGTGCCACTTTCATTGTGGCCAACTACGATTCGATACAGAATGCACGAAACCTGAAAGACACCCTCACTGATACATAGGGAGTAGTGTTTGTCTGCGGAATAATGGGAGTGCAAGGGTCTGTGACGTTGATATGACTGTATGTAGCACTACAAGTTATCGGGGGGGTGGGCGTAGCTCAGATGGTAGAGCGCTCGCTTAGCGTGCGAGAGGAACTGGGATCGATACCCAGCGCCTCCAGAATTTTTAACACACCTACACGCGCACCTTGCCATGCAAGTGGAATAATTCCCAACCGGCAGAGGTGTGTAGGCAGATACAAGCGAACGATTAGCATCCACAATTGGCGAGCGTGCTTTTATTCGTGCGCAGGAAGCACCCTCCTCCCACACCTACACTAATTTAGAAACAGTACAAATGTTCCCATAAGATTCTCAAGCCTACGTCGGAAAGATCTGCCTTGCGCCGATTTCACGTAAATCCCACTGCACGTTCCCATTCTTTGCGTCAGTCGGCTGCTACTGGTGTTGCTGGTTGTGACTGCTGATAACAGATGCCGTAGCAATCAATTCATGGAGTGAGTTGTATGTTTTGCGATAGTCTGTCTCTGACAAGGAAGCACAGGTGATATAGGTGCGAACACAGGAAGCTTGCAGCCCCTCGCTGCCTGCAGACACAGAGCAGCCACACTAGAAGAGCGGCCTAAGCCGTAGGCGAAATGTGCTCATTCGCTTTGGCGCGACGTCGAACTGTAAATAAGGCTGTCACTAGCGTGAGCGTTGCGTGAGCGTCGTGTAAAGTCGGAAAAGTCATCTGCATGGGTGATTGCCAAGTTTGGGGAGCGTTTCGTAGTACGATCAGTGCAATGGAGACGCGGAAACTTGTTGTGTCCCAGTGTTTTTCAGTTGGACGACAAGAGTTTTACACAGTAGCAAAGAGCGAGGCACTGAGTTGGCATGAACAATGGAGAGCACAATGGGGCTCGAGATGTGCTTGTTACCTCAGGTGCTGTGTGATTGTCGACAAGGAGTGAAATGGACCAATTTGTGACCGCCCTTTCAATTTAAGACGTTCAAAACAGACGGAATTTGCATTCGTAATACCAGAGCATCGAAACTACTAGGAACTCTTGTGTATATGAACGTGTCCGCGCCTTTGTATTCTGGTACCTTCGCCGCTACAAACCAACCAATCATCGTGTCCGTGCACATCAGAGTCGCAAAGAATGGAGAATAGCCAGGCTTGGTCGTGTGTGTAGCTGTAGCTCAGTTGGCAGATCGTTCGCTTAGCGTGTGAACGGTCTCGGGTTCAAGCCCCGGCTCCTCCATGTTTTGTGGTCAGTGCATGGTAAGTGTTGGTCGCGGCGAACACGCGATCTAGTGTGAAGTTGCAAAACCAGCGTCACAGACTGATATGATGTATACTGTCACAAGGAGAGCAAGATGTAAGTGTGAGGACCGGCTGTTATCGTGGTGTCATCGTGTGCAGATCTGTCTTAGGTATCACGGCTTAACGTCATTGAAGTCTAGAGGTGGACAACACGTTCGTCTTACTCAGAGCGGTGTCTGAACTCTATTTTCGACGTTATGCGTGCCACTTTCATTGTGGCCAACTACGATTCGATACAGAATGCACGAAACCTGAAAGACACCCTCACTGATACATAGGGAGTAGTGTTTGTCTGCGGAATAATGGGAGTGCAAGGGTCTGTGACGTTGATATGACTGTATGTAGCACTACAAGTTATCGGGGGGGTGGGCGTAGCTCAGATGGTAGAGCGCTCGCTTAGCGTGCGAGAGGAACTGGGATCGATACCCAGCGCCTCCAGAATTTTTAACACACCTACACGCGCACCTTGCCATGCAAGTGGAATAATTCCCAACCGGCAGAGGTGTGTAGGCAGATACAAGCGAACGATTAGCATCCACAATTGGCGAGCGTGCTTTTATTCGTGCGCAGGAAGCACCCTCCTCCCACACCTACACTTAATTTAGAAACAGTACAAATGTTCCCATAAGATTCTCAAGCCTACGTCGGAAAGATCTGCCTTGCGCCGATTTCACGTAAATCCCACTGCACGTTCCCATTCTTTGCGTCAGTCGGCTGCTACTGGTGTTGCTGGTTGTGACTGCTGATAACAGATGCCGTAGCAATCAATTCATGGAGTGAGTTGTATGTTTTGCGATAGTCTGTCTCTGACAAGGAAGCACAGGTGATATAGGTGCGAACACAGGAAGCTTGCAGCCCCTCGCTGCCTGCAGACACAGAGCAGCCACACTAGAAGAGCGGCCTAAGCCGTAGGCGAAATGTGCTCATTCGCTTTGGCGCGACGTCGAACTGTAAATAAGGCTGTCACTAGCGTGAGCGTTGCGTGAGCGTCGTGTAAAGTCGGAAAAGTCATCTGCATGGGTGATTGCCAAGTTTGGGGAGCGTTTCGTAGTACGATCAGTGCAATGGAGACGCGGAAACTTGTTGTGTCCCAGTGTTTTTCAGTTGGACGACAAGAGTTTTACACAGTAGCAAAGAGCGAGGCACTGAGTTGGCATGAACAATGGAGAGCACAATGGGGCTCGAGATGTGCTTGTTACCTCAGGTGCTGTGTGATTGTCGACAAGGAGTGAAATGGACCAATTTGTGACCGCCCTTTCAATTTAAGACGTTCAAAACAGACGGAATTTGCATTCGTAATACCAGAGCATCGAAACTACTAGGAACTCTTGTGTATATGAACGTGTCCGCGCCTTTGTATTCTGGTACCTTCGCCGCTACAAACCAACCAATCATCGTGTCCGTGCACATCAGAGTCGCAAAGAATGGAGAATAGCCAGGCTTGGTCGTGTGTGTAGCTGTAGCTCAGTTGGCAGATCGTTCGCTTAGCGTGTGAACGGTCTCGGGTTCAAGCCCCGGCTCCTCCATGTTTTGTGGTCAGTGCATGGTAAGTGTTGGTCGCGGCGAACATAAACGCACGCAAGAAGTTGCAAAACCAGCGTCACAGACTGATATGATGTATACTGTCACAAGGAGAGCAAGATGTAAGTGTGAGGACCGGCTGTTATCGTGGTGTCATCGTGTGCAGATCTGTCTTAGGTATCACGGCTTAACGTCATTGAAGTCTAGAGGTGGACAACACGTTCGTCTTACTCAGAGCGGTGTCTGAACTCTATTTTCGACGTTATGCGTGCCACTTTCATTGTGGCCAACTACGATTCGATACAGAATGCACGAAACCTGAAAGACACCCTCACTGATACATAGGGAGTAGTGTTTGTCTGCGGAATAATGGGAGTGCAAGGGTCTGTGACGTTGATATGACTGTATGTAGCACTACAAGTTATCGGGGGGGTGGGCGTAGCTCAGATGGTAGAGCGCTCGCTTAGCGTGCGAGAGGAACTGGGATCGATACCCAGCGCCTCCAGAATTTTTAACACACCTACACGCGCACCTTGCCATGCAAGTGGAATAATTCCCAACCGGCAGAGGTGTGTAGGCAGATACAAGCGAACGATTAGCATCCACAATTGGCGAGCGTGCTTTTATTCGTGCGCAGGAAGCACCCTCCTCCCACACCTACACTTAATTTAGAAACAGTACAAATGTTCCCATAAGATTCTCAAGCCTACGTCGGAAAGATCTGCCTTGCGCCGATTTCACGTAAATCCCACTGCACGTTCCCATTCTTTGCGTCAGTCGGCTGCTACTGGTGTTGCTGGTTGTGACTGCTGATAACAGATGCCGTAGCAATCAATTCATGGAGTGAGTTGTATGTTTTGCGATAGTCTGTCTCTGACAAGGAAGCACAGGTGATATAGGTGCGAACACAGGAAGCTTGCAGCCCCTCGCTGCCTGCAGACACAGAGCAGCCACACTAGAAGAGCGGCCTAAGCCGTAGGCGAAATGTGCTCATTCGCTTTGGCGCGACGTCGAACTGTAAATAAGGCTGTCACTAGCGTGAGCGTTGCGTGAGCGTCGTGTAAAGTCGGAAAAGTCATCTGCATGGGTGATTGCCAAGTTTGGGGAGCGTTTCGTAGTACGATCAGTGCAATGGAGACGCGGAAACTTGTTGTGTCCCAGTGTTTTTCAGTTGGACGACAAGAGTTTTACACAGTAGCAAAGAGCGAGGCACTGAGTTGGCATGAACAATGGAGAGCACAATGGGGCTCGAGATGTGCTTGTTACCTCAGGTGCTGTGTGATTGTCGACAAGGAGTGAAATGGACCAATTTGTGACCGCCCTTTCAATTTAAGACGTTCAAAACAGACGGAATTTGCATTCGTAATACCAGAGCATCGAAACTACTAGGAACTCTTGTGTATATGAACGTGTCCGCGCCTTTGTATTCTGGTACCTTCGCCGCTACAAACCAACCAATCATCGTGTCCGTGCACATCAGAGTCGCAAAGAATGGAGAATAGCCAGGCTTGGTCGTGTGTGTAGCTGTAGCTCAGTTGGCAGATCGTTCGCTTAGCGTGTGAACGGTCTCGGGTTCAAGCCCCGGCTCCTCCATGTTTTGTGGTCAGTGCATGGTAAGTGTTGGTCGCGGCGAACATAAACGCACGCAAGAAGTTGCAAAACCAGCGTCACAGACTGATATGATGTATACTGTCTCAAGGAGAGCAAGATGTAAGTGTGAGGACCGGCTGTTATCGTGGTGTCATCGTGTGCAGATCTGTCTTAGGTATCACGGCTTAACGTCATTGAAGTCTAGAGGTGGACAACACGTTCGTCTTACTCAGAGCGGTGTCTTAACTCTATTTTCGACGTTATGCGTGCCACTTTCATTGTGGCCAACTACGATTCGATACAGAATGCACGAAACCTGAAAGACACCCTCACTGATACATAGGGAGTAGTGTTTGTCTGCGGAATAATGGGAGTGCAAGGGTCTGTGACGTTGATATGACTGTATGTAGCACTACAAGTTATCGGGGGGTGGGCGTAGCTCAGATGGTAGAGCGCTCGCTTAGCGTGCGAGAGGTACTGGGATCGATACCCAGCGCCTCCAGAATTTTTAACACACCTACACGCGCACCTTGCCATGCAAGTGGAATAATTCCCAACCGGCAGAGGTGTGTAGGCAGATACAAGCGAACGATTAGCATCCACAATTGGCGAGCGTGCTTTTATTCGTGCGCAGGAAGCACCCTCCTCCCACACCTACACTTAATTTAGAAACAGTACAAATGTTCCCATAAGATTCTCAAGCCTACGTCGGAAAGATCTGCCTTGCGCCGATTTCACGTAAATCCCACTGCACGTTCCCATTCTTTGCGTCAGTCGTCTGCTACTGGTGTTGCTGGTTGTGACTGCTGATAACAGATGCCGTAGCAATCAATTCATGGAGTGAGTTGTATGTTTTGCGATAGTCTGTCTCTGACAAGGAAGCACAGGTGATATAGGTGCGAACACAGGAAGCTTGCAGCCCCTCGCTGCCTGCAGACACAGAGCAGCCACACTAGAAGAGCGGCCTAAGCCGTAGGCGAAATGTGCTCATTCGCTTTGGCGCGACGTCGAACTGTAAATAAGGCTGTCACTAGCGTGAGCGTTGCGTGAGCGTCGTGTAAAGTCGGAAAAGTCATCTGCATGGGTGATTGCCAAGTTTGGGGAGCGTTTCGTAGTACGATCAGTGCAATGGAGACGCGGAAACTTGTTGTGTCCCAGTGTTTTTCAGTTGGACGACAAGAGTTTTACACAGTAGCAAAGAGCGAGGCACTGAGTTGGCATGAACAATGGAGAGCACAATGGGGCTCGAGATGTGCTTGTTACCTCAGGTGCTGTGTGATTGTCGACAAGGAGTGAAATGGACCAATTTGTGACCGCCCTTTCAATTTAAGACGTTCAAAACAGACGGAATTTGCATTCGTAATACCAGAGCATCGAAACTACTAGGAACTCTTGTGTATATGAACGTGTCCGCGCCTTTGTATTCTGGTACCTTCGCCGCTACAAACCAACCAATCATCGTGTCCGTGCACATCAGAGTCGCAAAGAATGGAGAATAGCCAGGCTTGGTCGTGTGTGTAGCTGTAGCTCAGTTGGCAGATCGTTCGCTTAGCGTGTGAACGGTCTCGGGTTCAAGCCCCGGCTCCTCCATGTTTTGTGGTCAGTGCATGGTAAGTGTTGGTCGCGGCGAACATAAACGCACGCAAGAAGTTGCAAAACCAGCGTCACAGACTGATATGATGTATACTGTCTCAAGGAGAGCAAGATGTAAGTGTGAGGACCGGCTGTTATCGTGGTGTCATCGTGTGCAGATCTGTCTTAGGTATCACGGCTTAACGTCATTGAAGTCTAGAGGTGGACAACACGTTCGTCTTACTCAGAGCGGTGTCTGAACTCTATTTTCGACGTTATGCGTGCCACTTTCATTGTGGCCAACTACGATTCGATACAGAATGCACGAAACCTGAAAGACACCCTCACTGATACATAGGGAGTAGTGTTTGTCTGCGGAATAATGGGCGTGCAAGGGTCTGTGACGTTGATATGACTGTATGTAGCACTACAAGTTATCGGGGGGGGGGGGGGGGGTGGGCGTAGCTCAGATGGTAGAGCGCTCGCTTAGCGTGCGAGAGGTACTGGGATCGATACCCAGCGCCTCCAGAATTTTTAACACACCTACACGCGCACCTTGCCATGCAAGTGGAATAATTCCCAACCGGCAGAGGTGTGTAGGCAGATACAAGCGAACGATTAGCATCCACAATTGGCGAGCGTGCTTTTATTCGTGCGCAGGAAGCACCCTCCTCCCACACCTACACTTAATTTAGAAACAGTACAAATGTTCCCATAAGATTCTCAAGCCTACGTCGGAAAGATCTGCCTTGCGCCGATTTCACGTAAATCCCACTGCACGTTCCCATTCTTTGCGTCAGTCGGCTGCTACTGGTGTTGCTGGTTGTGACTGCTGATAACAGATGCCGTAGCAATCAATTCATGGAGTGAGTTGTATGTTTTGCGATAGTCTGTCTCTGACAAGGAAGCACAGGTGATATAGGTGCGAACACAGGAAGCTTGCAGCCCCTCGCTGCCTGCAGACACAGAGCAGCCACACTAGAAGAGCGGCCTAAGCCGTAGGCGAAATGTGCTCATTCGCTTTGGCGCGACGTCGAACTGTAAATAAGGCTGTCACTAGCGTGAGCGTTGCGTGAGCGTCGTGTAAAGTCGGAAAAGTCATCTGCATGGGTGATTGCCAAGTTTGGGGAGCGTTTCGTAGTACGATCAGTGCAATGGAGACGCGGAAACTTGTTGTGTCCCAGTGTTTTTCAGTTGGACGACAAGAATTTTACACAGTAGCAAAGAGCGAGGCACTGAGTTGGCATGAACAATGGAGAGCACAATGGGGCTCGAGATGTGCTTGTTACCTCAGGTGCTGTGTGATTGTCGACAAGGAGTGAAATGGACCAATTTGTGACCGCCCTTTCAATTTAAGACGTTCAAAACAGACGGAATTTGCATTCATAATACCAGAGCATCGAAACTACTTGGAACTCTTGTGTATATGAACGTGTCCGCGCCTTTGTATTCTGGTACCTTCGGCGCTACAAACCAACCAACCATCGTGTCCGTGCACATCAGAGTCGCAAAGAATGGAGAATAGCCAGGCTTGGTCGTGTGTGTAGCTGTAGCTCAGTTGGCAGATCGTTCGCTTAGCGTGTGAACGGTCTCGGGTTCAAGCCCCGGCTCCTCCATGTTTTGTGGTCAGTGTATGGTAAGTGTTGGTCGCGGCGAACATAAACGCACGCAAGAAGTTGCAAAACCAGCGTCACAGACTGATATGATGTATACTGTCATAAGGAGAGCAAGATGTAAGTGTGAGGACCGGCTGTTATCGTGGTGTCATCGAGTGCAGATCTGTCTTAGGTATCACGGCTTAACGTCATTGAAGTCTAGAGGTGGACAACACGTTCGTCTTACTCAGAGCGGTGTCTGAACTCTATTTTCGACGTTATGCGTGCCACTTTCATTGTGGCCAACTACGATTCGATACAGAATGCACGAAACCTGAAAGACACCCTCACTGATACATAGAGAGTAGTGTTTGTCTGCGGAATAATGGGAGTGCAAGGGTCTGTGACGTTGATATGACTGTATGTAGCACTACTAGTTATCGGGGGGGTGGGCGTAGCTCAGATGATAGAGCGCTCGCTTAGCGTGCGAGAGGTACTGGGATCTATACCCAGCGCCTCCAGAATTTTTAACACACCTACATGCGCACCTTGCCATGCAAGTGGAATAATTCCCAACCGGCAGAGGTGTGTAGGCAGATACAAGCGAACGATTAGCATCCACAATTGGCGAGCGTGCTTTTATTCGTGCGCAGGAAGCACCCTCCTCCCACACCTACACTTAATTTAGAAACAGTACAAATGTTCCCATAAGATTCTCAAGCCTACGTCGGAAAGATCTGCCTTGCGCCGATTTCACGTAAATCCCACTGCACGTTCCCATTCTTTGCGTCAGTAGGCTGCTACTGGTGTTGCTGGTTGTGACTGCTGATAACAGATGCCGTAGCAATCAATTCATGGAGTGAGTTGTATGTTTTGCGATAGTCTGTCTCTGACAAGGAAGCACAGGTGATATAGGTGCGAACACAGGAAGCTTGCAGCCCCTCGCTGCCTGCAGACACAGAGCAGCCACACTAGAAGAGCGGCCTAAGCCGTAGGCGAAATGGGCTCATTCGCTTTGGCGCGACGTCGAACTGTAAATAAGGCTGTCACTAGCGTGAGCGTTGCGTGAGCGTCGTGTAAAGTCGGAACAGTCATCTGCATGGGTGATTGCCAAGTTTGGGGAGCGTTTCGTAGTACGATCAGTGCAATGGAGACGCGGAAACTTGTTGTGTCCCAGTGTTTTTCAGTTGGACGACAAGAGTTTTACACAGTAGCAAAGAGCGAGGCACTGAGTTGGCATGAACAATGGAGAGCACAATGGGGCTCGAGATGTGCTTGTTACCTCAGGTGCTGTGTGATTGTCGACAAGGAGTGAAATGGACCAATTTGTGACCGCCCTTTCAATTTAAGACGTTCAAAACAGACGGAATTTGCATTCATAATACCAGAGCATCGAAACTACTTGGAACTCTTGTGTATATGAACGTGTCCGCGCCTTTGTATTCTGGTACCTTCGGCGCTACAAACCAACCAACCATCGTGTCCGTGCACATCAGAGTCGCAAAGAATGGAGAATAGCCAGGCTTGGTCGTGTGTGTAGCTGTAGCTCAGTTGGCAGATCGTTCGCTTAGCGTGTGAACGGTCTCGGGTTCAAGCCCCGGCTCCTCCATGTTTTGTGGTCAGTGTATGGTAAGTGTTGGTCGCGGCGAACATAAACGCACGCAAGAAGTTGCAAAACCAGCGTCACAGACTGATATGATGTATACTGTCATAAGGAGAGCAAGATGTAAGTGTGAGGACCGGCTGTTATCGTGGTGTCATCGAGTGCAGATCTGTCTTAGGTATCACGGCTTAACGTCATTGAAGTCTAGAGGTGGACAACACGTTCGTCTTACTCAGAGCGGTGTCTGAACTCTATTTTCGACGTTATGCGTGCCACTTTCATTGTGGCCAACTACGATTCGATACAGAATGCACGAAACCTGAAAGACACCCTCACTGATACATAGAGAGTAGTGTTTGTCTGCGGAATAATGGGAGTGCAAGGGTCTGTGACGTTGATATGACTGTATGTAGCACTACTAGTTATCGGGGGGGTGGGCGTAGCTCAGATGATAGAGCGCTCGCTTAGCGTGCGAGAGGTACTGGGATCTATACCCAGCGCCTCCAGAATTTTTAACACACCTACATGCGCACCTTGCCATGCAAGTGGAATAATTCCCAACCGGCAGAGGTGTGTAGGCAGATACAAGCGAACGATTAGCATCCACAATTGGCGAGCGTGCTTTTATTCGTGCGCAGGAAGCACCCTCCTCCCACACCTACACTTAATTTAGAAACAGTACAAATGTTCCCATAAGATTCTCAAGCCTACGTCGGAAAGATCTGCCTTGCGCCGATTTCACGTAAATCCCACTGCACGTTCCCATTCTTTGCGTCAGTAGGCTGCTACTGGTGTTGCTGGTTGTGACTGCTGATAACAGATGCCGTAGCAATCAATTCATGGAGTGAGTTGTATGTTTTGCGATAGTCTGTCTCTGACAAGGAAGCACAGGTGATATAGGTGCGAACACAGGAAGCTTGCAGCCCCTCGCTGCCTGCAGACACAGAGCAGCCACACTAGAAGAGCGGCCTAAGCCGTAGGCGAAATGGGCTCATTCGCTTTGGCGCGACGTCGAACTGTAAATAAGGCTGTCACTAGCGTGAGCGTTGCGTGAGCGTCGTGTAAAGTCGGAACAGTCATCTGCATGGGTGATTGCCAAGTTTGGGGAGCGTTTCGTAGTACGATCAGTGCAATGGAGACGCGGAAACTTGTTGTGTCCCAGTGTTTTTCAGTTGGACGACAAGAGTTTTACACAGTAGCAAAGAGCGAGGCACTGAGTTGGCATGAACAATGGAGAGCACAATGGGGCTCGAGATGTGCTTGTTACCTCAGGTGCTGTGTGATTGTCGACAAGGAGTGAAATGGACCAATTTGTGACCGCCCTTTCAATTTAAGACGTTCAAAACAGACGGAATTTGCATTCGTAATACCAGAGCATCGAAACTACTAGGAACTCTTGTGTATATGAACGTGTCCGCGCCTTTGTATTCTGGTACCTTCGCCGCTACAAACCAACCAACCATCGTGTCCGTGCACATCAGAGTCGCAAAGAATGGAGAATAGCCAGGCTTGGTCGTGTGTGTAGCTGTAGCTCAGTTGGCAGATCGTTCGCTTAGCGTGTGAACGGTCTCGGGTTCAAGCCCCGGCTCCTCCATGTTTTGTGGTCAGTGCATGGTAAGTGTTGGTCGCGGCGAACATAAACGCACGCAAGAAGTTGCAAAACCAGCGTCACAGACTGATATGATGTATACTGTCATAAGGAGAGCAAGATGTAAGTGTGAGGACCGGCTGTTATCGTGGTGTCATCGAGTGCGGATCTGTCTTAGGTATCACGGCTTAACGTCATTGAAGTCTAGAGGTGGACAACACGTTCGTCTTACTCAGAGCGGTGTCTGAACTCTATTTTCGACGTTATGCGTGCCACTTTCATTGTGGCCAACTACGATTCGATACAGAATGCACGAAACCTGAAAGACACCCTCACTGATACATAGAGAGTAGTGTTTGTCTGCGGAATAATGGGAGTGCAAGGGTCTGTGACGTTGATATGACTGTATGTAGCACTACAAGTTATCGGGGGGGTGGGCGTAGCTCAGATGGTAGAGCGCTCGCTTAGCGTGCGGGAGGTACTGGGATCGATACCCAGCGCCTCCAGAATTTTTAACACACCTACACGCGCACCTTGCCATGCAAGTGGAATAATTCCCAACCGGCAGAGGTGTGTAGGCAGATACAAGCGAACGATTAGCATCCACAATTGGCGAGCGTGCTTTTATTCGTGCGCAGGAAGCACCCTCCTCCCACACCTACACTTAATTTAGAAACAGTACAAATGTTCCCATAAGATTCTCAAGCCTACGTCGGAAAGATCTGCCTTGCGCCGATTTCATGTAAATCCCACTGCACGTTCCCATTCTTTGCGTCAGTCGGCTGCTACTGGTGTTGCTGGTTGTGACTGCTGATAACAGATGCCGTAGCAATCAATTCATGGAGTGAGTTGTATGTTTTGCGATAGTCTGTCTCTGACAAGGAAGCACAGGTGATATAGGTGCGAACACAGGAAGCTTGCAGCCCCTCGCTGCCTGCAGACACAGAGCAGCCACACTAGAAGAGCGGCCTAAGCCGTAGGCGAAATGTGCTCATTCGCTTTGGCGCGACGTCGAACTGTAAATAAGGCTGTCACTAGCGTGAGCGTTGCGTGAGCGTCGTGTAAAGTCGGAAAAGTCATCTGCATGGGTGATTGCCAAGTTTGGGGAGCGTTTCGTAGTACGATCAGTGCAATGGAGACGCGGAAACTTGTTGTGTCCCAGTGTTTTTCAGTTGGACGACAAGAGTTTTACACAGTAGCAAAGAGCGAGGCACTGAGTTGGCATGAACAATGGAGAGCACAATGGGGCTCGAGATGTGCTTGTTACCTCAGGTGCTGTGTGATTGTCGACAAGGAGTGAAATGGACCAATTTGTGACCGCCCTTTCAATTTAAGACGTTCAAAACAGACGGAATTTGCATTCATAATACCAGAGCATCGAAACTACTAGGAACTCTTGTGTATATGAACGTGTCCGCGCCTTTGTACTCTGGTACCTTCGCCGCTACAAACCAACCAACCATCGTGTCCGTGCACATCAGAGTCGCAAAGAATGGAGAATAGCCAGGCTTGGTCGTGTGTGTAGCTGTAGCTCAGTTGGCAGATCGTTCGCTTAGCGTGTGAACGGTCTCGGGTTCAAGCCCCGGCTCCTCCATGTTTTGTGGTCAGTGTATGGGTAAGTGTTGGTCGCGGCGAACATAAACGCACGCAAGAAGTTGCAAAACCAGCGTCACAGACTGATATGATGTATACTGTCATAAGGAGAGCAAGATGTAAGTGTGAGGACCGGCTGTTATCGTGGTGTCATCGAGTGCAGATCTGTCTTAGGTATCACGGCTTAACGTCATTGAAGTCTAGAGGTGGACAACACGTTCGTCTTACTCAGAGCGGTGTCTGAACTCTATTTTCGACGTTATGCGTGCCACTTTCATTGTGGCCAACTACGATTCGATACAGAATGCACGAAACCTGAAAGACACCCTCACTGATACATAGAGAGTAGTGTTTGTCTGCGGAATAATGGGAGTGCAAGGGTCTGTGACGTTGATATGACTGTATGTAGCACTACTAGTTATCGGGGGGGTGGGCGTAGCTCAGATGATAGAGCGCTCGCTTAGCGTGCGAGAGGTCCTGGGATCGATACCCAGCGCCTCCAGAATTTTTAACACACCTACATGCGCACCTTGCCATGCAAGTGGAATAATTCCCAACCGGCAGAGGTGTGTAGGCAGATACAAGCGAACGATTAGCATCCACAATTGGCGAGCGTGCTTTTATTCGTGCGCAGGAAGCACCCTCCTCCCACACCTACACTTAATTTAGAAACAGTACAAATGTTCCCATAAGATTCTCAAGCCTACGTCGGAAAGATCTGCCTTGCGCCGATTTCACGTAAATCCCACTGCACGTTCCCATTCTTTGCGTCAGTAGGCTGCTACTGGTGTTGCTGGTTGTGACTGCTGATAACAGATGCCGTAGCAATCAATTCATGGAGTGAGTTGTATGTTTTGCGATAGTCTGTCTCTGACAAGGAAGCACAGGTGATATAGGTGCGAACACAGGAAGCTTGCAGCCCCTCGCTGCCTGCAGACACAGAGCAGCCACACTAGAAGAGCGGCCTAAGCCGTAGGCGAAATGGGCTCATTCGCTTTGGCGCGACGTCGAACTGTAAATAAGGCTGTCACTAGCGTGAGCGTTGCGTGAGCGTCGTGTAAAGTCGGAACAGTCATCTGCATGGGTGATTGCCAAGTTTGGGGAGCGTTTCGTAGTACGATCAGTGCAATGGAGACGCGGAAACTTGTTGTGTCCCAGTGTTTTTCAGTTGGACGACAAGAGTTTTACACAGTAGCAAAGAGAGAGGCACTGAGTTGGCATGAACAATGGAGAGCACAATGGGGCTCGAGATGTGCTTGTTACCTCAGGTGCTGTGTGATTGTCGACAAGGAGTGAAATGGACCAATTTGTGACCGCCCTTTCAATTTAAGACGTTCAAAACAGACGGAATCTGCATTCATAATACCAGAGCATCGAAACTACTAGGAACTCTTGTGTATATGAACGTGTCCGCGCCTTTGTATTCTGGTACCTTCGCCGCTACAAACCAACCAACCATCGTGTCCGTGCACATCAGAGTCGCAAAGAATGGAGAATAGCCAGGCTTGGTCGTGTGTGTAGCTGTAGCTCAGTTGGCAGATCGTTCGCTTAGCGTGTGAACGGTCTCGGGTTCAAGCCCCGGCTCCTCCATGTTTTGTGGTCAGTGTATGGTAAGTGTTGGTCGCGGCGAACATAAACGCACGCAAGAAGTTGCAAAACCAGCGTCACAGACTGATATGATGTATACTGTCATAAGGAGAGCAAGATGTAAGTGTGAGGACCGGCTGTTATCGTGGTGTCATCGAGTGCAGATCTGTCTTAGGTATCACGGCTTAACGTCATTGAAGTCTAGAGGTGGACAACACGTTCGTCTTACTCAGAGCGGTGTCTGAACTCTATTTTCGACGTTATGCGTGCCACTTTCATTGTGGCCAACTACGATTCGATACAGAATGCACGAAACCTGAAAGACACCCTCACTGATACATAGAGAGTAGTGTCTGTCTGCGGAATAATGGGAGTGCAAGGGTCTGTGACGTTGATATGACTGTATGTAGCACTACTAGTTATCGGGGGGGTGGGCGTAGCTCAGATGATAGAGCGCTCGCTTAGCGTGCGAGAGGTACTGGGATCGATACCCAGCGCCTCCAGAATTTTTAACACACCTACATGCGCACCTTGCCATGCAAGTGGAATAATTCCCAACCGGCAGAGGTGTGTAGGCAGATACAAGCGAACGATTAGCATCCACAATTGGCGAGCGTGCTTTTATTCGTGCGCAGGAAGCACCCTCCTCCCACACCTACACTTAATTTAGAAACAGTACAAATGTTCCCATAAGATTCTCAAGCCTACGTCGGAAAGATCTGCCTTGCGCCGATTTCACGTAAATCCCACTGCACGTTCCCATTCTTTGCGTCAGTAGGCTGCTACTGGTGTTGCTGGTTGTGACTGCTGATAACAGATGCCGTAGCAATCAATTCATGGAGTGAGTTGTATGTTTTGCGATAGTCTGTCTCTGACAAGGAAGCACAGGTGATATAGGTGCGAACACAGGAAGCTTGCAGCCCCTCGCTGCTGCAGACACAGAGCAGCCACACTAGAAGAGCGGCCTAAGCCGTAGGCGAAATGGGCTCATTCGCTTTGGCGCGACGTCGAACTGTAAATAAGGCTGTCACTAGCGTGAGCGTTGCGTGAGCGTCGTGTAAAGTCGGAACAGTCATCTGCATGGGTGATTGCCAAGTTTGGGGAGCGTTTCGTAGTACGATCAGTGCAATGGAGACGCGGAAACTTGTTGTGTCCCAGTGTTTTTCAGTTGGACGACAAGAGTTTTACACAGTAGCAAAGAGCGAGGCACTGAGTTGGCATGAACAATGGAGAGCACAATGGGGCTCGAGATGTGCTTGTTACCTCAGGTGCTGTGTGATTGTCGACAAGGAGTGAAATGGACCAATTTGTGACCGCCCTTTCAATTTAAGACGTTCAAAACAGACGGAATTTGCATTCGTAATACCAGAGCATCGAAACTACTTGGAACTCTTGTGTATATGAACGTGTCCGCGCCTTTGTATTCTGGTACCTTCGCCGCTACAAACCAACCAACCATCGTGTCCGTGCACATCAGAGTCGCAAAGAATGGAGAATAGCCAGGCTTGGTCGTGTGTGTAGCTGTAGCTCAGTTGGCAGATCGTTCGCTTAGCGTGTGAACGGTCTCGGGTTCAAGCCCCGGCTCCTCCATGTTTTGTGGTCAGTGCATGGTAAGTGTTGGTCGCGGCGAACATAAACGCACGCAAGAAGTTGCAAAACCAGCGTCACAGACTGATATGATGTATACTGTCATAAGGAGAGCAAGATGTAAGTGTGAGGACCGGCTGTTATCGTGGTGTCATCGAGTGCAGATCTGTCTTAGGTATCACGGCTTAACGTCATTGAAGTCTAGAGGTGGACAACACGTTCGTCTTACTCAGAGCGGTGTCTGAACTCTATTTTCGACGTTATGCGTGCCACTTTCATTGTGGCCAACTACGATTCGATACAGAATGCACGAAACCTGAAAGACACCCTCACTGATACATAGAGAGTAGTGTTTGTCTGCGGAATAATGGGAGTGCAAGGGTCTGTGACGTTGATATGACTGTATGTAGCACTACTAGTTATCGGGGGGGTGGGCGTAGCTCAGATGATAGAGCGCTCGCTTAGCGTGCGAGAGGTACTGGGATCGATACCCAGCGCCTCCAGAATTTTTAACACACCTACATGCGCACCTTGCCATGCAAGTGGAATAATTCCCAACCGGCAGAGGTGTGTAGGCAGATACAAGCGAACGATTAGCATCCACAATTGGCGAGCGTGCTTTTATTCGTGCGCAGGAAGCACCCTCCTCCCACACCTACACTTAATTTAGAAACAGTACAAATGTTCCCATAAGATTCTCAAGCCTACGTCGGAAAGATCTGCCTTGCGCCGATTTCACGTAAATCACACTGCACGTTCCCATTCTTTGCGTCAGTAGGCTGCTACTGGTGTTGCTGGTTGTGACTGCTGATAACAGATGCCGTAGCAATCAGTTCATGGAGTGAGTTGTATGTTTTGCGATAGTCTGTCTCTGACAAGGAAGCACAGGTGATATAGGTGCGAACACAGGAAGCTTGCAGCCCCTCGCTGCCTGCAGACACAGAGCAGCCACACTAGAAGAGCGGCCTAAGCCGTAGGCGAAATGGGCTCATTCGCTTTGGCGCGACGTCGAACTGTAAATAAGGCTGTCACTAGCGTGAGCGTTGCGTGAGCGTCGTGTAAAGTCGGAACAGTCATCTGCATGGGTGATTGCCAAGTTTGGGGAGCGTTTCGTAGTACGATCAGTGCAATGGAGACGCGGAAACTTGTTGTGTCCCAGTGTTTTTCAGTTGGACGACAAGAGTTTTACACAGTAGCAAAGAGCGAGGCACTGAGTTGGCATGAACAATGGAGAGCACAATGGGGCTCGAGATGTGCTTGTTACCTCAGGTGCTGTGTGATTGTCGACAAGGAGTGAAATGGACCAATTTGTGACCGCCCTTTCAATTTAAGACGTTCAAAACAGACGGAATTTGCATTCGTAATACCAGAGCATCGAAACTACTAGGAACTTTTGTGTATATGAACGTGTCCGCGCCTTTGTATTCTGGTACCTTCGCCGCTACAAACCAACCAACCATCGTGTCCGTGCACATCAGAGTCGCAAAGAATGGAGAATAGCCAGGCTTGGTCGTGTGTGTAGCTGTAGCTCAGTTGGCAGATCGTTCGCTTAGCGTGTGAACGGTCTCGGGTTCAAGCCCCGGCTCCTCCATGTTTTGTGGTCAGTGCATGGTAAGTGTTGGTCGCGGCGAACATAAACGCACGCAAGAAGTTGCAAAACCAGCGTCACAGACTGATATGATGTATACTGTCATAAGGAGAGCAAGATGTAAGTGTGAGGACCGGCTGTTATCGTGGTGTCATCGAGTGCAGATCTGTCTTAGGTATCACGGCTTAACGTCATTGAAGTCTAGAGGTGGACAACACGTTCGTCTTACTCAGAGCGGTGTCTGAACTCTATTTTCGACGTTATGCGTGCCACTTTCATTGTGGCCAACTACGATTCGATACAGAATGCACGAAACCTGAAAGACACCCTCACTGATACATAGAGAGTAGTGTCTGTCTGCGGAATAATGGGAGTGCAAGGGTCTGTGACGTTGATATGACTGTATGTAGCACTACTAGTTATCGGGGGGGTGGGCGTAGCTCAGATGATAGAGCGCTCGCTTAGCGTGCGAGAGGTACTGGGATCGATACCCAGCGCCTCCAGAATTTTTAACACATCTGGGCGTAGCTCAGATGATAGAGCGCTCGCTTAGCGTGCGAGAGGTACTGGGATCGATACCCAGCGCCTCCAGAATTTTTAACACACCTACATGCGCACCTTGCCATGCAAGTGGAATAATTCCCAACCGGCAGAGGTGTGTAGGCAGATACAAGCGAACGATTAGCATCCACAATTGGCGAGCGTGCTTTTATTCGTGCGCAGGAAGCACCCTCCTCCCACACCTACACTTAATTTAGAAACAGTACAAATGTTCCCATAAGATTCTCAAGCCTACGTCGGAAAGATCTGCCTTGCGCCGATTTCACGTAAATCCCACTGCACGTTCCCATTCTTTGCGTCAGTCGGCTGCTACTGGTGTTGCTGGTTGTGACTGCTGATAACAGATGCCGTAGCAATCAATTCATGGAGTGAGTTGTATGTTTTGCGATAGTCTGTCTCTGACAAGGAAGCACAGGTGATATAGGTGCGAACACAGGAAGCTTGCAGCCCCTCGCTGCCTGCAGACACAGAGCAGCCACACTAGAAGAGCGGCCTAAGCCGTAGGCGAAATGGGCTCATTCGCTTTGGCGCGACGTCGAACTGTAAATAAGGCTGTCACTAGCGTGAGCGTTGCGTGAGCGTCGTGTAAAGTCGGAACAGTCATCTGCATGGGTGATTGCCAAGTTTGGGGAGCGTTTCGTAGTACGATCAGTGCAATGGAGACGCGGAAACTTGTTGTGTCCCAGTGTTTTTCAGTTGGACGACAAGAGTTTTACACAGTAGCAAAGAGCGAGGCACTGAGTTGGCATGAACAATGGAGAGCACAATGGGGCTCGAGATGTGCTTGTTACCTCAGGTGCTGTGTGATTGTCGACAAGGAGTGAAATGGACCAATTTGTGACCGCCCTTTCAATTTAAGACGTTCAAAACAGACGGAATTTGCATTCGTAATACCAGAGCATCGAAACTACTAGGAACTCTTGTGTATATGAACGTGTCCGCGCCTTTGTATTCTGGTACCTTCGCCGCTACAAACCAACCAACCATCGTGTCCGTGCACATCAGAGTCGCAAAGAATGGAGAATAGCCAGGCTTGGTCGTGTGTGTAGCTGTAGCTCAGTTGGCAGATCGTTCGCTTAGCGTGTGAACGGTCTCGGGTTCAAGCCCCGGCTCCTCCATGTTTTGTGGTCAGTGCATGGTAAGTGTTGGTCGCGGCGAACATAAACGCACGCAAGAAGTTGCAAAACCAGCATCACAGACTGATATGATGCATACTGTCATAAGGAGAGCAAGATGTAAGTGTGAGGACCGGCTGTTATCGTGGTGTCATCGAGTGCGGATCTGTCTTAGGTATCACGGCTTAACGTCATTGAAGTCTAGAGGTGGACAACACGTTCGTCTTACTCAGAGCGGTGTCTGAACTCTATTTTCGACGTTATGCGTGCCACTTTCATTGTGGCCAACTACGATTCGATACAGAATGCACGAAACCTGAAAGACTCCCTCACTGATACATAGAGAGTAGTGTTTGTCTGCGGAATAATGGGAGTGCAAGGGTCTGTGACGTTGATATGACTGTATGTAGCACTACTAGTTATCGGGGGGGTGGGCGTAGCTCAGATGGTAGAGCGCTCGCTTAGCGTGCGAGAGGTGCTGGGATCGATACCCAGCGCCTCCAGAATTTTTAACACACCTACATGCGCACCTTGCCATGCAAGTGGAATAATTCCCAACCGGCAGAGGTGTGTAGGCAGATACAAGCGAACGATTAGCATCCACAATTGGCGAGCGTGCTTTTATTCGTGCGCAGGAAGCACCCTCCTCCCACACCTACACTTAATTTAGAAACAGTACAAATGTTCCCATAAGATTCTCAAGCCTACGTCGGAAAGATCTGCCTTGCGCCGATTTCACGTAAATCCCACTGCACGTTCCCATTCTTTGCGTCAGTAGGCTGCTACTGGTGTTGCTGGTTGTGACTGCTGATAACAGATGCCGTAGCAATCAATTCATGGAGTGAGTTGTATGTTTTGCGATAGTCTGTCTCTGACAAGGAAGCACAGGTGATATAGGTGCGAACACAGGAAGCTTGCAGCCCCTCGCTGCCTGCAGACACAGAGCAGCCACACTAGAAGAGCGGCCTAAGCCGTAGGCGAAATGGGCTCATTCGCTTTGGCGCGACGTCGAACTGTAAATAAGGCTGTCACTAGCGTGAGCGTTGCGTGAGCGTCGTGTAAAGTCGGAACAGTCATCTGCATGGGTGATTGCCAAGTTTGGGGAGCGTTTCGTAGTACGATCAGTGCAATGGAGACGCGGAAACTTGTTGTGTCCCAGTGTTTTTCAGTTGGACGACAAGAGTTTTACACAGTAGCAAAGAGCGAGGCACTGAGTTGGCATGAACAATGGAGAGCACAATGGGGCTCGAGATGTGCTTGTTACCTCAGGTGCTGTGTGATTGTCGACAAGGAGTGAAATGGACCAATTTGTGACCGCCCTTTCAATTTAAGACGTTCAAAACAGACGGAATTTGCATTCGTAATACCAGAGCATCGAAACTACTAGGAACTCTTGTGTATATGAACGTGTCCGCGCCTTTGTATTCTGGTACCTTCGCCGCTACAAACCAACCAACCATCGTGTCCGTGCACATCAGAGTCGCAAAGAATGGAGAATAGCCAGGCTTGGTCGTGTGTGTAGCTGTAGCTCAGTTGGCAGATCGTTCGCTTAGCGTGTGAACGGTCTCGGGTTCAAGCCCCGGCTCCTCCATGTTTTGTGGTCAGTGCATGGTAAGTGTTGGTCGCGGCGAACATAAACGCACGCAAGAAGTTGCAAAACCAGCGTCACAGACTGATATGATGTATACTGTCATAAGGAGAGCAAGATGTAAGTGTGAGGACCGGCTGTTATCGTGGTGTCATCGAGTGCAGATCTGTCTTAGGTATCACGGCTTAACGTCATTGAAGTCTAGAGGTGGACAACACGTTCGTCTTACTCAGAGCGGTGTCTGAACTCTATTTTCGACGTTATGCGTGCCACTTTCATTGTGGCCAACTACGATTCGATACAGAATGCACGAAACCTGAAAGACACCCTCACTGATACATAGAGAGTAGTGTCTGTCTGCGGAATAATGGGAGTGCAAGGGTCTGTGACGTTGATATGACTGTATGTAGCACTACTAGTTATCGGGGGGGTGGGCGTAGCTCAGATGATAGAGCGCTCGCTTAGCGTGCGAGAGGTACTGGGATCGATACCCAGCGCCTCCAGAATTTTTAACACACCTACATGCGCACCTTGCCATGCAAGTGGAATAATTCCCAACCGGCAGAGGTGTGTAGGCAGATACAAGCGAACGATTAGCATCCACAATTGGCGAGCGTGCTTTTATTCGTGCGCAGGAAGCACCCTCCTCCCACACCTACACTTAATTTAGAAACAGTACAAATGTTCCCATAAGATTCTCAAGCCTACGTCGGAAAGATCTGCCTTGCGCCGATTTCACGTAAATCCCACTGCACGTTCCCATTCTTTGCGTCAGTAGGCTGCTACTGGTGTTGCTGGTTGTGACTGCTGATAACAGATGCCGTAGCAATCAATTCATGGAGTGAGTTGTATGTTTTGCGATAGTCTGTCTCTGACAAGGAAGCACAGGTGATATAGGTGCGAACACAGGAAGCTTGCAGCCCCTCGCTGCCTGCAGACACAGAGCAGCCACACTAGAAGAGCGGCCTAAGCCGTAGGCGAAATGGGCTCATTCGCTTTGGCGCGACGTCGAACTGTAAATAAGGCTGTCACTAGCGTGAGCGTTGCGTGAGCGTCGTGTAAAGTCGGAACAGTCATCTGCATGGGTGATTGCCAAGTTTGGGGAGCGTTTCGTAGTACGATCAGTGCAATGGAGACGCGGAAACTTGTTGTGTCCCAGTGTTTTTCAGTTGGACGACAAGAGTTTTACACAGTAGCAAAGAGCGAGGCACTGAGTTGGCATGAACAATGGAGAGCACAATGGGGCTCGAGATGTGCTTGTTACCTCAGGTGCTGTGTGATTGTCGACAAGGAGTGAAATGGACCAATTTGTGACCGCCCTTTCAATTTAAGACGTTCAAAACAGACGGAATTTGCATTCGTAATACCAGAGCATCGAAACTACTAGGAACTCTTGTGTATATGAACGTGTCCGCGCCTTTGTATTCTGGTACCTTCGCCGCTACAAACCAACCAACCATCGTGTCCGTGCACATCAGAGTCGCAAAGAATGGAGAATAGCCAGGCTTGGTCGTGTGTGTAGCTGTAGCTCAGTTGGCAGATCGTTCGCTTAGCGTGTGAACGGTCTCGGGTTCAAGCCCCGGCTCCTCCATGTTTTGTGGTCAGTGCATGGTAAGTGTTGGTCGCGGCGAACATAAACGCACGCAAGAAGTTGCAAAACCAGCATCACAGACTGATATGATGCATACTGTCATAAGGAGAGCAAGATGTAAGTGTGAGGACCGGCTGTTATCGTGGTGTCATCGAGTGCGGATCTGTCTTAGGTATCACGGCTTAACGTCATTGAAGTCTAGAGGTGGACAACACGTTCGTCTTACTCAGAGCGGTGTCTGAACTCTATTTTCGACGTTATGCGTGCCACTTTCATTGTGGCCAACTACGATTCGATACAGAATGCACGAAACCTGAAAGACTCCCTCACTGATACATAGAGAGTAGTGTTTGTCTGCGGAATAATGGGAGTGCAAGGGTCTGTGACGTTGATATGACTGTATGTAGCACTACTAGTTATCGGGGGGGTGGGCGTAGCTCAGATGGTAGAGCGCTCGCTTAGCGTGCGAGAGGTGCTGGGATCGATACCCAGCGCCTCCAGAATTTTTAACACACCTACATGCGCACCTTGCCATGCAAGTGGAATAATTCCCAACCGGCAGAGGTGTGTAGGCAGATACAAGCGAACGATTAGCATCCACAATTGGCGAGCGTGCTTTTATTCGTGCGCAGGAAGCACCCTCCTCCCACACCTACACTTAATTTAGAAACAGTACAAATGTTCCCATAAGATTTTCAAGCCTACGTCGGAAAGATCTGCCTTGCGCCGATTTCACGTAAATCCCACTGCACGTTCCCATTCTTTGCGTCAGTCGGCTGCTACTGGTGTTGCTGGTTGTGACTGCTGATAACAGATGCCGTAGCAATCAATTCATGGAGTGAGTTGTATGTTTTGCGATAGTCTGTCTCTGACAAGGAAGCACAGGTGATATAGGTGCGAACACAGGAAGCTTGCAGCCCCTCGCTGCCTGCAGACACAGAGCAGCCACACTAGAAGAGCGGCCTAAGCCGTAGGCGAAATGTGCTCATTCGCTTTGGCGCGACGTCGAACTGTAAATAAGGCTGTCACTAGCGTGAGCGTTGCGTGAGCGTCGTGTAAAGTCGGAACAGTCATCTGCATGGGTGATTGCCAAGTTTGGGGAGCGTTTCGTAGTACGATCAGTGCAATGGAGACGCGGAAACTTGTTGTGTCCCAGTGTTTTTCAGTTGGACGACAAGAGTTTTACACAGTAGCAAAGAGCGAGGCACTGAGTTGGCATGAACAATGGAGAGCACAATGGGGCTCGAGATGTGCTTGTTACCTCAGGTGCTGTGTGATTGTCGACAAGGAGTGAAATGGACCAATTTGTGACCGCCCTTTCAATTTAAGACGTTCAAAACAGACGGAATTTGCATTCGTAATACCAGAGCATCGAAACTACTAGGAACTCTTGTGTATATGAACGTGTCCGCGCCTTTGTATTCTGGTACCTTCGGCGCTACAAACCAACCAACCATCGTGTCCGTGCACATCAGAGTCGCAAAGAATGGAGAATAGCCAGGCTTGGTCGTGTGTGTAGCTGTAGCTCAGTTGGCAGATCGTTCGCTTAGCGTGTGAACGGTCTCGGGTTCAAGCCCCGGCTCCTCCATGTTTTGTGGTCAGTGCATGGTAAGTGTTGGTCGCGGCGAACATAAACGCACGCAAGAAGTTGCAAAACCAGCATCACAGACTGATATGATGCATACTGTCATAAGGAGAGCAAGATGTAAGTGTGAGGACCGGCTGTTATCGTGGTGTCATCGAGTGCGGATCTGTCTTAGGTATCACGGCTTAACGTCATTGAAGTCTAGAGGTGGACAACACGTTCGTCTTACTCAGAGCGGTGTCTGAACTCTATTTTCGACGTTATGCGTGCCACTTTCATTGTGGCCAACTACGATTCGATACAGAATGCACGAAACCTGAAAGACTCCCTCACTGATACATAGAGAGTAGTGTTTGTCTGCGGAATAATGGGAGTGCAAGGGTCTGTGACGTTGATATGACTGTATGTAGCACTACTAGTTATCGGGGGGGTGGGCGTAGCTCAGATGGTAGAGCGCTCGCTTAGCGTGCGAGAGGTGCTGGGATCGATACCCAGCGCCTCCAGAGTTTTTAACACACCTACATGCGCACCTTGCCATGCAAGTGGAATAATTCCCAACCGGCAGAGGTGTGTAGGCAGATACATGCGAACGATTAGCATCCGCAATTGGCGAGCGTGCTTTTATTCGTGCGCAGGAAGCACCCTCCTCCCACACCTACACTTAATTTAGAAACAGTACAAATGTTCCCATAAGATTCTCAAGCCTACGTCGGAAAGATCTGCCTTGCGCCGATTTCACGTAAATCCCACTGCACGTTCCCATTCTTTGCGTCAGTAGGCTGCTACTGGTGTTGCTGGTTGTGACTGCTGATAACAGATGCCGTAGCAATCAATTCATGGAGTGAGTTGTATGTTTTGCGATAGTCTGTCTCTGACAAGGAAGCACAGGTGATATAGGTGCGAACACAGGAAGCTTGCAGCCCCTCGCTGCCTGCAGACACAGAGCAGCCACACTAGAAGAGCGGCCTAAGCCGTAGGCGAAATGGGCTCATTCGCTTTGGCGCGACGTCGAACTGTAAATAAGGCTGTCACTAGCGTGAGCGTTGCGTGAGCGTCGTGTAAAGTCGGAACAGTCATCTGCATGGGTGATTGCCAAGTTTGGGGAGCGTTTCGTAGTACGATCAGTGCAATGGAGACGCGGAAACTTGTTGTGTCCCAGTGTTTTTCAGTTGGACGACAAGAGTTTTACACAGTAGCAAAGAGCGAGGCACTGAGTTGGCATGAACAATGGAGAGCACAATGGGGCTCGAGATGTGCTTGTTACCTCAGGTGCTGTGTGATTGTCGACAAGGAGTGAAATGGACCAATTTGTGACCGCCCTTTCAATTTAAGACGTTCAAAACAGACGGAATTTGCATTCGTAATACCAGAGCATCGAAACTACTAGGAACTCTTGTGTATATGAACGTGTCCGCGCCTTTGTATTCTGGTACCTTCGCCGCTACAAACCAACCAACCATCGTGTCCGTGCACATCAGAGTCGCAAAGAATGGAGAATAGCCAGGCTTGGTCGTGTGTGTAGCTGTAGCTCAGTTGGCAGATCGTTCGCTTAGCGTGTGAACGGTCTCGGGTTCAAGCCCCGGCTCCTCCATGTTTTGTGGTCAGTGCATGGTAAGTGTTGGTCGCGGCGAACATAAACGCACGCAAGAAGTTGCAAAACCAGCGTCACAGACTGATATGATGTATACTGTCATAAGGAGAGCAAGATGTAAGTGTGAGGACCGGCTGTTATCGTGGTGTCATCGAGTGCAGATCTGTCTTAGGTATCACGGCTTAACGTCATTGAAGTCTAGAGGTGGACAACACGTTCGTCTTACTCAGAGCGGTGTCTGAACTCTATTTTCGACGTTATGCGTGCCACTTTCATTGTGGCCAACTACGATTCGATACAGAATGCACGAAACCTGAAAGACACCCTCACTGATACATAGAGAGTAGTGTCTGTCTGCGGAATAATGGGAGTGCAAGGGTCTGTGACGTTGATATGACTGTATGTAGCACTACTAGTTATCGGGGGGGTGGGCGTAGCTCAGATGATAGAGCGCTCGCTTAGCGTGCGAGAGGTACTGGGATCGATACCCAGCGCCTCCAGAATTTTTAACACACCTACATGCGCACCTTGCCATGCAAGTGGAATAATTCCCAACCGGCAGAGGTGTGTAGGCAGATACAAGCGAACGATTAGCATCCACAATTGGCGAGCGTGCTTTTATTCGTGCGCAGGAAGCACCCTCCTCCCACACCTACACTTAATTTAGAAACAGTACAAATGTTCCCATAAGATTCTCAAGCCTACGTCGGAAAGATCTGCCTTGCGCCGATTTCACGTAAATCCCACTGCACGTTCCCATTCTTTGCGTCAGTAGGCTGCTACTGGTGTTGCTGGTTGTGACTGCTGATAACAGATGCCGTAGCAATCAATTCATGGAGTGAGTTGTATGTTTTGCGATAGTCTGTCTCTGACAAGGAAGCACAGGTGATATAGGTGCGAACACAGGAAGCTTGCAGCCCCTCGCTGCCTGCAGACACAGAGCAGCCACACTAGAAGAGCGGCCTAAGCCGTAGGCGAAATGGGCTCATTCGCTTTGGCGCGACGTCGAACTGTAAATAAGGCTGTCACTAGCGTGAGCGTTGCGTGAGCGTCGTGTAAAGTCGGAACAGTCATCTGCATGGGTGATTGCCAAGTTTGGGGAGCGTTTCGTAGTACGATCAGTGCAATGGAGACGCGGAAACTTGTTGTGTCCCAGTGTTTTTCAGTTGGACGACAAGAGTTTTACACAGTAGCAAAGAGCGAGGCACTGAGTTGGCATGAACAATGGAGAGCACAATGGGGCTCGAGATGTGCTTGTTACCTCAGGTGCTGTGTGATTGTCGACAAGGAGTGAAATGGACCAATTTGTGACCGCCCTTTCAATTTAAGACGTTCAAAACAGACGGAATTTGCATTCGTAATACCAGAGCATCGAAACTACTAGGAACTCTTGTGTATATGAACGTGTCCGCGCCTTTGTATTCTGGTACCTTCGCCGCTACAAACCAACCAACCATCGTGTCCGTGCACATCAGAGTCGCAAAGAATGGAGAATAGCCAGGCTTGGTCGTGTGTGTAGCTGTAGCTCAGTTGGCAGATCGTTCGCTTAGCGTGTGAACGGTCTCGGGTTCAAGCCCCGGCTCCTCCATGTTTTGTGGTCAGTGCATGGTAAGTGTTGGTCGCGGCGAACATAAACGCACGCAAGAAGTTGCAAAACCAGCATCACAGACTGATATGATGCATACTGTCATAAGGAGAGCAAGATGTAAGTGTGAGGACCGGCTGTTATCGTGGTGTCATCGAGTGCGGATCTGTCTTAGGTATCACGGCTTAACGTCATTGAAGTCTAGAGGTGGACAACACGTTCGTCTTACTCAGAGCGGTGTCTGAACTCTATTTTCGACGTTATGCGTGCCACTTTCATTGTGGCCAACTACGATTCGATACAGAATGCACGAAACCTGAAAGACTCCCTCACTGATACATAGAGAGTAGTGTTTGTCTGCGGAATAATGGGAGTGCAAGGGTCTGTGACGTTGATATGACTGTATGTAGCACTACTAGTTATCGGGGGGGTGGGCGTAGCTCAGATGGTAGAGCGCTCGCTTAGCGTGCGAGAGGTGCTGGGATCGATACCCAGCGCCTCCAGAATTTTTAACACACCTACATGCGCACCTTGCCATGCAAGTGGAATAATTCCCAACCGGCAGAGGTGTGTAGGCAGATACAAGCGAACGATTAGCATCCACAATTGGCGAGCGTGCTTTTATTCGTGCGCAGGAAGCACCCTCCTCCCACACCTACACTTAATTTAGAAACAGTACAAATGTTCCCATAAGATTTTCAAGCCTACGTCGGAAAGATCTGCCTTGCGCCGATTTCACGTAAATCCCACTGCACGTTCCCATTCTTTGCGTCAGTCGGCTGCTACTGGTGTTGCTGGTTGTGACTGCTGATAACAGATGCCGTAGCAATCAATTCATGGAGTGAGTTGTATGTTTTGCGATAGTCTGTCTCTGACAAGGAAGCACAGGTGATATAGGTGCGAACACAGGAAGCTTGCAGCCCCTCGCTGCCTGCAGACACAGAGCAGCCACACTAGAAGAGCGGCCTAAGCCGTAGGCGAAATGTGCTCATTCGCTTTGGCGCGACGTCGAACTGTAAATAAGGCTGTCACTAGCGTGAGCGTTGCGTGAGCGTCGTGTAAAGTCGGAAAAGTCATCTGCATGGGTGATTGCCAAGTTTGGGGAGCGTTTCGTAGTACGATCAGTGCAATGGAGACGCGGAAACTTGTTGTGTCCCAGTGTTTTTCAGTTGGACGACAAGAGTTTTACACAGTAGCAAAGAGCGAGGCCCTGAGTTGGCATGAACAATGGAGAGCACAATGGGGCTCGAGACGTGCTTGTTACCTCAGGTGCTGTGTGATTGTCGACAAGGAGTGAAATGGACCAATTTGTGACCGCCCTTTCAATTTAAGACGTTCAAAACAGACGGAATTTGCATTCGTAATACCAGAGCATCGAAACTACTTGGAACTCTTGTGTATATGAACGTGTCCGCGCCTTTGTATTCTGGTACCTTCGCCGCTACAAACCAACCAACCATCGTGTCCGTGCACATCAGAGTCGCAAAGAATGGAGAATAGCCAGGCTTGGTCGTGTGTGTAGCTGTAGCTCAGTTGGCAGATCGTTCGCTTAGCGTGTGAACGGTCTCGGGTTCAAGCCCCGGCTCCTCCATGTTTTGTGGTCAGTGCATGGTAAGTGTTGGTCGCGGCGAACATAAACGCACGCAAGAAGTTGCAAAACCAGCGTCACAGACTGATATGATGTATACTGTCATAAGGAGAGCAAGATGTAAGTGTGAGGACCGGCTGTTATCGTGGTGTCATCGAGTGCAGATCTGTCTTAGGTATCACGGCTTAACGTCATTGAAGTCTAGAGGTGGACAACACGTTCGTCTTACTCAGAGCGGTGTCTGAACTCTATTTTCGACGTTATGCGTGCCACTTTCATTGTGGCCAACTACGATTCGATACAGAATGCACGAAATCTGAAAGACACCCTCACTGATACATAGAGAGTAGTGTTTGTCTGCGGAATAATGGGAGTGCAAGGGTCTGTGACGTTGATATGACTGTATGTAGCACTACTAGTTATCGGGGGGGTGGGCGTAGCTCAGATGATAGAGCGCTCGCTTAGCGTGCGAGAGGTACTGGGATCGATACCCAGCGCCTCCAGAATTTTTAACACACCTACATGCGCACCTTGCCATGCAAGTGGAATAATTCCCAACCGGCAGAGGTGTGTAGGCAGATACAAGCGAACGATTAGCATCCACAATTGGCGAGCGTGCTTTTATTCGTGCGCTGGAAGCACCCTCCTCCCACACCTACACTTAATTTAGAAACAGTACAAATGTTCCCATAAGATTCTCAAGCCTACGTCGGAAAGATCTGCCTTGCGCCGATTTCACGTAAATCCCACTGCACGTTCCCATTCTTTGCGTCAGTAGGCTGCTACTGGTGTTGCTGGTTGTGACTGCTGATAACAGATGCCGTAGCAATCAATTCATGGAGTGAGTTGTATGTTTTGCGATAGTCTGTCTCTGACAAGGAAGCACAGGTGATATAGGTGCGAACACAGGAAGCTTGCAGCCCCTCGCTGCCTGCAGACACAGAGCAGCCACACTAGAAGAGCGGCCTAAGCCGTAGGCGAAATGGGCTCATTCGCTTTGGCGCGACGTCGAACTGTAAATAAGGCTGTCACTAGCGTGAGCGTTGCGTGAGCGTCGTGTAAAGTCGGAACAGTCATCTGCATGGGTGATTGCCAAGTTTGGGGAGCGTTTCGTAGTACGATCAGTGCAATGGAGACGCGGAAACTTGTTGTGTCCCAGTGTTTTTCAGTTGGACGACAAGAGTTTTACACAGTAGCAAAGAGCGAGGCCCTGAGTTGGCATGAACAATGGAGAGCACAATGGGGCTCGAGACGTGCTTGTTACCTCAGGTGCTGTGTGATTGTCGACAAGGAGTGAAATGGACCAATTTGTGACCGCCCTTTCAATTTAAGACGTTCAAAACAGACGGAATTTGCATTCGTAATACCAGAGCATCGAAACTACTTGGAACTCTTGTGTATATGAACGTGTCCGCGCCTTTGTATTCTGGTACCTTCGCCGCTACAAACCAACCAACCATCGTGTCCGTGCACATCAGAGTCGCAAAGAATGGAGAATAGCCAGGCTTGGTCGTGTGTGTAGCTGTAGCTCAGTTGGCAGATCGTTCGCTTAGCGTGTGAACGGTCTCGGGTTCAAGCCCCGGCTCCTCCATGTTTTGTGGTCAGTGCATGGTAAGTGTTGGTCGCGGCGAACATAAACGCACGCAAGAAGTTGCAAAACCAGCGTCACAGACTGATATGATGTATACTGTCATAAGGAGAGCAAGATGTAAGTGTGAGGACCGGCTGTTATCGTGGTGTCATCGAGTGCAGATCTGTCTTAGGTATCACGGCTTAACGTCATTGAAGTCTAGAGGTGGACAACACGTTCGTCTTACTCAGAGCGGTGTCTGAACTCTATTTTCGACGTTATGCGTGCCACTTTCATTGTGGCCAACTACGATTCGATACAGAATGCACGAAACCTGAAAGACACCCTCACTGATACATAGAGAGTAGTGTTTGTCTGCGGAATAATGGGAGTGCAAGGGTCTGTGACGTTGATATGACTGTATGTAGCACTACTAGTTATCGGGGGGGTGGGCGTAGCTCAGATGATAGAGCGCTCGCTTAGCGTGCGAGAGGTACTGGGATCGATACCCAGCGCCTCCAGAATTTTTAACACACCTACATGCGCACCTTGCCATGCAAGTGGAATAATTCCCAACCGGCAGAGGTGTGTAGGCAGATACAAGCGAACGATTAGCATCCACAATTGGCGAGCGTGCTTTTATTCGTGCGCAGGAAGCACCCTCCTCCCACACCTACACTTAATTTAGAAACAGTACAAATGTTCCCATAAGATTCTCAAGCCTACGTCGGAAAGATCTGCCTTGCGCCGATTTCACGTAAATCCCACTGCACGTTCCCATTCTTTGCGTCAGTAGGCTGCTACTGGTGTTGCTGGTTGTGACTGCTGATAACAGATGCCGTAGCAATCAATT